>NC_041391.1:179374801-179419473 GCF_002162155.2 Triticum dicoccoides
TGGCCGACACCCACGTTGGGCTTCCGCTTGAAGGTTGCCGAGTACATGTCGTGTAAACGGCGGTAAGTGGTGAGAGCGTGTGTGAAGAAGTACACCCCTGCAGGGTTAACCTAATCTATTCGAATAGCCGTGTCCACGGAAAAGGACCTCTGGGTTGCTTATATCAGTTCATAGACAAGTGAAAGTGGATACTCTAAAATACGCAAGATAAGCGTGAGTGCTATGGATGGCGTTCTCGTAGGGAGACGGGTGCGGATCCATAGTGGTGTATTGATATGGTGAATATGTGGACTCGTGTGCGCCACCTCAAAAGAGTTACTTGCAGTCGTAGTTCAGGATAGCCACCGAGTCAAAGCTGGCTTGCTGCAGTTAAACCCCACCATCCCCTTTGTTGATAATGATGCATATGTAGTTAGTTCTGATGTAAGTCTTGCTGGGTACATTTGTACTCACGTTTGCCTATTTTATGTTTTTGCAGAGAGACTTCGGTCTCACTAGTAGTTCCACGTGGACTTCGACGTTTAGCTTGTTACCTCAGCTACGATCTTGTGCCCTCGGCAGGATCTGATAGATAGTCAGGCTTCTCGGCCTTTTTCATTTATAGATGTCTGTACCCAGACATGATAGCTTCCGCTTGTGCTTTGACTTGTATGCTCTGATTGTTGGGTCGTGAGACCCATGTTTGTAATATCTCGCTCCTCGGAGCCTATTGATTAAAATACTTGTGTCGTAGAGTCATGTTGTGATGCTCCGTTGTATTTGCACATATCGAGCATATTGTGTGTATGATTGAAATGCTTGGTATGTGTGGGATCTGACAACCTAGTTGTTTATCCTTGGTAGCCTCTCTTACCGGGAAATGTCTCCTAGTGTTACCGCTGAGCCATGGTAGCTTGCTACTGCTCTGGAACACTTAGGCTGGCCGGCATGTGTCCTTCTTCGTTCCTGTGTCTGTCCCTTCGGGGAAATGTCACGCTTTGAGTACCGGAGTCCTGTTAGCCCGCTACAGCCCGGTTCACCGGAGTCTTGCTAGCCCAGTGCTACAGCCCGGACCCACTTGCTGATGACCGACACGTTCGAAGCTGGATCATGGATGCCTGTCCCTGTAAGTCTGTGCCACTTTGGGTTTACGACTAGTCATGTCAGCCCGGGCTCTTTATCATATGGATGCTAGCGACACTATCATATACGTGAGCCAAAATGCGCAAACGGTCCCGGGCGAAGGTAAGGCGACACCCGTGGAAATACCGTGCGTGAGGCCGCAAAGTGATATGAGGTGTTACATGCTAGATCGATGTGGCATTGAGTCGGGGTCCTGACAGCGTTGGTATCAGAGCTTGACTGCCTGTAGGATTACTAAGCCAAACTGGTCGAAGTTGAGTCTAGAAATTCTTTAGTTATATAAGGGAATTGATTGTGGGATGGAACGTAAGGCTCTTTTTACTCCTTATACCTCATGGCCTTCTGATCTGAGTCATCATCTTCTCTTCTACGGGGATTAAGAACTAGGCTTTCTCTTCTTTCTATCAGGATCACGTGTTACTAATCCGTAGACTTATAAGATTGTTGGATTTAAGTCTCAGTTCAGCTCCTACTACTTCCGTATGATAATTGTTGATCTCGGAACCTTGATATTGTGCTTCTAAGTGGTTATGCCACCATTTTTGTGATTGTCTCAAATCTTTTTGAGCAATTATAGCCGTTATGCTGTCCGAGTCATCCCAGGTTTCTAAATAGTTTGAAGCAATTTGCAAAATCCTTTCCCTCTGGTTTCGATGTTCCTTTATGCCAGCTCAATCACACTAATTGTTGAGTTGAGGTAATTTATTGCCCTGACATATATGTTGGAGCTATTATTATGACCCTAGGTGTCTTAGGGGATCACCTAGTAATTTAGCCATGATTGGTGTCCCAGTGTGATGATTCTGGCCTTTATCCTCGAAAGCATTCCGTGATGCTACTTAGTAATAGGTATTCTGTTCCTGGGTTCTTGAACCCGAGATTCACTCCACCTACTTCGTGTTGATAGTAATTGTTAGTGCCTTCAGGATATTAGTAACCTTTGCGATAGTCCTTGAAGTCCGTGGTATCTTCTTCTTCCAAATACCATGAACTACTTATGGCAGAAGTTCCTCGTTGAACTGAAATATCACAACAGGATTATTCTTGAGGAGTTCTCCATTCATAAATCGTGACTCTGCCAGTTCTACCTTTCTGCATGGGTTATCCGGAAGAAATATGTTGAACTTGGTTCGACATACTAATCTATGCATCCACAACTCAGAAAGTTATATGTTCCTTTGAGTTGTTCTCTTTAGTTGCATTCTGACCCTCGTCTATCAATTGATAGTCAAGAGTATGCGCGCGTTCGTTTGTCGATGCCTATTACTCTTGTGGCCCGTCAAGCCATTCCGTCCTGAATGACTAGGAGAAACAAACTCCAGTACCTCATCCATATTTAGGATTGGGTCAAAGTAGTTGTGTTCCGCAGATCAAGTTACAATCCAGCTTCTGGTCTGCTCTACCCTGAAGTATTACCTTCTTTATGACAGGAATTTCATGAGAATTGCACCACCTTTTGTGAATTCTTGACATAGTGATACTTCTCGCCATCCTTTTTCATTCCTCGGTTCCGTGTTGATGCAACCGGAATACCGACAAATGAATTGTGATGTGTGAAATCAATACTCCTAGCAACCTCGTTGCTTGGTAGTTAAAGGATAATAATTTTATTCTTAGTATGTTGGTTATTGAATCACCATTCTAAGATTGATCGTGCTACCTAGTCCTTATTTCCTGGTGCACTCTTTGATTGATGAGTTAGGAATTGTCAAGTCCTCGCTCATTTGATCATATCATCTTGCCCTGAAAAGCAAGATTGTTCTCGAGCTTAGTAACATATCGGTGGTTCGTGATTTTCCGAAGATCTTCTCGGAAGTACTACCAGGTCGTCACCTGACCGTTATGTTGAGCCCGTGATCAAGTTGGTTTCTTGTGAACCACCTTCTCTCCAAGAATCGGTGTTAGATATCCCTGAGCTAGTTGGTTAAGCTAGACAACAACTTGGAGAGTTGGAAGATAAAAGCTTGTCTGACTTAGTTCGTTCCAAAGGGATGTTCTTGTGTAGTGTGTGTTGAAGAAAGATGATATCTTCATCGATTGGTCCTTGTGATCAGTTGCTGGACCTATTGTCTTATCAATCCCTTGATTTGAGTGTGGGCTATCGTCAAATCAAATCAGTACCAACGATGCTCGTAATGTTGTCCTACTCGTGGTTGATCCCTCGAGCATACACCATTACATCTTTGGTCTGACCAATGCTATCACCGTGTTCACATGATGGTGGAAGTCCAGTGATATGGAAATTCCGATGAGTTGCTGTTGAGCCCATCAGTAGCATTTTGTCTCCCCCCATGAATCATGTTGAACATCAACCTAGTGTTGGAAACTTGTGTAAGCATTTCTTCGTGTTTCGTTCATGAAGCATATGTTTGAATGAAAGTAGTGATTTTCCCTAATTCATGTGCATATGATGCAAGTTGCCGCCATGAATTTGAGGAAGATTGTTTTGTTTCCCTGGAATCATCCCAAGTCAGTCATGCATACGTGCGAAGTATTCTATGGTCTGGAGACTTGCAACCTTCATTCCATATGTGTTCCGAGCACACCAAGCCACTGATTGATTTGTTCAAGGAGAAGAAGTTCCTTCTTAAGAGTATACCTTATGCAAGGATTTTGATATCCTCGTTGATGGTTCCCAACCAGAACTCGGTA
Source organism: Triticum dicoccoides (assembly GCF_002162155.2). NCBI lineage: Eukaryota > Viridiplantae > Streptophyta > Magnoliopsida > Poales > Poaceae > Triticum > Triticum dicoccoides. The sequence continues at coordinate 179,378,576 of NC_041391.1, forward strand.
GTGTTTTATTGTAAGACTACCACGTGGTCATGCTTGTCCGGGACAACGTGTTCACATGTTTGTAGCAGAACCATCTCATGTTTTGGAGCTTACTATCGTAGTTCATCTCCCGAGAATCTCGCAACGTCATCTCGTCGATTTGTGTTGCAAACTTTCATTTTTCTTTCTAGACTTGATGAGTCTGGGATATCCTGACACCAACCAGATCTGAATCTCAGGCAGATATGATGGTTGGAACATTCTCCAAGAACTATAATATTGGTCCCTCGATAACCGGTAAAGTGGATGTCGTGGCCAACACACCCAGCCGGAAGACCTGTTATTATAATATCTTGATTGAGGAAGTTGGCCACCTCCCCATAGGGATTTCGTAGGATTTACTCCCTAGTTGCCCCTATGGATTTTGAGATCCCGAAGTCCGACCTTTTACTTGATGTCCTAGATACCAGACCATTTCTATGAATGGGTTACACTAGCACATCAAGGAGAACATTAGAAGCGGAGTGCTAAATGTTTCTCGGTCGATCATCCAGATTTTATTTCCTTGGCCTCGCTAAGATGAAATCTGAGAAGTGTTATCTTCCTTTGCATCTGCATCATCCATCATCATTCATCGTGGTAGCAAGTTGTGTTGCCAGGATCCTTGACACGGATATTGGTAGAATCTTGATGATTGTGGAAATGCTCAAGTTCTTGAGAGCATGCACAAGTGCTACGTCTTATCATCGGCACTAGCTGGGTTTGCTCTCAGTTCCCTCGGCAATGCTATGACCTACTCAAACAATGAATTCACTCTCTATTGTTGGGTTCCTCCCCAGTTACCAGAATCATTCCCAGCATTTGCATTTTGTTCCCAGCTTGCACCGCCAATGTGCCATTCTACCATGGGTCTCTTCCATTTCCGGTGATAAGCAAAATTCATCCATTACGTTGTCTTCAACAAGGTAATCCACATCATCCAAGTCCGAGTATGCCATTCTACCGACCCCCTCCAAACGATCGCTCGAGAATTGCCTTAGGCTGGTTTAAAGAGTTTCAATGATCTCTGAATCAAAAGTAATTCTTTTTGCCACTTAAGGGGATATATCCACAAGTCACCTTCCCTAAGGTGTATCGTTATGGTATCATGGCAACTCAACTCCTCGCTACGTTGACAATCGTTTACCACCTTCTTAGGTATGAAATTGTTGTCTACCTAGTGAACCTTCGTCATCCGTTTCTTCCACCCCTATTGATGTGTATCTCGTGTCTCAACCCGAGAGATGGCTCTATGTTTCATTCCGTGAGTTGTTCGGTCTTCTAGAAGATCGATCCTGCTAGAGTTTCCCTTTCCTCTCATTGTCCTGTCAATTGGAGTTCTCAGAGCAAGACGACAAGACAAAGTTGGTGTTCAAATCAACGTTCATTTGAAGTGCAACCTGGATCGTGAAGATTGTGCTAGTTTGCGTTCCCCTTTCACCCTGCCCTACGCTTGAATCTCGAGACGAGATTCTTGTTTAGTGGGGGTGAGTTGTCACATCCCTAGCTGCTGGTAGTGCTCTAGGCTAGCTTCATTTTTGCATCATGTTTAAATTTTGCCTAAAATTGAAATGGGGATGTTCAAACCCTAGCATTAAATCAACTCAACTAGGGTGAATTAAAATCTTTTCAATAAACCCAAAAGGTTCCTAAGAAAAGTTCATGATTTCTGGTTAAGGTGGAAACCTCTGCCAAAAATGATGATTATATTCTTAGGTCATTTTTGGATTTTTGAATTAAATCATATTGTATTTGACTTTGGGCATTTAAATACTATAAATAATTTAAATGCTCAAATAAATGTTGGGAATTGATAAGGGTCACTGAAATAATTCAGAAAGTACCCATAATTATTTCCAGGATTTTATAAAATGATTTGATATTTTAAAACAAATCAAAAACAAATTGCAGAAATAGAAAAATATAACACAGAATTTACCTGGACCTTACCTGGCAACCCACCCACGCGGCCCGCTACTGTGCAGCCCAGCAGAAGCCGGCCCAGCCCACCACTGCAGCCCTCCGTCGTCTTCCTCCCCTCGCCCCGAAGCTGCTGCGTGCTCGCACGCGCACGGCCGCGCGGCCACCTCCTGCTTGCCGACGAGCTTCTGGCTGCGTGGACGACTTCCGCAGGCCGTCCCGATCCCCCTGACCCCCCTCACTCTCCCGTGCACTCCTTCCCTCTCTCCCTGCTTCGCCTCCCTCGCCCCTCTCCCGAAGCAGAGCGCAACCGTCGACGCCATTCGCCGTAGCTGCAGCCACCGCCCTTCCCCCGCTCCCCCGACTAGCCCAGAGGCTCCGCCTCGACCCCCTCCTTCCTCCCCACCGACCCACGGCTCTCCGGAAGCCCTGCAACACCGTCACCATCGCCGTTCCGTCGCCAGCCACCGAAGCTCACCGCCGTCGATTCGCCGCCTCCGACGCCTCCCCGAGCTCCCCGAGGCCACCGTCGCAACCCCCGTAAGCTCCTCCGTCGTTTCCCCCTCCCCGCTTAGTCGCGCTCGCCCTCTAGCTGTCGTCTCCACTATGGCCGAACCTTCGCCGCCGCCGCACTCGTCGCCGGTGATGCTCCGGTGACCATTTGGTCCCGGGCATGCGCCCAACGCGCTCCCCGCATCGCGTGGAGCCTCCGTGGCACTTCGCCGCACTTGTTTGCGCACCGCAGGCCCATCCCCACTTGCACCCGAGCTTCGGCCGCCGCCGAGCTCGTCGCCGGCACCACTCCGGCCACTTCCCGGCCGCGCCACCACCACAGTTGGATGCGGACGAGCGTCCGCATCCCGAAGCTGTGCTCCGCGCGCCAAACCGAGCCCTGTGGGCAAAACCTGAGGCTCGCCACCGCGGCTGGCCTCGCCGGCGTCAAGCCGCCGGTGGGGTTGACCCACGTTGACCACGGCAGGACCCTCCCCTGTGTCCATGACAGGTGGGGCCGGCCTGTTAGTTAGGTTAGGATTAGTGTTAACTAAAAATTAGTTAGACTAATTACACTGAAATGCAGGGCCCACAGGTCAATTTGACCTGGACGGCGCCCGTTGACTTGCTGACGTCACTGTGAAGTCATGCTGACGCAGTAAATTCATTTCTGGATTTATTATTATTCAGAAATTCCAGAAAATTGTATAAACTTCAATAATTCATAGAAAATTAACCGTAACTCCAAATTAAATAAATTATATATGAAAAATTATCAGAAAAATTCAAGGAATCCATCTGTACCATTTTCATGCATGTTAGAACAACTTATAGGTGCTGTTTAGCACAAATCAATTAAAGGGCATTTATTTAATCACATATGGAGTTTGAATTTGAATTTTATATTCAAACCAACTTCATTTAATCAGGTTTTAGTTGCATTAGCCCAAAACACATTCATTTTGCCATGTCATGATCATGCATCATATTGTGCATTGCATTGATTGTGTTCCCTTCTGTGTTGCCGGTATTTGTCCCCTCTGATAGACGTGATACCGATGATGTGATCGTTGACACTGATGAAGACTCAATGTTATCTTCAGAAGTGACAGGCAAGCAAAACCCCTTTGTTCATTCCGATACAATCCTACTCTCTCGCTCCTGCTCTCTTTTAATGCATTAGGACAACACCGATTCATCTGTTACTTGCTGCGGTAGCTGAACCCCCTTTATCCTTTGCATGACCTGTCATTGCCACAGTAACTAGATGAAACCCACTAGCATGAGTAGGAGTTGTTTGAGCCCTGATGTGCCTACTCATTCATGTTTGTTTGTCATGCCTGCTACTGCTTAGAGTTGAGTCAGGTCTGATTCATCGGGGATGAATCAGAGGTGTGTGAACATGTCCTACTGTGTGTGAGCTAAGTGTGTGAACACGATTTGGTAAAGGTAGCGGTGAGAGGCCATGTAGGAGTACCTAGTGGGTTGTCTCATTGCAGCCGTCCTCAGGAACTGAGTTCTGTGTTTGTGATCCATGATTCAGCTACTACCACGCATTGGGCCCGAAACCAATGGACCCTCTCGGCTTCTTGATCACCCTTGTCCTCTGTCCAGGAGTTGCAAGTAGTCTCTGGTGTTTGTAGTATGCTGGAGGCCGTGGGCAGCGCTGACCGTAGGGGTGGGCTGTGATGCGGTAGGCACGTGGCACGGTGTACCGGGCGCCCGTTTGGTGTCTCGGGAACCCTGTTCACATCGTTTGGGGCTGTGAGCGAAACTCTGGCCGGATCTCCTCATGGATGGAACCCGAATAGGCGATAAACCTGGACTAGAGACTTAGGTGATTAGGTAGGTCATGGCCGACACCCACGTTGGGCTTCCGCTTGAAGGTTGCCGAGTACATGTCGTGTAAACGGCGGTAAGTGGTGAGAGCGTGTGTGAAGAAGTACACCCCTGCAGGGTTAACCTAATCTATTCGAATAGCCGTGTCCACGGAAAAGGACCTCTGGGTTGCTTATATCAGTTCATAGACAAGTGAAAGTGGATACTCTAAAATACGCAAGATAAGCGTGAGTGCTATGGATGGCGTTCTCGTAGGGAGACGGGTGCGGATCCATAGTGGTGTATTGATATGGTGAATATGTGGACTCGTGTGCGCCACCTCAAAAGAGTTACTTGCAGTCGTAGTTCAGGATAGCCACCGAGTCAAAGCTGGCTTGCTGCAGTTAAACCCCACCATCCCCTTTGTTGATAATGATGCATATGTAGTTAGTTCTGATGTAAGTCTTGCTGGGTACATTTGTACTCACGTTTGCCTATTTTATGTTTTTGCAGAGAGACTTCGGTCTCACTAGTAGTTCCACGTGGACTTCGACGTTTAGCTTGTTACCTCAGCTACGATCTTGTGCCCTCGGCAGGATCTGATAGATAGTCAGGCTTCTCGGCCTTTTTCATTTATAGATGTCTGTACCCAGACATGATAGCTTCCGCTTGTGCTTTGACTTGGATGCTCTGATTGTTGGGTCGTGAGACCCATGTTTGTAATATCTCGCTCCTCGGAGCCTATTGATTAAAATACTTGTGTCGTAGAGTCATGTTGTGATGCTCCGTTGTATTTGCACATATCGAGCATATTGTGTGTATGATTGAAATGCTTGGTATGTGTGGGATCTGACAACCTAGTTCTTTATCCTTGGTAGCCTCTCTTACCGGGAAATGTCTCCTAGTGTTACCGCTGAGCCATGGTAGCTTGCTACTGCTCTGGAACACTTAGGCTGGCCGGCATGTGTCCTTCTTCGTTCCTGTGTCTGTCCCTTCGGGGAAATGTCACGCTTTGAGTACCGGAGTCCTGTTAGCCCGCTACAGCCCGGTTCACCGGAGTCCTGCTAGCCCAGTGCTACAGCCCGGACCCACTTGCTGATGACCGACACGTTCGAAGCTGGGTCATGGATGCCTGTCCCTGTAAGTCTGTGCCACTTTGGGTTTACGACTAGTCATGTCAGCCCGGGCTCTTTATCATATGGATGCTAGCGACACTATCATATACGTGAGCCAAAATGCGCAAACGGTCCCGGGCAAAGGTAAGGCGACACCCGTGGAAATACCGTGCGTGAGGCCGCAAAGTGATATGAGGTGTTACATGCTAGATCGATGTGGCATTGAGTCGGGGTCCTGACACTTGTCTCCTGTTACCATCCGCCTAGACGCACAGTTCGGGACCCCCCTATCCGAGATCCGCTGGTTTTGACATCGACATTGGTGCTTTCATTGAGAGTTCCTCTGTGTCGTCACCGTCAGGAAGGATGCCGGACCCCGTCTTTAAAGACGACGCTGTTGCTAAAGGAGCTTTGGCTGTCGGTCATACTCTCCGGCTAGGCAGGTTTTTGATGACCGCCTGTTCGGCCGCCGCGCCGACGATGACCTCTCGGGTCATCGAAAGCAATCTCCACGTCAGCTCGGAATTTGCCGAGCAATTAGATCCGATGGAGCTCTCCTCCCTAAACGAGCTCTTGGATCGCATCGCCTCCCTGGGAGTCGCTACAGATTACAGCCAGATTGGGCTTAAACCCGATCAGAGAGAGATTGACTCTCCCCAGGTCACCCACCACATTGAAGTGGTGGAGGAACAATACGGCGAATCTTTGCCCATCCTAAGGACCAGATGTGTCCGGATTCCCGATCCCTCCAAGCCGGACATCCGCGGAGGGGAGGACGTCGCCCAAGCCCTGAACCTAAAGTTAGGCAACAGGCCCGATTCATTGAATAACGTCCAAGAAAACAAGCTTCCGGGTTCGGAAACTCTTTGGCCCTTGAGCCTTATGTCGGGCGAGGTTCCGGATTTAAAGCCACCCTCCCACCCAAATATAAGGGATCTATCCCTAATTCGGCAAGAGCCCAGGGAATCAGTGCATCACTACTGGGCCAGATTCCTCCTGGTTATGAACAAGATACAGGACTGCCACGAGGGAGATTTAATCTCGTTCTTCTGCAACAACTGCACGGACACCGGAATCCTTAATGCCATAAGTCGCCGTGAAATTACACACTTCGCCGACTTGACATCCATAGTACGAAAGTATTGTGCGACAGAAAGCGTCCAGAAAACCGAAACAAAATTCTGGGACAAACCGACCCTGAATACAATACCAGTCCAAAACAAAAGGGCGCATTATCGCTAGGCACCCAGGCCAAATAGCAAAAAACAAAAACCCTCTATAGTATATGGAACCGTACCGGAGGGATGGCTCAATGGACCCTGTAAAATTCATAATACAGAGGGCGTCACACCAACTCATAGCCTTAGAGCATGTTTGATACTCCGGCAGGTAGCCAGAGGTGGCGAGGAGCTTCTAACTCCAGAATCCGCAGAGCACCACCCCACAAACGCCAGTACGGTGTCGACAGTCTTCGAGACTTTCACATCAAACAATGCGAGAAAGCGAACGCTCTGCAGCCTTACCGAAGTCTACCAAGTAGCAACAATAAACCCATGGAGTGACACGGCTATCACCTTTAACGCCAGTGACGAACCTAAATTCCGGACAGCCCGAGCGCCAGCCGCACTGGTCCTCAGTCCGATAGTGGACGGCTTCCGGCTTACAAAGGTACTTATGGACGGTGGCAGCGGACTAAACCTCATATATGAGGAAACCCTGCAGAAAATGGAAATAGACTGGAGCCGCATTGAGCGAAGCAACACAACCTTCCGAGGAATAATCCCCAGTCGTGAAGCGTGCTATTCAGGAAAAATCACACTGGATGTGGTGTTTGGCACGCCGGATAATTACAGATCCAAGGAGTTCACATTTCAAGTGGCCCCGTTCAGCAGCGGATACCACGCTCTGTTAGGGCGAGAAGCATTCACAATTTTTCAAGCTATACCCCATTACGGGTACATGAAGCTCAAAATTCCCGGACCCAACGGAATAATCGCCCTTGCCAGCGATCCGGACACAGCGCTCCGCGCCGAAAGCAAGACAGCCACACTAGCCCTCGAGGCACTATCCGAAGCCCTAGCGGCCGAGGAACTAACTGTGTTGCACTCCACGGTGGACAGGGACAACGTGATACTCGACAAAAGATCCAAATCCACCTCCTTCAAGCCGGCAGACAAAATAGTCAAGTTCCAAGTCCATCCAACGGACAGTACAAAAACAGCCTCCATCGGGGCACAACTGAGCCCTGACGTCGATGCCGCACTAAGAGAATTCCTACGCGAAAATTGGGACATTTTTTCCTGACACCCTTCAGACTTGCCAGGAATTCCACGCAGGCTGGCCGAGCACAGCCTGAACATCTTAAAAGGGTTCAAACCCGTTAAGCAAACTCTTCGGCGTTTCTCCGAACCTAAGAGACAAACCATGGGAGAGGAGCTAGCCAAACTATTGGAAGCCGGATTCATCAGAGATATAAAACATCCGGACTGGCTGGCAAACCTGGTAATGGTGCCAAAGAAGGACAAATCCTAGCGCCTATGCGTCGATTTCAAAGACCTAAATAAGGCCTGCCCAAAGGATCCCTTCCACCTCCCCCGCATTGATCAAATCATTGACGCCACTATAGGACACGATTCATTGTGTTTCCTCGATGCATACTCTGGTTACCACCAAATCAAGATGGCAGAGTCAGACCAAGCCGCAACGGCATTCATCACCCCATACGACCCGTTCTGCTTCAACACAATGCCCTTCGGGCTCAAAAATGCCGGCGCAACATATCAGCGCATGATTCAGACATGTCTGGCCAACCAGATCGGCAAAACTGTTGAAGTATACATGGATGATGTGGTCGTCAAAACCAAACACGTCGAGACTCTGATATACGACTTGAGGCTCACGTTCGATAACCTCCGAACATATGACATTAGGCTTAACCGGGAAAAATGCGTTTTCGGCGTACCAGCCGGAAAGCTCCTGGGCTTCATTGTATCCGGTAGAGGAATTGAAGCAAACCCAGCCAAGATCCGAGCTCTGTCACAATTGGATATTCCAAAAGATTTCAAGCAAATACAAAAATTGACTGGATGCGTGGCGGCTCTAAGCCGCTTCATATCCCGCTTGGGGGAAAAGGCATTACCCCTTTACCGCCTCCTCCGGCGCACCGAACACTTCGAGTGGACGGATGCCGCCATGGCCAGACTTGAAGAAATAAAAGCCATACTGGCAACAAACCCTGTCTTGGCCGTGCCGAACATCGGCGAACCTATCTTGTTATACATCGCGGCAACTCACCAAGTTGTAAGCGCAGTCCTCATCGTCGAACGAGAAATGGACGGACACAAATTCCTTGTCCAGAAACCAGTGTACTACGTGTCCACTGTCCTCACTCCATGCAAGTCCCGGTACCCGCACTACCAAAAAATAGCATACGCAGTGTTCATGGCATCCCGGAAGCTACGTCACTACTTTCAAGAGTGTTCGATAACAGTAGCCTCCGAAGTACCTCTTAACGATATCATAAACAACCACGATGCAATGGGCCGGATTGCCAAATGGGCCATTGAGCTCCTTTCGTTCGACATAACATATAAGCCATGGCGAGCCATCAAGTCGCAAGCCTTGGCCGACTTCGTCGCTGAATGGACTGAAGCCGAACTCCCTAAAGAGTACGACACATATTCCAAATGGACCATGCACTTTGACGGCTCTAAAATGCTGGCGGGTCTGGGGGCTGGCGTCGTCTTGACGTCCCCAACAAGAGATACAGTCCAATATGTACTCCAGATAATGTATACGGACTCCAACAATGCAGCCGAATACGAGGCCCTTCTACATGGCCTCCGGATGGCAGTCTCCATGGGCATTCAACGCCTAGAGGTGCGTGGGGATTCGAACCTCGCGATATCCCAAATAAATGGAGACTTTGACGCCAAAGATCCAAAAATGGCAGCCTATCGCAACGCCGTCCTAAATGTCAGCCCGGTTCGAAGGACTGGAATTCCACCATATAGTCCGGGAAAATAATCAGGCAGCAGACGTCTTGGCACGCATCGGCACAAAACGCGATGCAGTCCCCCCCAACATTTTCCTGGAAAGGCTATTTAAGCCATCCGTACAGTGGGAAGGGGAATCCAGAATTAACAATCCGGATCAGGCCGCATCGCCTGACCCCGAACACCCTGGCACAACAGAAGACTCCTTCAATGAAGTCACACCCTCAGCCCACGTAATAATGGCAGTAATTGCCCCATGGAGAGAACCATTCTTAGCCTACTTAACTAGGTAGGAAATCCCCGAGGACCAAAATGAGGCACGCTGCATAGTGCGGCGATCTAAAACCTATAAAGTCCACGAAGGAGAGCTTTATAGGAAAAGCACCACTGGAGTCCTTCAAAGGTGTATCTCCGAAGAGGAAGGGCGGAACCTTCTGGCGGAAATTCACGCCGGACTCGGCGGGTACCACACTGCAGCCCGAGCCCTTGTGAGCAAGGCCTTCCGTACCGGATTCTATTGGCTGACGGCCCGGGCAGATGCTCAGGACTTAGTCCAGCGATGCGTCGGTTGCCAACTATTCGCTAACCAAAGCCACATGCCGCCTACCGCACTACAAACCATACCCATCACCTGGCCTTTTGCGGTCTGGGGGCTTGACATGGTGGGACCCCTTAAAGGAGGAACCCACAAGCAAAAATATCTACTGGTCATGGTGGATAAATTCACCCAATGGATAGAGGCCAAGCCCGTTAAGACGGCCGAATCCGGACCGGTGATAGACTTCATATCCGGGGTTGTACACCGTTACAACGCCCCCCCACAGCATCATTACTGACAACGGCACAAACTTTACGGCCGATGAAGTTAAACTCTGGTGCAAAAACATGGGCATTAAGCTCGATTACGCTTCAGTCTATCACCCACAAACTAACGGTCAAGTCGAGCGGGCCAACGGTATAATCATGAGAGGCATCAAACCCAGATTAGTGTGATCCCTTATGGAATCCAACACACACTGGGTAGAGGAGCTTGACTCCGTACTCTGTGGGCTGCGGACCACGCCGAATCGCACTACCTGATTCACACCATTCTTTATGGTATACTGCGCAGAGGCAGTCCTGCCCTGCGACATAATTCATGACTTACCTCGCGTGCACATGTACGAAGAAAGAGAAGCCGAGCTCGATCGACAGGACAACTTGGACGCATTGGAAGAGGAGTGCGATGTTGCAAAGGCCCGTTCCGCATTCTATCAACAGCAGGCTTGAAGATATCAAAGCAGAGAAGTACGGGCCAAAACTTACAATGTTGGCAAACTAGTTCTACGCCTGCTGGACAAGAAAAAGGACAAACTCAAGCCCAAATGGGAGGGTCCCTTCATAATCGACCAAGTCCTGACTGGTGGAGTGTACCGTCTGTGAAATGCATCGGACAACCGACTCGGGCCAAACCCATGGAACACAGCACGCCTACGAAGATTCTACGCCTAGCGTCGGACTCTGTGTTCGTCTCCTTCCTCTGTCACCTTCCTTTTTTTAGCTTCCTGGTATTTTTCTCCTCTTTCCTCCCTTCCTTCTTCCAAGCCTTTAGGGGCTTGCTTGCGCAATTTGTTCGCGCATAATTGACGCGCTACCTGCGCTCATTATACCTAGGGGCTTCTTTATCAGAAGCTTATATACACGGGCTTTAGACCCCAAAACATGCGTGACACTTCCGCATGAACCTTTTATGCACCATTATATGCATCGATATGACTTAAGTTTTGGCCAAGCTGGGTTGCCTGGTTCCTGTGCTTACCCCTACGTTCCTGTTTGTACGGCTAGGTGATAAAGGGAGCACCTCTGCGATTGTTACTGCCGGGTCAGCCGGACGTGTACCTCAGACTGGGTTAAGCCGAATGCTAGCGTTCTTAAGGGAATATTCGGTCAGTGAAATAAAAGATGACTTTTCACTTATTTATTTATCTGCCCCCAGATGCTTTTCTGCTTTTTTCATAGTCCGGACATGCACTTTAGGGCATGCCTCCCAGGGAAAGGAACCCTTAACAGAACTATTCTCCCTCGAAGATGTTTCTTATTAACCATGTAATATAACATAACTAGTTGGGCACTTGTCTGCTAAAGCACTTATGACCCCTACGCCTGGTCTCCATGCATGCCCCGGTTCTTACATAACCGAGAGGGTATTCGGACACACTCCGGACTATCGGGTCCAGAGGTTGAAGCAAAAAGGTCCGCACTGACAAACTATCTACAATCCGGCTAGAAGGCATTATACATGTCATTTTAAAATTACATAGTCAATTTGACTGGGTATATTCTTCTTCAATACCATCCAACAGGCTGTCTAATTTACAGTCCTGTTGGGAATACTTGGCGGCCAGCTCTACCTGGCCGTACACTAAACTGACAGGAATTTCTTTCCCGTCAGGCCCCACAGGGCCGACCTTGGCCATGTGGTTTGGGTCAGCCTTCGTGTACCGCGTCTTCACCATGGCCCAGGCCTCCCTGGCGCCTTGATGGCTGGCTGATATCTTCCATAATCGGAAGCGCCGCACTCCCTTCAGCTTCTCAGCAAGCTCTCCAAGGCATTCGGGCATGGAGAGGGATGGCCACAAAGCCTGGACGACACCCTGCATCGCCTGCTGAACTCGTTCGTGCAGCTGCAACAGCTCGGGAAGAAGGTCCCCTGCAGAACCAGGCATTTCCTCACCCGGCCGACCTGTCAGCATACCTGCGGACATAGCCCTGTCAGTAGACTTCCTCGCCGAACTCTTTTTTGAAGATTCGTTTAAGCACTTACTAAAAATGCCGCGCCGAAGTCGCTGATTCTCCTTTACAGAATCAGACAGCTGAGCACGAACATCCTTTAGTTCCTCGCCCAGCTAGGTGTTGGCGTCTTAAAGCTTGTTCTTCTCCTGCCTCACCCTCGTCAGCACGCTCTCACCGGCCTTCAACTGGCGCAGGAGTTGTTGCTTGTCCGGATTCACTCCGGCCCTATCTGCACCGTTATTGTCAGAATTGCACACATGCCGCACGTCTCAGCAGAATTATCTTTCGAAGCATATATTACCTGAGGGCGTCCCTTGGCACTCTCTGAAGCGGCCAGTGCGGCCTCAAGTTGGGCCTTGCACTCTTCCAGCTCCTGGGACAGTTGTGTATTCTTTTTCGTAAGATCCTGCATTTCGTACGATCCTTAAATCAGTCATCTTAACTGTTTCAAGTCTCGGGGGCTACTGATATATATAACCATCAGATTTACTCACCCGTATGTCTTTCACATACTGCTTCGTGGCTCTGGCTAGACCATTTTGAGCGGCACGGAGGTACGCATCTCCTGTATTAAAGGCGTCCAACGCCTCTTGGGAAAAACATGTGTCACGAAGAATAGTCCGGCGACGCCTGTGGTTCATGGCACTCTCCACCTCTGAATTGGTGGCAGATAGCCCATCCGCGTCCTCTTTTGGAGGAACGTCCGGTGCGCGCCCCACGTTCGCCTCCGCATACGGATCCGGCCTTGAAGCCTGGCCGGTAGATATAGTCTGGTGGGCGCTCTTTTTCCTGAGGAGAGCATGAGCGTTAGGGCGACTCGAGGGCATAAACCCTAGACGTTAAAATTGCATGCCGTACCATTGCGTCGGAGTCTCGATCTTGTCCGCACTTCTTTTTATCCCGTCTGGCTTCGACGGCCCTTGTTGGCTACCCACCACGGGCCCGGCCCTATGCCGTAAGGATTTCCCGTGCAAAACGAAACACTATTAGTTTATGAAATAAGCATGGATGGATCCTCCGAAGAGTACTGGGACTTTGATCTCGGTTACCTTTGAGGCTGGAAGTAGTCCGGGATAATCGGTCGTAATGTCCACCAAGGTGTTGTCCTTGCTTAACTGATGAAACACCCCGTCAATTAGCTCCATACATAGGTCCGGGTCCCCTTGGGAATCCGGGTCGAGGGCCCGTTCCGAGTCCTCGGGTTGTGGAGGGGGGCTGTTTATTTCCTTCACAGCCTGGCGCAGCTCCTGCGTTGCAGTTGCTAGATTAAGTACTCAACCATGGGAATTTGAAAACAGATAGGCAAGTGAAAGCGTTCGCTCACCCAGCTTGGAGGATTGTACATGGAGAACCCACCCTCGGGGTTGGCATGGAGGAATTCCTCTTCTTCTCCCTTGTACAAAGCGGATAAGATTCTCGTTAAAGTGGCAGCTGAATCTCGCCCCTTACGACCGCACCGGGTGGCGTCGTCCTCCCCGTTAAAATCCCACATGGGGTGGCCTCTGTATTGAAGCGACTGCACCCCTTGCGTAATGCATATGGCCATGACGTTGATCATGGTCAGTCCGGAATGAGCCAATAGCCTCATCCGGTTCATCAGGTAAAGGACGTCCTTGTCAGTTTCCCTCTGAGGGTTCCGCGGGCGCCAGCTCAGGTGCTTCTTCAACGGAGCATTATTGAACTCGGGGAGGCCGATCCGTACAGGATCCGGCAGGGGGACGTCATCTATATAGAACCACTCTGAAGGCCAGTCCTCGGACACCCTCTTAGGGGTGCCGGATAGGTATCCGGTCCTAGCGATGAGCCATAATTCGGCTCCGCCCACTAGATAAATAGACCCCTCCTGAGAGCGGGGCACGAGGCAGAACAACTTCTTCCACAGCGCGAAATGGGCCTCGACGCCCAAGAACAACTCGCAGAGGGCCACGAAGCCTGCGATGTGCAGTATGGAGGCAGGTGTGAGGTTGTGTAGCTGGAGGCCATAGAACTCCAGTAGCCCTCGGGGAAACAGATGAATCGGAAATCCGAGTCCTCTTATTAAGTAAGGGACTAGGCACACCCGCTCTCCTCGGGAGGGATAGGGGATGCTCTCCGCCTGCTCTCCGTCACTATAGGTGGCAATCCCGGCTCGAACCGGGACCATATATGCTGGGGGAGGAGCCCCTTGGACTGGAGCACTACTAGCTCGCTATGCGGGACGGAACACCACCCCCAATCTCCGGGCCGAGGGCTGGAGAGGCGAGAGGAGGAGCTGCACCGACCGGCCATGGTGGAATGGATCCCTGTCGAAGGCGCTCTGATGAAGGCTCGCGGAGGGAAGATGGTGTGGGCTGGATCTAAATCCCCGTCTCTTTTATGGGCAGCTCGTTCACGCGGCTAGGGGGGAGAATGAAAAAACTCCCTGGCTTTTCGCATTCGTTTGACACATGGAAGATGGTCATTATTGGGCACAGAAGTTGAGGAGTACAGCATGCACTGGAAGCCGGACACTATTCGATGGGTACATGGGATTTGGAGAAGAACCCGCCTTGCAATGCCGAAGACAAATCTGCGCACCGGACTCGTCGTCATTGAAGCCTGGTTCGGGGGCTACTGAGGGAGTCCTGGATTAGGGGGTGTCCGGATGGCCGGACTATGACCTTTGGTCGGACTTCCGGACTATGAAGATACAAGATCGAAGACTTCGTCCCGTGTCCGGATAGGACTTTCCTTGGCATGGAAGGCAAGCTTGGCGATTTGATATGAAGATCTCCTCCCATTGTAACCAACTCTGTGTAACACTAGCCCTCTCCGGTGTCTATATAAACCGGAGAGTTTTAGTTCATAGGACGAACAACAATCATACCATAGGCTAGCTTCTAGGGTTTAGCCTCTCTGATCTTGTGGTAGATCAACTCTTGTACTACCCATACAATCAATATTAATCAAGCAGGAGTAGGGTTTTACCTCCACCGAGAGGGCCCGAACATGGGTAAAAACATCGTGTCCCTTGTGTCCTATTACCATCTGCCTAGACGCACAGTTCGGGGCCCCCTACCCGAGATCCGCCGGTTTTGACACCGACAGGTACCTTACCAGCCCTCCCGTGATGGTAGCTCTGTGCCCTCGGGAGCCCTTGGTGCTCTACCTTGCGGCCACCCCCTATTCCGCCAGCGCAGCCCTAGTGGCGGTTAGGGAGGAGCGCTGGACCAAGGCCGCAGCCACCGTCCTAGTCGGGGTAGAGGAAAGCCCGGAAGGCCTCTCGAAGACCACAACCACTGCAGAAAAGGATCAGCCTCAGCAGGGGAGCGCACCCAGAGCGGATGAGGCCTCTCCAGGAGACCAAGCGCTGGGGCTCCGTCACCCCAGGAGGCGCCTCAACCTTCAGAGGACGCAGGCTGCGCCAGTACCCTCAACCTCGTCGAGCACCCTATCTACTTCGTCAGCACGGTACTAGGGACGCAAGGGCGCGGTACCCCATGCCCCAAAAACTCCTCCTCGCACTGTTGGTGGCCTCGCGCAAGCTGCGACACTACTTTCAAGGCCATCCCATCAAGGTCGTCTCATCGCACCCCTTGGAAAGGGTACTCAGGAGCCCCAACTCCGCTGGGAGAGTTGCTGAATGGAACATCGAACTGCAAGCGTTTTAGCTGGAATTCAGCACGACCAGGGTCTGTAAGTGCATCTAGTGCCACCCCTAGTTGGTTTTGGAGTATTGACGACAAAGTTGGTTGAGGGACTAATGCGTTTGTGAGAATTGCAGGATAACGCAGGTAGTGTCCCTCATTGATTCGGTTTACCTACCGGAGATGACCCCTAAAAATGTATGAAGACATTGACGACAATGGTGGTATGTGAAGATATTCACAGTGAAGACTATTACATGAGAAGACATTGAGTGAAGACTATGGAGCGCGAAGACTGTGTTGTTTCGTTGTTTCCCTTTCTTCTTTGTTGAGTCATAGGTGAAGGGAATATGCCCTATAGGCAATAATAAAGTTATTATTTATTTCCTCATATCATGATAAATGTTTATTATTCATGCTAGAATTGTATTAACCGGAAACATGATACATGTGTGAATACATAGACAAACATAAAGTCACTAGTATGCCTCTACTTGACTAGCTCATTAATCAAAGATGGTTATGTTTCCTAACCATAGACATGTGTTGTCATTTGATTAATGGGATCACATCGTTAGGATAATGATGTGATTGACATGACCCATTCCGTTAGCCTAGCACTTGATCGTTTAGTATATTGCTATTGCTTTCTTCATGACTTATACAAAGTTCCTGCAACTATGAGATTGTGCAACTCCCGTTTATTGGAAGAACACTTTTTGTGCTACCAAACATTACAACGTAACTGGGTGATTATAAAGGTGCTCTACAGGTGTTTCTGAAGGTACATGTTGGGTTGGCATAATTCGAGATTAGATTTTGTCACTCCGATTGTCGGAGAGGTATCTCTGGGCCCTCTCGGTAATACTCATCACCTAAGCCTTGCAAGCATTGTAACTAATGAGTTAGTTATAAGATGATGTGTTACAAAATGAGTAAAGAGACTTGCCGGTAACGAGATTGAACTAGGTATTGGATACCGACGATCAAATCTCGGGCAAGTAACATACCGATGACAAAGGGAACAACGTATGTTGTTATGCGGTTTGACCGATAAAGATCTTCGTAGAATATGTAGGAACCAATATGGGCATCCAGGTCCCGCTATTGGTTATTGACCGAGAATGGTTCTAGGTCATGTCTACATAGTTCTCGAACCCGTAGGGTCCGCACGCTTAACGTTACGATGACAGTTTTATTATGAGTTTATAAGTTTTGATGTACCGAAGTTTGTTCGGAGTCCCGGATGTGATCACGGACATGACGAGGAGTCTCGAAATGGTCGAGACATAAAGATTGATATGTTGGACGACTATATTCGGACACCGGAAGTGTTCCGGGTGATTTCGAAGAAAACCGGAGATCCGGGGGGGTTACCGGAACCCCCCAGGAGAGTATTGGGCCTTATGGGCCTTAGGGGAAAGGAGAGAGGGGCGGCCAGCATGGGCGCACGCCCCCTCCCCCCTCTGGTCCGAATTGGAATAGGAGGGGGGGCGGCGCCCCCCCCCCTTTCCTTCCCCCTCTCCCCCTTCCTTCCCCCTCCTAGTAGGAGTAGGAAAGAAGGAGTCCTACTCCTTCTAGGAGGAGGATTCCTCCTCCCTTGGCGCGCCCAAGGGGCCGGCCGGCCTCCCCCCTTGCTCCTTTATATACGGGGGCAGGGGGCACCCCATAGACACAGAAGTTGATCTACGGATCGTTCCTTAGCCGTGTGCGGTTCCCCCCTCCACCATATTCCACCTCGGTCATATCATCGTGGAGTTTAGGCGAAGCCCTGCGCCGGTAGAACATCATCATCGTCACCACGCTGTTGTGCTGACGGAACTCATCCCCGAAGCTTTGCTGGATCGGAGCCCGGGGATCGTCATCGAGCTGAACGTGTGCTGAACTCGAAGGTGCCGTACGTTCGGTGCTTGGATCGGTCAGATTGTGAAGACGTACGACTACATCAACCGCGTTGTCATAACGCTTCCGCTTATGGTCTACGAGGGTACGTAGACAACACTCTCCCCTCTCGTTGCTATGCATCACCATGATCTTGTGTGTGCGTAGGAATTTTTTTTGAAATTACTACGTTCCCCAACAGTGGCATCCGAGCCAGGTTTTATGCGTTGATGTTATATGCACGAGTAGAACTCAAGTGAGTTGTGGGAGATACAAGTCATACTGCTTACCAGCATGTCATACATTGGTTCGACGGTATTGTGAGATGAAGCGGCCTGGACCGACATTACGCGTACGCTTACGCGAGACTGGTTTCACCGTTACGAGCACTCGTGCTTAAAGGTGGCTGGCGGGTGTCTGTCTCTCTCACTTTAGCTGAATCGAGTGTGGCTACGCCCGGTCCTTGCGAAGGTTAAAACAGCACCAACTTGACAAACTATCATTGTGGTTTTTGATGTATAGGTAAGAACGGTTCTTGCTAAGCCCGTAGCAGCCACGTAAAATTTGCAACAACAAAGTAGAGGACGTCTAACTTGTTTTTGCAGGGCATGTTGTGATGTGATATGGTCAAGACGTGATGCTATATTTTATTGTATGAGATGATCATGTTTTGTAACCGAAGTTATCGGCAACTGGCAGGAGCCATATGGTTGCCGCTTTATTGTATGAAATTCAAATGCCTTGTAATTGCTTTACTTTATCACTAAGCGGTAGCGATAGTCGTAGAAGCAATAGATGGCGTAACGACAACGATGCTATAATGGAGATCAAGGTGTCGCGCCGGTGACGATGGTGATCACGACGGTGCTTCGGAGATGGAGATCACAAGCACAAGATGATGATGGCCATATCATATCACTTATATTGATTGCATGTGATGTTTATCCTTTATGCATCTTATCTTGCTTTGATTGACGGTAGCATTTTAAGATGATCTCTCACTAAAATTATCAAGAAGTGTTCTCCCTGAGTATGCACCGTTGCCAAAGTTCGTCGTGCCCAGACACCACGTGATGATCGGGTGTGATAAGCTCTACATCCATCTACAACGGGTGCAAGACAGTTTTGCACACGCGGAATACTCAGGTTAAACTTGACGAGCCTAGCATATGCAGATATGGCCTCAGAACACGGAGACCGAAAGGTCGAGCATGAATCATATAGTAGATATGATCAACATAGTGATGTTCACCATTGAAAACTACTCCATCTCACGTGATGATCGGTTATGGTTTAGTTGATTTGGATCACGTGATCACTTAGATGACTAGAGAGATGTCTGTCTAAGTGGGAGTTCTTAAGTAATATGATTAATTGAACTTAAATTTATCATGAACTTAGTACGTGATAGTATTTTGCTTATCTATGTTTGTTTGTAGATAGATGGCTCGTGTTGTTGTTCTGTTGAATTTTAATGCGTTCCTTGAGAAAGCAAAGTTGAAAGATGATGGTAGAAATTACACGGACTGGGTCCGTAACCTGAGGATTATCCTCATTGCTGCACAGAAAAGTTACGTCCTGGAAGCACCGCTGGGTGCCAGGCCTGCTACTGATGCAACTGACGACGTTAAGAACGTCTGGCAGAGCAAAGCTGATGACTACTCTATAGTTCAGTGTGCCATGCTTTACGGCTTAGAACCGGGTCTTCAACGACGTTTTGAACGTCATGGAGCATATGAGATGTTCCAGGAGTTGAAGTTAATATTTCAAGCAAATGCCCGGATTGAGAGATATGAAGTCTCCAATAAGTTCTACAGCTGCAAGATGGAGGAGAATAGTTCTATCAGTGAGCATATACTCCAAATGTCTGGGTATAATAATCACTTGATTCAACTGGGAGTTAATCTTCCAGATGATAGCGTCATTGACAGAATTCTCCAATCACTGCCACCAAGCTACAAGAGCTTTGTGATGAACTATAATATGCAAGGGATGAACAAGACTATTCCCGAGCTCTTTGCAATGCTAAAAGCTGCGGAGGTAGAAATCAAGAAGGAGCATCAAGTGTTGATGGTCAACAAGACCACTAGTTTCAAGAAAAAGGGCAAAGGGAAGAAGAAGGGGAACTTCAACAAGAACAGCAAGGAAGTTGCTGCTCAAGAGAAGAAACCCAAGTCTGGACCTAAGCCTGAAACTGAGTGCTTCTACTGCAAGCAGACTGGTCACTGGAAGCGGAACTGCCCCAACTATTTGGCGGATAAGAAGGATGGCAAAGTGAACAAAGGTATATGTGATATACATGTTATTGATGTGTACCTAACTAGAGCTCGTAGTAGCACCTGGGTATTTGATACTTGTTCTGTTGCTAATATTTGCAACTCGAAACAGGGACTACAGAATAAGCGAGCACTGGCCAAGGACGAGGTGACGATGCGCGTGGGAAACGGTTCCAAAGTCGATGTGATCGCGGTCGGCACGCTACCTCTACATCTACCTTCGGGATTAGTTTTAGACCTGAATAATTGTTATTTGGTGCCAGCGTTGAGCATGACATTATATCTGGATCTTGTTTGATGCGAGACGGTTATTCATTTAAATCAGAGAATAATGGTTGTTCTATTTATATGAGTAATATCTTTTATGGTCATGCACCCTTGAAGAGTGGTCTATTTTTATTAAATCTCGATAGTAGTGATACACATATTCATAGTGTTGAAACCAAAAGATGTAGAGTTGATAATGATAGTGCAACTTATTTGTGGCACTGCCGTTTGGGTCATATCGGTGTAAAGCGCATGAAGAAACTCCATACTGATGGACTTTTGGAATCACTTGATTATGAATCACTTGGTACTTGCGAACCGTGCCTCATGGGCAATATGACTAAAACGCCGTTCTCCGGAACTATCGAGCGAGCAACTAATTTGTTGGAAATCATACATACTGATGTTTGTGGCCCAATGAATGTTGAGGCTCGCGGCGGCTATCGTTATTTTCTCACCTTCATAGATGATTTGAGCAGATATGGGTATATCTACTTGATGAAACACAAAGTCTGAAACATTTGAAAAGTTCAAAGAATTTCAGAGTGAAGTGGAAAATCATCGTAACAAGAAAATAAAGTTTCTACGATCTGATCGTGGAGGAGAGTATTTGAGTTATGAGTTTGGCCTACACTTGAAACAATGTGGAATAGTTCCGCAACTCACGCCACCTGGAACACCACAACGAAATGGTGTGTCCGAACGTCGTAATCGTACTTTACTTGATATGGTGTGATCTATGATGTCTCTTACTGATTTACCGCTATCGTTTTGGGGTTATGCTTTAGAGACGGCCGCATTCACGTTAAATAGGGCACCATCAAAATCCGTTGAGACGACGCCTTATGAACTGTGGTTTGGCAAGAAACCAAAGTTGTCGTTTCTTAAAGTTTGGGGCTGCAATGCTTATGTGAAGAAACTTCAACCAGATAAGCTCGAACCTAAATCGGAGAAATGTGTCTTCATAGGATACCCAAAAGAGACTGTTGGGTACACCTTCTATCACAGATCCGAAGGCAAGACATTCGTTGCTAAGAATGGATCCTTTCTAGAGAAGGAGTTTCTCTCGAAAGAAGTGAGTGGGAGGAAAGTAGAACTTGATGAGATAACTGTATCTACTCCCTTATTGGAAAGTAGTTCATCACGAGAACCGGTTCCTGTGACAACTACACCAATTAGTGAGGAAGCTAATGATAATGATCATGAAACTTCAGATCAAGTTTCTACTGAACCTCGTAGGTCTAACAGAGTAAGATCCGCACCAGAGTGGTATGGTAATCCTATTCTAGAAGTCATGTTACTTGACCATGATGAACCTACGAACTATGAGGAAGCGATGATGAGCCCGGATTCCGCAAAATGGCTAGAAGCCATGAAATCTGAGATGGGATCCATGTATGAAAACAAAGTATGGACTTTGGTTGACTTGCCCGATGATCGGCAAGCCATTGAGAATAAATGGATCTTTAAGAAGAAGACTGACGCTTGATGGTAATATAACTGTCTATAAAGCTCGACTTGTTGCAAAAAGTTTTCGACAAGTTCAAGGGGTTGACTATGATGAGACTTTCTCACCCGTAGCGATGCGTAAGTCCGTCCGAATCATGTTAGCTATTGCTGCATTTCATGATTATGAAATTTGGCAAATGGATGTCAAGACTGCATTCTTGAATGGATTTCTAGAAGAAGAGTTGTATATGATGCAGCCGGAAGGTTTTGTTGATCCAAAAGGTGCTGACAAAGTGTGCAAGCTCCAGCGTTCCATTTATGGATTGGTGCAAGCATCTCGGAGTTGGAATAAACGATTTGATAGTGTGATCAAAGCATATGGTTTTATACAGACTTTTGGAGAAGCCTGTATTTACAAGAAAGTGAGTGGGAGCTCTATAGCATTTCTAATTTTATATGTAGATGACATATTATTAATTGGAAATGATATAGAATTTCTGGATAGCATAAAAGAATACTTGAATAAAAGTTTTTCAATGAAAGACCTCGGTGAAGCTGCTTACATATTGGGCATCAAGATCTATAGAGATAGATCAAGACGCTTAATAGGACTTTCACAAAGCACATACTTTGACAAAATTTTGAAAAAGTTCAAAATGGATCAGGCAAAGAAAGGATTCTTGCCTGTGCTACAAGGTGTGAAGTTGAGTCAAACTCAATGCCCGACCACAGCAGAAGATAGAGAGAAAATGAAAAATCTTCCCTATGCTTCAGCCATAGGCTCTATCATGTATGCAATGTTGTGTACCAGACCTGACGTATGCTTAGCAATAAGCTTGGCAGGAAGGTACCAAAGTAATCCAGGAGTGGATCACTGGACAGCGGTCAAGAACATCCTGAAATACCTGAAAAGGACTAAGGATAGGTTTCTCGTATATGGAGGTGACAAAGAGCTAGTCGTAAACGGTTACGTCGATGCATGCTTTGACACTGATCCGGATGATTCTAAATCGCAAACCGGATACGTGTTTTTATTAAACGGTGGAGCTGTAAGTTGGTGCTGTTCTAAACAAAGCGTCATAACAGGATCTACATGTGAAGCGGAGTACATAGCTGCTTCAGAAGCAGCAAATGAAGGAGTCTGGATGAAGGAGTTCATTTCTGATCTAGGTGTCATACCTAGTGCATCGGGACCAATGAAGATCTTCTATGACAATACTGGTGCAATTGCCTTGGCAAAGGAATCTAGATTTCACAAGAGGACCAAGCACATCAAGAGACACTTCAATTCCATTCGGGACCAAGTCCAAGTGGGAGACATAAAGATTTGCAAGATACATACGGATCTGAATGTTGCAGACCCGTTGACTAAGCCTCTCTCACGAGCAAAACATGATCAGCACCAAGACTCCATGGGTGTTAGAATCATTACTATGTAATCTAGATTATTGACTCTAGTGCAAGTGGGAGACTGAAGGGAATATGCCCTAGAGGCAATAATAAAGTTATTATTTATTTCCTCATATCATGATAAATGTTTATTATTCATGCTAGAATTGTATTAACCGGAAACATGATACATGTGTGAATACATAGACAAACATAAAGTCACTAGTATGCCTCTACTTGACTAGCTCATTAATCAAAGATGGTTATGTTTCCTAACCATAGACATGTGTTGTCATTTGATTAATGGGATCACATCATTAGGATAATGATGTGATTGACATGACCCATTCCGTTAGCCTAGCACTTGATCATTTAGTATATTGCTATTGCTTTCTTCATGACTTATACAAAGTTCCTACAACTATGAGATTGTGCAACTCCCGTTTACCGGAAGAACACTTTGTGTGCTACCAAACGTCACAACGTAACTGGGTGATTATAAAGGTGCTCTATAGGTGTTTCCGAAGGTACATGTTGGGTTGGCATAATTCGAGATTAGATTTTGTCACTCCGATTGTCGGAGAGGTATCTCTAGGCCCTCTCGGTAATAGTCATCACATAAGCCTTGCAAGCATTGTAACTAATGAGTTAGTTATAAGATGATGTGTTACAGAACGAGTAAAGAGACTTGCCGGTAACGAGATTGAACTAGGTATTGGATATCGACGATCAAATCTCGGGCAAGTAACATATCGATGACAAAGGGAACAACGTATGTTATTATGCGGTTTGACCGATAAAGATCTTCGTAGAATATGTAGGAACCAATATGGGCATCCAGGTCCCGCTATTGGTTATTGACCGAGAATGGTTCTAGGTCATGTCTACATAGTTCTCGAACCCGTAGGGTCCACACGCTTAACGTTACGATGACATTTTTATTATGAGTTTATAAGTTTTGATGTACCGAAGTTTGTTCGGAGTCCCGGATGTGATCACGGACATGACGAGGAGTCTCGAAATGGTCGATACATAAATATTGATATATTGGACGACTATATTCGGACACGGAAGTGTTTCGGGTGATTTCGGAGAAAACCGGAGTGCCATGGGGGGGGGGGTTACCGGAACCCCCCGGGAGAGTATTGGGCCTTATGGGCCTTAGGGGAAAGGAGAGAGGGGCGGCTAGCATGGGCCACGCGCCCCCTTCCCCCTCTGGTCCGAATTGGACTAGGAGGGGGGCGGCGCCCCCCCTCTTTCCTTCCCCCTCTCCCCCTTCCTTCCCCCTCCTAGTAGGAGTAGGAAAGGAGGAGTCCTACTCCTACTAGGAGGAGGATTCCTCCTCCCTTGGCGCGCCCAAGGGGCCGGCCGGCCTCCCCCCTTGCTCCTTTATATACGGGGGCAGGGGGTACCCCATAGACATAGAAGTTGATCTACGGATCATTCCTTAGCCGTGTGCGGTTCCCCCCTCCACCATATTCCACCTCGGTCATATCATCACGGAGTTTAGGCGAAGCCCTGCGCCGGTAGAACATCATTGTCGTCACCACGCCGTCGTGCTGACGGAACTCATCCCCGAAGCTTTGCTGGATCGGAGCCCGGGGATCGTCATCGAGCTGAACGTGTGCTGAACTCGGAGGTGCCGTACGTTCGGTGCTTGGATCGGTTGGATCGTGAAGACGTACGACTACATCAACCGCGTTGTCATAACGCTTCCGCTTACGGTCTACGAGGGTACGTAGACAACACTCTCCCCTCTCGTTGCTATGCATCACCATGTTCTTGCGTGTGCGTAGGATTTTTTTTTGAAATTACTATGTTCCCCAACAATAGGAATCACCGTACTGTTAAGTGGGGTCCAAGTGAACAAAGTCAGAGTGACTGAAGTGATGCTCAACCCAAATCCTATGTCTTCGAGCGAAGACAATGAGAGCAAATCTTATCCAGAGATGGATGAGTCAGCTTTGCTTGTAGCCCAAGTAAAGTTGACGTGTGTGTTTGAAATCTGACCGTTGAAACACGTGTCATTTCCTTAGTGACCCAGGGTCATTTCGGACATATCAGGTCGGGTTGCCTTGTGGCTATAAATAGCCCACCCCCTACACCATAAATTGGTGGCTGCTCAGAGTTAGTTTACGGCTTTTGTCGTTTTTAGAGCAACCCACCTCGAAGCCTTTGAGAGAGAAATCCTTGCGAGGACAAAGCCCAAACACCCAGAGCCAAAGAGTGTTAGGCATCACTGAAGTCTTTCTGTCTGTATGACCTGAAGACTTATTACACTTGAGGACTGTGTATCCTCCAGCCGGTTAGGCGTCACGTTGTGAGCATCCAAGAGTCATTGTGGATTGCCGGTGAACGAAGTCTGTGAAGGTTCGGAAGTCTACCTTGAAGACTCACCAGAGTGATTGGGCGAGGACTGTGTGTCCTTAGCTCAAGGGGAATAAGGTGAAGACGCGGTCTTCTGAGTTGAATCTCAGCCTCCCTAACCAGATGTACAGTTGTCACAACAACTAGAACTGGTCCAACAAAGCCTGTGTCTTCAACAAGTGACTGGTTCTATCCCTTCCCTCCTTTACTTTGAGTTTGTCTTCGTGAAGTCATTGCTTATTTGTCTTATCTATTTGACTTCACTGCTTGACTACTATCGTTGATTGGCTTCGTACTATCTTCCATCATGATCCTTACTACCTAGCTGCTATTAGTCTTTGTACGTTCACATTATTGCATAGTTGACTATGGCTTGCTTGTTGTAGTTTATCTTCCGCTGCATATGAATTAGGTCATTTCTATTGTTTGTCTTCGAAACTTCCAAGTTTTGAAGACTTTGATAAAAATCGCCTATTCACACCCCCCCCCCGCCCTCTAGTCGATAACTAGCACTTTCAATTGGTATCAGAGCAAGGTACTCCCTTGTTCTGTGTGATTCGGTTTAACTACCTGGAGTTTAGCTATGTCGACTGCAGGGATAATCAAAGTCTCCGCTGCTTTTCCATGTTCGATGGAACTGAATATCCCTACTGGAAGAATAAGATGCGCATGCATCTTGAAGCCATTGATGTCGACCTCTGGTATGTCGTCAAGAATGGCGTTCCCAAAACTGGTGAAGGTGTCACCCCTACTGATGTCAAGAAGTTCATTCAACTGGACTCCACTGCAAAGAACATCATCTGTGGTCATCTGACGAAAGGACAGTATGGCCGTGTGAGTGCTCTGGAAATGTCAAAGCTAGTCTGGGACTGGCTATCCAAGGTCAACGAAGGCGTCTCTACACAGAGAGACCAGAGGATCAGTGTTCTTCGCAATCTCTTCAACCGCTTCAAGAGAAACGACAATGAAAATGTCCAGCTCACGTTTGATCACCTCACCGACATCACAAATGAGCTTCAGGCTCTCGGTGCCATTGAGATCACCAAGCATGAAATCGTCAAGACGCTGCTGAGATCTCTTGACAGCTCCTTTGACACCCTTGCCCTCTTGATACAAGAACGTCCTGACTTCAAGACTCTCGATCCGTATGATATACTTGAGAGGCTCAACACACATGAGTTCCAGCTTTCTGAGAAAAGAGATATCTATGGCCCCAACTATGGCCGAACTCATGCTTTGAAGGCAAAGTGGTTTCCTCATTTGAAGAAGAATCTGACTGCGGTTTTGATGATCCTGAAGACATTGGAAAGGAACTTGCCATGCTTGTGAAGAAGTTCCAGAGGTTCACCAAGAAGAAGGGCTTCAGAAAGTCTTCATGATCTAGCTCAAGAAAAGATGAAGCTTCCACTCATGACAACAAGAAGAGAACATGTCACAAGTGCAAGAAACCTGGACACTATATCTTTGAGTGTCCTCAGTGGGACAATGAGAAGAAGAAGAAGAAGAAGAGCAAGGAATATGATTCTGATGACAAGAAGAAGAAGAAATCTTCAAAGTCTTCTTCTAAGTCCTCATCAAGGTCTTCATCACATAAGAAGAGCTCATCTGGCAAGGCTCGTGCTTTTGTTGGCAAGGAAATGGATTCAGAGGAGGAGTCTGCTTCTGAGGAGGTGGAGGTGGGGTCTGAAGAAGAGTCCGACCCTGGCGTTGCAAGTCTGGCTCTAGCCACATCCTATGTTGCCAAGTCCATCTTCAACACTGAAGACAATGACTTCCACACCAACACTGAAGCTGATGACATGGACGATCCTGCTCCCACCTTCTGCTTCATGGCACGTGGTGCCAAGGTAAAATCACGTGATGCTTACTTTCAAACATCAAGTGAAGATGACTCTGATTGTGAATCTAAACCCAGCTACAAAAAACTTGCTAAAATTCTACTGAACAACAAAGGGCTATGGAACATACTCAAAAACTATTAGACAAAAGCGATGACCTGTTGGACGCGGAAATGACACATTCACAGTCCTTAGTAGAAGACATAAAAAATCTTCATGCTAAGTACCAAGAACTTGAAAGTCTTCATGAGACGCTCTCAACCACATATGAAAGGCTCTCCTATGATTATCTTCAAAGGAAGCAAGAGCTTGAGAAATTGAAAGCGACTCATGAAGATCTTCAAAAAGAGAATGAGTCATTTGGCGCTCAACAGATCAGTTCCGCTCAGGATGGATTTGAACAACCATGTTTAAAATGCATTGAGCGTGATAACGCTACCTCTGTTGCTGAATGTTCCAATGCCGCTGCTGTTGCATTGTCTTCAACTACTGATGTGGAAACTAACCCCTCTACGGAGGATACCACTGCTATTGCTGATGAAAATGCTAGGTTGAAGACATTGCTTGAAACAGGGATGTATAAAAGTCTGAAAGGACATCAGACACTTGTGATGTCCTCAAAAAGCAGATTCTGAACCGAAACCCTAGGAAAGAGGGTGTTGGGTTCGAGAGGAAAATGAATGCTGATGGTTCCTACTGGAAGCCTGAGCAGTATCCCAAAACCACATGGGTTGCTGCAAAGGAACCTTCAGTGGATCCATCCACTTTATCTGGCTTTACCTGTGCTAATCCTATTATCATTGATGAATCCTTTGATGCAAACTATAAACTGTTCAAAAATCAGAATGGTGAAGTGTTTGCCAGGTATATTGGTACTAACTGCAGGAATGGACCACCTATGAAGAAGATCTGGGTTCCCAAAAGCTGTCTTGAGAATCTTCCAGTGAATGTCATCATGACACCACCAGGGAAGAAGACAAACCCCAGACCAAAGGCATCATATGGTCCAACGGCTTCATACGAATACAGGACTCACTTGAGTCACCCTAACGCCAATGTTTTGTAGGGAAATTGTACTGAAACTTATGAATATGAACGTGTGTCCTCAAACCGCCATGTTCATAGGACTAAGAACTTTTCTGCTTATTCATATGAGTATCATTCATCTCCTGCAAGGCTATTTGCTAGGGCTTCAAAGTCAAAATTCTCAGATGTTGCACTTAGACTCATTGCTTCTAAGCCACCCCTGAAGATGTGGGTGGTGAAGAAGAATTAACTCTCTTTTGCAGAATATGGTCTCCAGCCAGCAATCAAAGGCGTCCGATATTATTGCTGGGGACCTAAAACACAAAGGGACGCATGATAAAATGACTTACTATGTATTCAACATATGAATGGCTTACCTGTCATACTGTGTGCTCTAACTTTCATCTAA
The DNA here is from genome assembly GCF_002162155.2 of Triticum dicoccoides. Classification (NCBI taxonomy): domain Eukaryota; kingdom Viridiplantae; phylum Streptophyta; class Magnoliopsida; order Poales; family Poaceae; genus Triticum; species Triticum dicoccoides. The sequence continues at coordinate 179,407,213 of NC_041391.1, forward strand.
GCTGTGACAATCCTAGTGTGAGTCAAATGCTTATGCTTCACAACATACCTTGTGAAGCCTATCCTCCTAACTTCACTGTAGGGTATGACACCTCATGCTTCAGAATGGATTATCGACAGCGGATGCACTAATCATATGACTGGTGATCGAAGTCTTCTCATGGACTCAACCTTACGTCCATCCGACAAGAGTTAAATCACATTTGCTGACACTGGTAAAAGCAAGGTATTGGGTCTAGGTAGAGTTGCAATCTCGAAGGATCAACACATGGATAAAGTGATGCTTGTTGAATCCCTTGGGTTCAACTTAATGTTTGTCTCAATGCTTTGTGACTTGAACATGATTGTGCTATTTGGAAAATATCGTTGCCTTGTACTAATGGAATCTAACAAGTCTCTAGTCTTTGAAGGGTATAGGAAAGATGATCTATACATGGTAGATTTCTCAGCAGGTCCACAGCTTGCCGTATGTCTTCTTGCAAAAGTGTTAGAATGCTGGCTCTGGCATCGAAGGCTGGGGCATGCTGGCATGAGAAACTTACACACACTCGTCAAGAAGAAGCATGTCATAGGCATCGAAGGTGTAAAGTTCAAGAAAGATCATTTGTGTGGTGCGTGTGAAGCTGGGAAGATGACTAGGGCGAAGCACCCCTCGAAGACAATCATGACGACATCTCAACCCTTCGAGCTATTGCACATGGAGTTATTTGGCCCTACTCACTACTCTACCCTCACAACAACATCGTGTCTCTATGGCTTCGTCATTGTTGATGACTACTCAAGATATACATGGGTGCACATAATTCTCTACAAGACTGAAGTACAAGATGTCTTCAGACGATTCGCCAATTGAGCAATGAACAATTATGGCGTCAAGATCAAGCATATCAGAAGTGATAATGGCACTGAATTCAAGAACATCGGGCTTGATCTCTATCTGGATACAATGGGAATCACTCATGAGTTTTCTGCTCCATACACACCTCAGCAAAATGGCATTGTAGAGCGCAAGAACAGAACCCTCATTGAAATGGCTCGAACAATGCTCGACGAGTACAAGACACCAAGAAAGTTCTGGCCTGAAGCTATTGATACAACATGTCACATCATCAACCTTGTTTACATCCACAAGCTTCTGGGAAAAAAATCATGTGAGCTCCTTAATGGCAAGAAGCCAAATGTCAGCTACTTCAGTGTCTTTGGTGCTAGGTGCTGGATCAAGGATCCCCATCACAAGTCAAAATTTGAACCCAAAGCTCATGAAGGCTTCATGCTCGGTTATGGAAAGGGCTCGCACTCTTACAGGGTCTTCAACCTCTTCCACTACAAGATCGTTGAAACTATGGACGTGCAATTTGATGAAACCAATGGTTCACAATGAGAGCTCCTGCCAAGCACATTAGATGAAACTCCTCCCAGCGAATCTATCAAGCTGATGGGAACTGGTGAAATCATGCCCTCTGAAGCATAGTCTGAAGAGGAACTTATCATTTCTGCACCAAACCAACCTGAAGACAATGCTTAGACCGAAGACAACCCTTCCAATGATGACAATGATCAGCATGAGCAAGGGCTTCGTCCAGTTCATCCTCGTGTTGCAAATGAAGTACAAATTGAGAAGATAATTGATAGCATCAATGCACCTGGTCCACTTACTCGCTCAAGAGCAACACAGTTAGCAAATTTCTGTGGGCATTTTTCATTTGTGTCAATATCAGAACCCAAGAAAGTTGCTGAAGCCTTTATGGAACCTGAATGGATTCAAGCCATGCAAGAAGAACTTCAACAGTTCAAACTGAATAATGTTTGGGAACTTGTCAAGCGCCCTGACCCTCGCAAACACAACATTATTGGAACTAAATGGATATATCGAAACAAGCAAGATGAGCATGGTCAAGTCGTCAGAAACAAAGCACGTCTTGTGGCTTAAGGATATACTCAAGTTGAAGGAATTGACTGCGATGAAACATTTGCTCCTGTAGCAAGGCTTGAAGCTATTCGCATACTGCTAGCCTATGCTAATCACCACAACATCTTGCTATATCAAATGGATGTGAAGAGTGCTTTCCTCAATGGCAAGATTGAAGAAGAAGTGTATGTTGCTCAACCACCTGGCTTTGAAGATCCAAAACATCCTGATATGGTGTACAAACTAAACAAAGCACTGTATGGCCTCAAACAAGCTCCTCGCGCTTGGTATGATACGATCAAAGACTTCCTGAAGAATTAAGGCTTCAAACCTGGATCCCTCGATCCCACACTCTTCACGAAGACATATGATGGTGAACTGTTTGTGTGCCAAATATATGTGGATGACATTATCTTCGGCTGCACCAACCAGAAGTATAGTGATGAGTTTGGATACATGATGCAAGAGCAATATCAGATGTCCATGATGGGTGAGCTGAAGTTCTTCCTTGGTCTTCAAATTCGTCAGCAAAGAAATGGCATCTTCATATCTCAAAAAAAATATCTCAAAGACTATCTGAAGAAGTTCGGCATGCAAGATTGCAAAGGTTACACGACGCCAATGCCAGCCAAACACCATCTTGGTCCCGACGACAATGGTAAAGAGTTCGATCAAAAGGTATACCGCTCCATGATTGGTTCTTTACTTTACCTATGTGCATCTAGGCCAGATATTATGCTTAGTGTTTGCATGTGTGCTCGATTCCAAGCGGCACCAAAGGAATCGCATCACTTAGCTGTGAAGCGAATTCTTAGATATTTGGCTTACACCTCAACACTAGGATTATGGTATCCAAAGGGCTCAAAATTTGATCTGGTTGGATTCTCGGATGCTGATTATGCTGGTGACAAGGTCGATCGCAAGTCTACATCAGGAACATGTCACTGTCTGGGACGATCACTTGTCTGTTGGTCTTCAAAGAAGCAAAACTGTGTATCACTCTCAACTGCTGAATCTGAATACATTGCTGCTGGATCTTGTTGTGCTCAGCTTCTGTGGATGAAGCAAACTCTCAAGGACTATGGCGTCAATAAGAAACAAGTACCTCTCTTCTGCGACAACGAAAGCGCCATCAAGATTGCCAACAATCCAGTTCAGCACTCGAAGGCAAAGCACATTGAAATTCGTCATCATTTTCTCAAAGATCATGTTATGAAGAAAGATATTGGCATCATTCACGTCAACACTGAAGAGCAACTCGCAGATATCTTCACAAAGCCCTTGGATGAGAAAAGGTTTTGCAAGTTACGGTGTGAGCTAAATATCTTGGAATCCTCAAATGTCCTATGATCAGGCACACATCCTAACACTTATGCATGTTGATGACTTAGATGTGCAACACACGAAGTAAAGTATATCTTCAATCAATGAAGACTTACATTCTAAGTGTGAATACATTAACATGGAATTTGACTTCAGAGCGCCACGATAATTGTGCGCCGTGTCTGGGTCTAATACTTCCTATACGGTGGGTAACGCCACCACCAAATTTCTTGGTTTGAAGTGTTTCACTCATGGCGTTATTGTTGAATATATTCGCATTTGATTTATCTTCAACTTTCAACTTATCTTCATGATTTACTTCACTATGTTGAGTTGATTGCTTTCCCATATATATATATATATACACACACACACACTAGTATTCTGTCCTCTACAGCATTCACTTCTAGTTATGTCTTCATTTGTGAATCTTTTGAACTAAGTGAATGTGATCGGACCCTAATCTCTCTGTGCTTTCTATCTCAAACTCTATCTGTCCAAATCATATGCATTCTATTGAAACTGTCAAATGTCTTCTCTGCATCCTTGTCAGCAAAAGACACAGAGACAAACATCAAGTCCTTTTAAATGATTCATCTTTGTTGTTGAAATCCGGAGAAGCCGGAACAACCATCCGACAAACTTGGCGGGCGTGGGAACGTGGGACAACTCTGAGTATGTTGCATGCTTGCCATGTGTCCCACGGATGTGAACAGGCGGGGCACCTGCGTAATTGCGCTATGCCACACACCTACTTATAAATACATGTTCCCTGCGGTCAAGAAAACCTTCTTCCACCTCTCCACCTCGTCAAAACCCTAGCACCACCGCTAGCTCTCGACGACGCCGGCGACGAAGCGCTTAGCTGCCGCGACTTCTCCGACGCCGTCCTCACGCCGGCCGCGGGCATCGTCCTCTCCGCCGCCGCCGTAGGTGTCCTCCGTTGCCAAGTTAGGGCATGGTGGATTGAACTTCTCGGTCTCCTATCAATCCCATCTAGCAGTTCATCATGTGGTAAATATAACTCTATTTTTACCATCTTTTTGATCCTCAATGATTCATCCAATTTACCAAAATTGGTTTCTGTCTATACAAAGTTAGATCTATTCTGTCTGCATCTGATACTGCCTAGTATATTCACTTAAGCTTCATATCTAGTTAGATTCCTCGCTTGTACTTATTCACGGATTCGTAAAAATCTGGAACCGACTCTCAACATATAAGTGAATGTCTTTGCAACATGAGGTCAATGTCTTCAAACTGATTTATCTTCAAAATCTTCTGAGAATGCATATGACCTCTTCCCCTTCCCTCGCATCTCTAATGCTGTCACAGGTACATGTCCGTGGGAGAATCCCTAGGTTCTCATAGTCTGCATTCATTTGCAGAATTCTTACAGCAACACATTGAATCTCCCGAAGCCAGTTCCTGTTTGACCAGCAAGCGAAAGCCCTTGAAGCCTTTGAACATATTGAAACCATTCAGTTTGAAGTTCATGGCTGCAGAGAAATCAGTAAGGAAGGGTGGCAGACATCATCGAGGGGGAACATCAAAAGATTTTCCTGATGACCTCGCAGAAATCTACAAAACAGATCCTGAAGAGGATTATAATTAGCGCAAGACCCGAATCCAATGGATTCGGCGCTATTGGGCTGAACAATGGTTCAAGTACAAGTTCGTGACCCAGGAGTACGCTGAGAAGAATGCTATCAAGAGTCCTTGGGGTGATATTCTCTATCGAGGCCTTCCCCCCAAGAACAAAGTTGAAGCCATTGCACAAGAATTTTATCCTTGTATGGTCCGTGGACCACAACCTGAGAATGCCGATCCATCATCATTGCTCTAGTGTCGTGACGATAATCTCTTCAAGCGCAACTTCCAGTATGCAAAGGCATCGGCAAAGGAAAACAAGAAGTCATGGGGATTAGACTTCAATCCTGGTCCCTCTGCTCCCCGTGATGATGGCACACGTGAAGCAGAAGAAAATAGAATCGGCCCCTTTTCAAACCTTGATGGCCTCATCTCTTACATCTTGGTACAAGGTGCCAAAGTGGATCATTCTGATAATGATGTTGATTTTGATGAAGCCCCAGCTCCTCCTCCAAGGCCGCAGAAGCCAAAGAAAATTAAGGCTTCAACATCAGCTGCACCTCCAAAAGCTTCTCGTGTGAAGCCACTAGCCACTGCACCTCCTAAAGACAGTGTGCAGTCTGAAGATCTTTCACGCATCTCGAAGAAGACGGAGAAGAAAAAGAAAATCATCAAGAGTATTGATTAGACATTGGCTCCTGCTGCTATTCTGCGTGAAGAGCACATTGATTTGTCCAGCGATGACGATCGTGCATATGATGCTCTTGAGCAACTGATCAAGAGCAAGGAAGAAGCTGAGATCTTCAACAACTTGCCTCTATTTGACGTGGCAATCATCCATAACTTCATTGATGAGTGGTTTGACACACCAAATCTCAGCTTTGATGATCTGCAACTTCCCATTGGCCTCAGCGTCGCCTTCAATGGCGCCATTGCTTCTGAGCTAGCTATTTCTCAGCGCATCGTCGAACTGAAGCACAAGATTGACTATGAAAAGGCTCAGTTCAAGAAGCATGTGGCAAAGCTCAGCGTGCAAGATGTCAAGAACTTCAAGATCATGCTTCACGAGCTCAAAGAAGCCTTTCACAAGAAGCGTGAAGAAGCTCGAGGCTCTAGAGAGCGCATGAAGAATCTGGCTGACAAGTGCGTGCTTGCCTACAATGAGACTGAGAAGCGCAAGGCTCTTGGTCGTCCTGGCATTGACCCCAGAATGGCTGCAAAGAAGAAGAAGCTATCAATTGTCCAACCTGCACCTTCAAGGCAGGATGAACCTCACATAGTCTTCCCAAGCAGCATGACTGGCTCGAAGCCAAAAGTCACATCAAACGCTTCAGGACAGAAGAAGACGAGGGCTGCAGAGGCTGAAGCCAGAAAAAGGAATACCTCAGAAGCCTCTGATGCTTCTCCCTCCAAGAAGAAGCGCAAGACTAAGAAACATCCGGTTGCTCCCACAGAGCCCCTTGTTGTTGAACCCATCTCAGTGGTTCGTCCTGCATCTGCAACCCAAGAACTACAAATGACTGTTCATGAGCCTGCTTCCACAGAGGCTCCTGAAGCTGAAGAGATTCCAGCAGTTGATCCCATCACTGCTGAAGACATTGGTCACCATGAAAATGTTGAAGATGATGAAGTTCTTCCTCAAATTGAATACAATGTGGTATCATCGCCTGTTCTTACGAACAGCGAAATCATCAGCATTGGTCGTCCTCTGACGCCAATTGCTCAGGATGCTTCATGGGCTGATCGCCCGCAACAACAAGACTCCCCAGTACTCCCCAACAACAACAAGTCACACCATCCGTGCAAATTGAAGAGGATGAGGACCTGCCTACTCCATCACCAAAGGCGTCGCCTGTATTACAAAGCCTTCACAAAGGACCAAGGCCTCAAGTCCCTCTTCCGAGCATTACAAAAGGAGAAGTGCATCGTCAACCTGTTGCACGTCAAGTGCTTTCAAAAGCCACTCCAACTGTGAATGTCTCCGTGTCTGAAGCCCCAGCTGCTGAAGACAATCCGGCTGCATCAGCCGATGACGAACTTCAAGAAGAACGTATCCCTACTCCCCCTATTCCTGAAGAAGATGTTCATGAAGTGAACGTGTCTGTGCCTGACCCTCCAGCTCATCAAGTGGAGGTTGAAAACCTTGAGGCTGCCACCACCAACACCAATGAAGCCAATGACATAGTCATGGCTAAAGCTAATGTGGAGCCTGTCCCAAGCACCGTACCAGAAGTCAATGCTGGAAATGCTCCCGAAGCCACTGTTGCTGCCACTGCTCCTGTTCCGCCACCAAGGCCCTATACAATTGAGCAAGCATACAACCATGGCGAGCTAATCACAGTAAGATGGCCCGTTCTGGTCCCTCCGCCTAATGTCTCTGGTCCTCAGTTTGACTATCACGTTGAGCATAGGCCTCAGGTCCAGAAGCCAAAGCCAAGTCTGCCAAGGTTCCTAGGTACTGCCACATCTGCCGGGTCCTTCAATGCAAATGGCTTCAAAATCCACAACACATTCTTTGACAGCTCAAAGAACCCCTACACAAGGCCAAGAATATCATCAGATCGTTTCTGGAGTCATCAGCAACGAAGCTATTACTCCTGTGTTCTGTATGATCAAGGGCGCATTTTCCCTCATATGCGCCTCGACACTAAAGCCATTGCTGGACTGCCATGCTTAGAAGAAGCACTTGACTGCTTTCGTGATGCTGGTCTGCTCAGCTTTGTGACAGACAAAGAACATTGGAATGAATAACTATTGCTTCAATTCTGTGCTACCCTCCACATTCGCGGCTACAACAGAGATACAAAGACATGGGTTCTCGAGTGGATGATAGGAAATGTTCATCATGAAGCCAAAGCTCTTGACATCATTGAGCTTACAGGCCTATCCACTCCCGGAGAGCTATATGAACCTAGTTGTCAAAACCACCGCAATGCACTAGAGAGCATCTTCCATAAGCCAGAACCAAACATGAGCCAGATGTTGAGCATGATGAAGCCTTTGCCACATGATGCTGAATATCCAAAGGATTTCTTTGTTGATGACCTTGAGTATCTGCCGCACACCATATATCACATCATCAGGCGGACTCTATGGCCTATCAAAGGACATTCATCAGCTGCAAAACTTGAAGGAGCCATGAAGACATTGGTCTTTTACATCCTCAATGGCATCAGCTTCAATGCACAAGATTTCTTCATCAAGCAACTGGCTGCATCTGGATCTGACCTTTTTGGACTGAAATTCTATGCTCCATGGGTCATGCGCCTCATCAAGCAACATTCTGCTATCAACTATCAGCCCTCTGCTCGCAATCATGTGATCTTCCTACCAGAAGTTGATATGTCAGTTGAAGCCATATACCATGAGCCTGCCAAGAAGCCTCTTTGTCTTCAAAATGCTGAACATCAAAGCTTCACTCAGCCTATGGAAGGAGTAAAGTTGTCACGCGTGTCTATCCAATGGCTGGAAACACTCATCTACCTCATCGTGCGCCAACTGAAGCTACTGAGAGCACAATTGCCCAAAGGCCTCGGAAGCGCTCTCGGGTCCTCAATGACCGAGAACTTCTTGTGGCTCTGCATCAGAAACAGGATAAGCATCATTTTTGGCTCAAGCATCAGATGCAAAGCCTCTTGGTGGATGTAAATCGCATTCGAAACCTTGCCACCAAGAATGCATTCGTCACTCACGAAACTTGTCGGCGATCATGGAAGAGTTTAACCCTGCTCAGTGCTGAAGCAGATCTTCAAGACGATGGCTTCACTGAAAGATTCAAGTTTGACTCCACTCCTCCATGGAATGTTGTCCTACGATGAACTCCATCCCTTGAAGACTCTGACTATTCTTCCTCCGCGGCAACCGTGAATGCAAATGTGATTGATGATGAAGACGATGCTACTTCACCACCCCCTACTTCTGCACGCATCGACACTCCACCAAGTTCGTCTGCACCGCCAAACGACAATGACAACCCTGCTGCTTCAACTACTCCTCATGAGGACGAGTAGATGCTCTATGTCTTCAAACCTTTTTGGTCATTACTGACAAAAGAGGGAGAAGCGTATGAGTTTGATAGTCTTCAAGCGGGTTCATATGGGCGGTTGCTTTATATTTTGCCTAATGGTTACAACTCTTGCTTTTGATACATTTCGTTCTTTGAGTTGTAACACTTAAACTTGATGGTCGTCTGCTACTTATTTGTGTTTCCACGTGCGATGATAACTTCCGCACTTAGATCATTCTGCAGACGTCCATTTTTCATTATGCATGTCATTCTCTTAGTTATATCATTTCGTGCATGATGAATTATCTTCATAAGTTGAAGAGGATCTCCACAAGTACAACCTGCCATGTGCATTTGCATTCCAAAAGCAAATTATTTATATGCACATCTTCAGGGGGAGCCCTTGCCACTTATGAAGACAATACCCTATCCTTTACAATTTCACATACTTCTTTCCCGTTGAAAACTTCAACCAGTTTGTCATCAATCACCAAAAAGGGGGAGATTGTAAGTGCATCTAGTGCCACCCCTAGTTGGTTTTGGAGTATTGATGACAAAGTTGGTTGAGGGACTAATGCGTTTGTGAGAATTGCAGGATAACGCAGCTAGTGTCCCTCATTGATTCGGTTTACCTACCGGAGATGACCCCTAAAAATGTATGAAGACATTGACGACAATGGTGGTATGTGAAGATATTCACATTAAAGACTATGACATGAGAAGACATTGAGTGAAGACTATGGAGTGCAAAGACTGTGTTGTTTTGTTGTTTCCTTTTCTTCTTTGTTGAGTCATAGGAACCACCGTACTGTTAAGTGGGGTCTAAGTGAACAAAGTCAGAGTGACTGAAGTGATGCTCAACCCAAATCCTATGTCTTCGAGCGAAGACAATGAGAGCAAATCTTATCCAGAGCTGGATGAGTCAGCTTTGCTTGTAGCCCAAGTAAAGTTGCCGTGTGTGTTTGAAATCTGACCGTTGAAACACGTGTCAGTTCCTTAGTGACCCAGGGTCATTTCAGACATATCAGGTCGGGTTGCCTTGTGGCTATAAATAGCCCACCCCCTACACCATAAATTGGTGGCTGCTCAGAGTTAGTTTACGGCTTTTGTCGTTTTTAGAGCAACCCACCTTGAAGCCTTTGAGAGAGAAATCCTTGCGAGGACAAAGCCCAAACACCCAGAGCCAAAGAGTGTTAGGCATCACTGAAGACTTTCTGTCTGTGTGACCTGAAGACTTATTACACTTGAGGATTGTGTATCCTCCAGCTGGTTAGGCGCCGTGTTCTGAGCATCCAAGATTCATTGTGGATTGCCGGTGAACAAAGTCTGTGAAGGTTCGGAAGTCTACCTTGAAGACTTACCAGAGTGATTGGGCGAGGACTGTGTGTCCTTAGGTCAAGGGGAATAAGGTGAAGACGCGGTCTTCTGAGTTGAACCTCAGCCTCCCTAACCAGATGTACAGTTGTCACAACAACTGGAACTGGTCCAACAAATCATGTGTCTTCAACAAGTGACTGGTTCTATCCCTTCCCTCCTTTACTTTGAGTTTGTCTTCGTGAAGTCATTGCTTATTTGTCTTATCTGTTTGACTTCATTGCTTGACTACTATCGTTGATTGGATTCATACTATCTTCCATCCTGATCCTTACTACCTAGCTGCTATTAGTCTTTGTACGTTCACATTATTGCATACTTGACTATGGCTTGCTTGTTGTAGTTTATCTTCTGCTGCATATCAATTAGGTCATTTCTATTGTTTGTCTTCGAAACTTCCAAGTTTTGAAGACTTTGATAAAAATCACCTGTTCACCCCCCCCCTCTAGTCGAAAACTAGCACTTTCAGGGTCATCAAGGGAGCCACACTTGCAGATTTCATGGCGGAATGGGCAGAGGCACCGGGGCTCAAAGCGGGCGAGGACCGGTCGCTTTCCCCAGGAAGTGAAGCCCCAGATGGCTGGGTCATGTACTTAGACGGAGCGTTCTCGCGACAGGGCGCGGGGGCTAGCGCAGTGCTCATATCCCCCACTCAGGACAAGCTCTACTATGTTGTGCAACTCTGCTTTCAGCATGGGGAGAAGGTCTCCAACAACATAGCAGAGTACGAGGGCCTGATAGCAGGTTTGAAAGGCGCAATCGCCTTGGGGGTAAAGCGCCTCATCATCAAGGGAGATTCGCAACTCCTCGTCAACTTCTCCAACAAGGTATACGAGCCGAAGGACGAGCACATGGAAGCGTATCTCGCAGAAGTCCGCAGGATGGAGAAACAATTTTGGGGGCTGGAGTTGCAACATGTGCCTCGGAGCACCAATCAAGAGGCTGATGACATCGCAAAGAGGGCATCCAGGCGGCTGCCTCAGGAGCCTGGCGTCTTCGAGGAGCGACTCTTCAAACCCTTGGCAGTGCCATCACTATCAAGCACACAACCTAGGGAGGAGCTCCCTCAACCGCCTGCCTCGGGAGCCCCGGCCTGCGGCCCAACTTCAGGAGCACGCTTTCTCCTGGCGCTGGAGCCTCAGGAGGGGTGTTGGACCATGGTGTTCAAGGATTACTTGATGCAAGGGACCTTGCTGGAGAAGGAGGAGGACGCGGAGCGTGTGGCACGACAGGCCACGACCTACTGCATCCAAGACGGAGAGCTCTACCGAAAGCGGCCGAATGACGTTACTCTACGTTGCATCTCCAAGGAGCAGGAAAAAGAGCTGCTGACAGACATTCACGATGGAGATTGCGGACACCACTCGTCTTCGCGCACACTCGTCGGCAAGGCGTTTCGTAGCGGTTTTTATTGGCCAACAGCACTCAACGACGCAATCAAGCTGGTGAAGGCTTGTGAAGCCTGTCAGTTCCACGCCAAGCAGATTCACCAGCCAGCTCAGGGCCTTCAGACCATCCCCCTCTCGTGGCTGTTCACTGTTTGGCGACTGGACATCCTTGGCCCATTTCCTCGGGCGCCGGGGGGCTATCGCTATCTTTACGTTGCCATTGACAAATTCACTAAGTGGGCCGAAGTGGAAGCTGTCCACACCATCCTGGCTGGCTCAACAGTCAAGTTCATCAGGGGCCTCGTGAGCCGCTTTGGGGTACCCAATCGCATCATCACCGACAACGGTTCGCAGTTCACTAGCAATCTCTTCAAAACATATTTTGCTAACCTTGGAATGCAGATATGATACGCTTCGGTGGCGCACCCTCGGAGCAACGGCCAAGCTGAGCGCGCCAACGCGGAGGTCCTGAAGGGCCTCAAAACCCGAACCTTCAAGAAGAAGCTCGAGGCCTGCGGCAGGGGCTGGCACGACGAGCTCCAGTCCGTGCTATGGTCCATCCGTACTACTGCTACCAAGTCGACCGGCGAAACCCCGTTCTTCCTCGTCTACGGTGCTGAGGCGGTCCTTCCTCACAAGGTCAGGCATCGCTCCGCGCGGGTCCTGGCTTTT
>NC_041391.1:179419809-179446573 GCF_002162155.2 Triticum dicoccoides
ATTGGGAGGCTGCGCTTTGGGCTGCGAGAAACCAACAAGCGCTGCGGCGGTACCACTGCCGCAACATCCGCCCCAGGACCCTCGAGGTAGGTGACCTCGTGCTCAGATGGGTACTCTCCAGGGAGGGGCTGCACAAGCTCTGCCCATGTGGGAGGGCCCGTTCAAGGTTGTTCATGTCTGTAGGCCCGGCGCTGCACGCTTGGAGACTCAGGAGGGGGTGCCATTCCGAACGCGTGGAACATCCAGCATCTCCGGAAGCTCTACCCTTGAAGAAAGGCCTAGAGCCTGTAAAGAAGGCCCGACGCCTGTGAAGCTAGACGAACCAAGAAAGGCCCGGTGCCTGTGAAGAAGGCCAACGCCTGTGAAGCTCATTTCCCCAAGAAGGGCCCGGAGCCTGTGAAGAAGGCCAATGCCTGTGAAGCTCGCCACCCATGACACTCTCACGTAATAATGAGTTGGGGTTGTACACGCCCCGGAGTCTCCGGAGAGCCGCCCTCGGGCCTCGGGGGCTCCCGCCCACGCCCAGTGGCAGCACTTAGCTCCGTGCTAGTGAGAAGATGTCGAAGACTAGATTAGGTGCCGGACGCGGCTTTTTCATTTGCTTTCTGCAGTTGGCTTGTTCGTTCCTATTTGGAGTTTTATTAGAGTTGTTGCTGTCCTTAGCTTGTGACTCTTTGTCTTTTTTGCTCATTTGCCTCGTTTTCTCTCGCACAAGTCTCGCGAGGGGGCTACGCGGGCACCCTCGTGAGTGTTTTCTGCCCCAGTCGTTTGAAGCTTTCCTATCCAAGTCCACTACGGGAGCACCCCTCCTAGTCCGTGCCCCACGGGCATCGCGACGCGAACACAGGACCTGGGTCAGTCGCCTCCACAACCGAGACCGGAAACTACCCCTCCTGACTAATCCTTGCAGAACATGAAGCGCGCGGCGATGCCTCAGCCTCGGCAAGCGAAAACCGTGACAAATCCCCCGAGCTAAGTAATTCCTGCACGCTGGCATGCGGCACAAAAACACAGCACAGGAATAGCGGAAACATCATGATAATTAACAGCAATAGTTCAACACGCCCCCACGGGGCCCTACACTACTTTCTCTTTGCGTAGGGAAGGGAGAAAAACAAAATAGGCACGACTTGCTCGGCACCAACTCGCGGCGAGGGCTCGTACTGCCTCCGGAGCTCAGTCAGACTCCTCCTCGCGCTTCACCGAGGCGCAACGGCGGACTGGCCCGCTACCTTCCTCTAGGTGGGCGCGATGGTGCGGAGGCTGGTCGCGGCCACCGCTGGAGGAGCTGCTGTCCGAAGGAGAGCCACCGAAGCTTGACGAGCCCCGAGTGCCGCCGACCAAGCCCCTGCCGTCATCTTCATCCCAATCATCACCGGGGCTGGGTACACAGCCGCGGTCATCGTCTTCGGGGCAGCATCCAGCACGGCGACCGTCTTTTCCGAACACCCTCACGTAGAGGGTGGCGTTGCCGTCGAACTTGAAGTGCAGGGTGCACCGCTGGCTCAGGCCACGCGCGCGGGCAAACATTTGCCAGCCGTGGGTAAGGGCCGCATTCCCGGCAATGGAGACCTCTAGCAAAGCCTAGGAGGCCCTACTGTAGCAACCGTCCACCTGAAGCCAGAGGCCGCCCGGAGCGCCGGTCGGAAGTTCACCTACAAAGAAGCGGGGAAGCTGGAGCCAGGTGCTGGTCGGGTCCGCCGACCACACGACGAACTCTGGCAGCACGTCCGCCGAGTGGAAGCGCGGCCTAGGGGGCTGCGCAGTCACGGCGCGCCTCCCATCGACAACCTGGCGCCCATCACCGCGCAGGGGATCACCTAGCCACAGGATGCTTGCGAGGACGGCCTCGGCCGCACTTGGCCGGAGGAGAGTCAGACCCTTCCCGATGAGCCTTTCCCTTCTCTGCGGCCGAGAACCTCTTCGGCGACGCCATGGGGGATGGCGAGTAGCTGGGATGGAGAGAAAGAAGGAAGCAAGGAGGGGGATGCACAACGGAGGCCTACGCACTCCTACATTTATAACCGGAAGGAAGCCAACCGTCGGCCTCCACGTTCGCAGGCAATCATGGCCCGTTTCTGTATGCAGGGACTCGTCAAGTCGAGCGGTTGTCGAGGCAGCATGGGGAAGTGGAGACGCCCACGTCCAATCAACCGCCACACGGCGCCCAAGGCCGCAGGCTGATGGGGCCCGCGGCGCTCCGCACTTGCCCCTTCGCTTCTCCGCTAAGCCAAGTCCGAGCGCGCCTTGGGCCCAGGGGCTACTATCGGTGTTATGGGAATGGGGGTCCACAGACTTGCCTGCCTGCGGCGTGGCTCAGGTGGTGGCCCAGTACGACCCATCTTCATCAGCACAAGGCTCAAGACCCTCGCGAGGGGACAAGCCTCACGGGGCGGACGGTGCAAGGCTTCCTTTGGGACGGCCTCACCAGGCAGGCTTGCGAGGAGGCGGAGAGATCAAGGCGAGGTACCTCGTAAGGTGCTCGTGACGCAAGCCATGATGATCGAGACCAGGCGGGCGCCAGGCGGGCGCCGGCCCGCGCAGTGTCCTTGTTTCCTCTTTGGTGCAAAGGGGGCAAGCACAGACGTGGAGTACCGAGGCATCAGGCAAAGGTTGCCATTTCAGTGCAACAAGACCAAGACCAGCGGAGCGGCAGGATGGAGGTCACCGTGGAGCCCAAGACGGTGTCATCCCAGTGCTTTTGGCAGCTGAAGACCAACTTTAGTCAGGATAACTTGTACTGTATGTTCCCCTTCAAAATGGCCGTTGTTGGCGCCCTTCCTGCTCAATATTTGGGAAGAGGCCCAGGGCCTCTATAAATAGGACTAGCCACCACAGTAGAGAGGGCGGTCTGATCCAGACTTTGGAAGCCTAGAGAGAGAGAGAGAAGTGATCAAACTCACCCGAGTAGTTCATCGCACCAGCTCAAGAACACCTCTCGCGAGGCTGTTCTCCCTTTATACTATTCATCATCAACCCCTGAGGCAATCCACCACACCACACACTGGAGTAGGGTGTTACACCGCAACGGTGGCCCGAACCAGTATAAATCTCGTGTCCCTTGTGTTGTTCATTGTTTCCAGCTTAGATTTCACGGGGCGATCGGACGTAGATCGGTAGGGGAGAGATCTTCATGCGCACCCCGGTGTTCGAACCTTAAGGGTCTGCCGGAACCCGACATCCGACAATATTTGTCTACAGTTTCAACTTCAATGTAGTTCAATTAGTAGTTTGAGCTAGTAGTAGTCATTGGAGTAGTAGTAATTTCATGGATGTAGTAGTTTAGGCTATGTTTAATTTATGTTTTAATTAGAACTATGTTTGTATGTTTGAAATGAAGTAGTAGTTCAACTAGTTTTACATCTTCAAATACATTATCTGTTGGAGTAGGACTTCTACACCAAATATATGTCAGCTGTTGGAGTTGGCTCTTTTTGAAGATGTAAAAAAATTGTAATGTAAACTATACAACACTCACTTTTTTTAAAGATCCATCTTGGTTGGTGTTCATTTCATTAGCAGAGAGAGCGGAAAACAAGTGTTGATCAAGTGATCAGTGGTGCGGGAAGAAAAAAGGGGTACAAAACTAGCCTAGGTTTCCTATGCTGGCACCGGCAATACAACAAGTGATCACTCAGGGCACATCCCCAAAGGGGTGCTCGGTGAAGGCTGCTCCTGCAATCCTACACTGCTCCATGTCATGGCGACAGGCTTCGGTGATGCCTATGGCGTATGTCAATTTCCTCCTGAAAGTGCACGCATTACGCTCGAGCCAGATGTGCCAAGAAACAAGCGCAAGCATCGATCTAGTTCCCCTCCTAGCGCTTGGAGTGGCCGCATTGATGATCATATGGACGCACTCAGCCGTCGTGGTTCTTGAATGCCAAACCGCATGTGATAGGCAGTGGCAGGCACGCCATGTTACCGCCGTGTTCCATGACTGGATGGCAAACGGGCACTCCCAGAACATGTGAGAATAGGACTCCAGGTTCCAAAGGCAAAGCTGTCAGAAATAGCAATTCTCCCAACCACGCCTCTGCAGCCGGTCGTTGCACCACAGCCGGTCGAGGTGGAGCAGTCAGAGAAACATCTTGAGCTTGTCGGGCGCCCAGATCCTCCATATGGTGTTGGAGAAGCTAGTCGTTGGTCTGGCCGGGAACTGTACGGTGTAAGAAGAACGCATGGAATACTGCCCAGAGCTACTAGTAGTCTAACGAATCCTGTCATCCTATCCTTCCTTGAGGATGTGCTCTGGATCTCCCTACCCAGCTGAAGCACGCTGTGCATAATGTTGCATGATCACCGTGGCGAAGATCAAGGATCCAGTGCCCCTCATGCAACATGTCGTGTACTGATCTATTCTTCCTAATAGAGCGGGTGAAGACCGTGGGGTAAGCCAGGCGCAACTGCGTGTCGCCCAGCCAAGTGCTCGTCCAGAAGGAGGCCATTGCACCGTCGCCGATGGTGACCGCCATGTTGGCGGCGAATAGGACCTGATCGTCCATGTTGTAGGACGTGCCCGTACCAACCCACGACCGGTCAGAATGCGTCCATGAGACCCAGAGCCAGCGCAGCTGAAGGGCGCAAATGAACTTGGCTAGGTCACGGATGTCAAGTCCACCGCAGGGCTCCGGCACGGTGACCGCCTTCCATGCCACCTTGCATTTACCTCCAGTCACCTCTTCGTCCTATGCCATAGAAAGCACTGCTTGGCCTTGTCAACTTCTTTGAAAAACTTCTTTGGCGCCCTAAGCACCGTGAGCACGAATGTTGGCATGGCGGAGAGGATGCAGCGAACGAAGACCCTACGGCCGGTGATATGCATCAATCTTCCCTTCCAACCAGCCACGTGCACGGATCCTATTGAGGATGAACTAATCTAACCTTGCAAGTGGTGACGGGGAGACCTAGATATGATATATGCAGTGACGCCACTATCCCTCCAAAGTTATGCAAGACTGTGGTGAGGTCAATGTTGCCGCAGCAGTTCGGAACCGCCCACGATTTAGCGAAGTTGACACGCGGGCCCGATGCTTCGCTGAAGTGGTGGAGTATGTTGAGGAGCGTGTCAATCTCTAGCCTTGCAAGTTTGATGAAGATCACTACATCGTCTGTATACAGGCTTGTGCGCATGCGCGCGGCCGTCCAAGGTAGTGGGGAGAGCTGTCCAGCCCGGGTCGCCGCATCCAATAGCCGATGCAGAGGATCGATGCAGAGAATGAACAACAACGGAAAGAGGGGGTCACCTTTCCGTAGACCCCATCGGCGATCGATTCTGGTGCCCGGTGCACCATTCAAGAGGCAGGACGGTGATGATATTGAGAGCAAGAGTGCAACCTAGTCCCTCCATTGTGGCGGGAAGCCCATCTTTTGAAGGAGTTAGAAGATATATTCCCAGGAGACGCTATCAAATGCCTTAGAAATATCCAATTTCAGAAGGCGTGCAGATGTCTTGAGACGGTGCAGGGCCCTGACGGTGTTTTGCACATAGAGAAAACTATCGTGGATGCAATATGATCACTGAAAAATAGTTTGCGTAGGGGAGATGAGTGTGCTGATGAATGGAGGTAGTCTCATGGATAGAACCTTGGCGATCAATTTTGCTATGGAATGTATGAGGCTGATCGGTCGGAAGTGAGTCATGCGCGTGGCACTGTCCTTCTTCGACAGCATGGCAATCCTGGCGGAGTTGAGGTCAGAAAAATTGCCTCTAGCCAAGTTGTAGAAGTGCTCGAAGACTGCCATGACATATTGCTTAATGATGCATCAGCAGGACCTGAAGAAGGCACCAGAGAAGCCGTCCGTGGGGGAGCCCAGGATCGCTACCCAGACTTCAGGTTTGGTGAATGGGTTGTCGAGGCCGACGTTATGAATCGGTGGCAGCTGGATGGAATCCCAGTTCATAGAGCAGCCGTGGGCTTGCCTCGTGCCCAGCAGATTTACAAAGTGGGTGTGCGCAATCGCAGCCTTATCATCATGCACAATGGAAGTTCCGCCATCCGATTGCAGCGAGTAGATGAAGTTCCTTCTCCTTCTGGAATTGATATTTTCTTGGCAGAAAGTCATCTTGGCGTCGCCGGCGCGAAGCCAGGAGACCCTGGAGGCCTGGCATTGGCGCGCGCGCTCGATCACTACCAGCCCCACAATCCTCTGCTTGAGCTTCTTGCGGAGACTAATTCCAATGGGCATGAGAAGGCGCTTCTCCTGGGTGATGTCCAGCCTGAGCACAACCTCTGCAGCCAGGTGGAGCTGGAATTTTTTGTCACTGAACATGAACCATTCCCAAATCTTCAAATCGAAGGCAGACCACTTCATTTTGAGCTTGAGCCTTGCAATAGGGCAGCTAGGTGTTGTCAGCCGCTGCCAGGCACGCACCACCGTCTTCTTGAAACGCGGGAACTGGGGCCAGAAGGATTCAAATTTGAACAGAACCCTCCATGGTGGTGTGGCGATGTCAGCCAGCAGGAGCGGGTAGTGGTCGGAGCAGGCGGTCAAGATAGCCATCAGCATGATGGAGGGGAAATGGTCATCCCATTCCATGTTGTAGGAAATCTTGCCAATGCTCACCATCGTCGGATCCTCCCGCTCAATGGACCAGGTGAAGCACCTATTTTTGCACTTGATCTCCTTTAGGCCCGTGGTGTCTATCACCCTCCTGAACATGCCCATGATATGATGATTTTGGTTGAGGTTGCTCTTATCCCGCGCTTTGTACATGATGTTGAAATCACCAGCAATTAGCCATGGCTCACACCAGGGCAGAGCGGCATGGATCAGCTCAGCCAAGAAGGCATGCATGCGCGTGTCGTCGATGGGCCCGTACACTGTCGTCAGCCGGAACAAGGAGCAGCTCTAGAGGATAGATACCTTTGTCATGATAGAGAAACTGCCAACAGTGTGTGTGGTGAGTTGGGTGATACCCTTGTCCGAGAGGATCGCCACGCCCCCTCTAGAGCCTACGGCTGGCAGGACAACGCACCCATCTAGCCTGCTTCCCCCTAGCTCATGAACAATGCTGGGTGTCCAAGATTCCAGCTTCGTCTCTTGCAGACAGAGGATGGGAGTTCTATGAGATGCAGCTAGCTCACAGACCACAACTCTCATGTCCGACGAGTTCAAGCCCCTAACATTCCAGCTCATGATGGAGAATGGTGTATCACTCATTGGGCATAATCAGATTCTCCAGCAGCATCACAAATCTATTGATGAAAATGAAATACTGATACACAACCATCATAGCAGGGGCGCGCCAGAGGCCACCAATAGGCTCCAATATCCTCTTGCACGGAAACAACCATCTAAACTAAATACTAGTACAGCAGAAGACTAACATAGATCCTAACTTGAATTGGCTTAAGGCCAATCGCTGCCGGAGCCTAAGGCTAGAACTGGAGAAATATAGTAGATGCCTAACATAGCTAAACTATAGCTTCAGCAGCAGCATCCGAGCCAGACATGCCTCCGGTGATGCGCAGTTCCTCCGGGTCGAGGCGGGTGAGCTTGGCGATGATGGAGATGTCCTCATCAAAGAGGGGCTCATCGAATCGCTTGATGAGGGCCTCCGCCGCCTTCACTGTCATGGCCTCCTTTGGTCCAAGCATGCCAAGCTTCTTATCAAGCAACAGGAAAGTGCGCTGCGCAATAGGAACCTTGGAGCTGTGGCCGGCCTGCTACGCGCTCTGCCTAGTCGGCTTCAAGCTGGCCCGGGCCTTGGGATGGAGGTGCACCGGGCCGGGGGCACGGACGAGCGGAGTTGCAGCGTCAGTGAAGAGGTTGTTCTGTCTTGCGTGGTCGATGATGCTGTTGAGCTGGAGCTGCTGCACCTGCTGCATCATCGCACCTAGCTGAACTTCAGTGGAGACCAACGAGGGCATGACACGACATGCAGTAGCTGAGGAGCCGATGGTGAACTCGAGTGGAGCAGCAAGCATGTTGGTGATGATCTGATTGAGCTCTTGCAGGTTGTTGTCGACGTGGGTAGGCGGGGGGGGCACGTGGTCCGCCGAGTTGAAGAAGGCAGTGACGGGGTCGCCGTCCTCCACAGCCGCGGTGGGCATAGCCCCGCGGTCTTGCCCTGGTCCGACAGCAGCGGCATAGGCGGAGTGGCTCTAAAGCTGATGCTGCCATGGCAGTTTCTTCTGTCGTGGCGCCTGTTGACGGATGTCCTGCTCTGCTGGCGCAAGGGACCTCCCTTGTCCTTCCTTGGCGGCTGCTCCCGTCCTCCTTGGCCATGACCCAGGAAGGTGTCCTTCCATGATCTGCGGCCTCCCTGCGGCCTCCCTGCGGCCCGTCTTGGTCATCATGGTCCCGGCGCGCGTCAAAATGAAGCCCACCTGATGCAGAGCATCCTACGGTCATCTTCGTGTACACCTTCATACCACCTCAAGCCACAAGTGGACCTAGCAGACTTAAGGTGAACCCGCTCCTCTTCGAGATTTAGATGAATATCCATTGGACTTGGTTACTACCTCACCATGGAACGTTGTGCATCATTAGGTATGAGGGAAATCACCACCAGGCAGCTAGGAAGCTTCTGACAGGCCAAGGAGAAGGACCCCAAGACCCAAGAGCTGCCCGGAAGTGTCAAGATGAAGAAAAGGAAGCATGCAGAAATTGCACTACCGGACAGTCCGGTCCCCACAGCGGACAGTCCAGTAGCACCGAAATTGCACTACCAGACAGTCCGGTCCCCACAACGGACAGTTCAGTGGCACTCGAAAGTGCATCTGGACTCACCGGACTATCCGGTGCTTACCACCGGACTGTCCGATCCGCCCAGTTTCAGTACAAATTGGGCTAAAAAAACCATGTAGCCACCGAGGCCGATACCCATTCGCCCCTAGACTATATATTCCGTGCTCCTCTCAGTTTTTAGGGTTAGCTAAGAATAGATCTAGACATTAGAACTTAGCTCATGTATCTCCCCTTGTGGGTTTCCTCTTGAAGGAGATGACTCCATTGGAGTTCAAGGCCTCCATTGGAGAAGATCCTTAGGGATTCAAGACCCCCTTGAGGGAAGGATTTATCTAGATCATCAAGACCTCATCTCCTTTGGATTTGAGATGAACTTTACCATGTATCTTGTTTTACCTTTGATTTTTCGTGTACCTTGTGAATCTCATGTGTTTGTTGGTCTAGTGGATGTGTGATTGGACTTGTTCTTGAGTGTTCCTCTTGTGATTTACCCTCTTGTTCTTCATGTTCTTCGCGTTCTTCATGGACCCCCCTCCAATTCGTGAAAGATCTCCCCCTTAGGGTTCCACCCTACAACATCTTGGTATCATGAGCCATGTTGATCACGAATTTGGAGTCTCCCTCACCGTTTTCTAGCCTTGTTTTGCTTGATTTCGTCCTAAAATCCGAAAATCCCCACCAAAAATAGCCCCAATTTTTTTTTGTGATTTGTTGTTTTGATGATGTTTTGTTGATTTTGATCCATGGATTCGTTGTGTTTCGAGTGGATCTAGCTTTCCCACAAGTTTCCCCACCTTCCATCCACGAAATCTCCTCAAATTTTGACCCCAAAATCATCCATTTCCACCTAAAGTTTCGAGTTCATGCTTTCCCAGCCCGCACCGGACTGTCCGCACCCCCATAGCGGACTGTCGGCTCGCAGCAGGACCAAAATCGCTCTTGGACCAGACTATCCGCTCCCCAATACCGGACTATCCGCTTGAATCAGAAGGTTTTTGGATGAAGACCAGACTGTCCGCTACCCAGGACCGGACTGTCCGCTAGTTCAAAAACTGCTTCGGCTGATTTCTTGTTTCGGCCATATCTTCCACATCCGGAGTCCGATTTTGACATTCTTTAGCTCGTTTGGGAGCTATTGACATCCTCTATCCCAAAAAAATACCACCAACATCATTTGACTCCATCAAATTTTTGGAACTTTGGCATCTTTGCCTAGGGCGACAACCATATCATCTGCAATACCACCATAACTTTCCACAACTTAACCCATTTTGCATTTGAGGTTGTTTGAGTTGTTGTTTGTGTCTCCTAAGGTGTTTAGACTACTTAGGGACGGTACCTTCAACTCTAACTCTCACAACCGACCACCTCCGCTTCCGCATTGCCAACTCCTACACCACCACCGCATTCCGCTACCACCATTTGATATTTTGAGTTCGTGATTTTTCTGTTTCCTAAGGTGTTTAGGCTAATTAGGAATGGTTCTACATCGAGAACACCGCAACTCATCATTGCCATGAGGTCGTCATCGACATTGATCACTTCACCATTTTGACACCCTAACCGTAAGCAAGAACGGTAACCCCTATATCATCTTGGTATCGTGGTATCCCATCATTGTACATTCATTCTTGCCATACTATTGATAACCCTAACCCATTTTGCATCACTTGCCTATCGAGACTAGCCATTGAGTATTGTCAGGAATGTTACTTGTGCACAATAGTGATCATCGATATACACCTTCCATTGCATACATACCATATCTTCTTGGTATCCTTATATTGGTATCATCATATCATCTCTTGTGTCACAAGATTGTTCCCGCATATACACAATTACTATCTTGGTTCGTACATTACGCATAGTGGCCATAACAAAAAAGAAGAAGAAGAATAAGCTTTTAAGCAAAGAGAAAACAAAGAGCTTGTAAGCAATAGCCATAGCATCACCACATTGCATATCATTCTACTTGATCATCTTGGATCATCGTGTGTGAAACACCGAGAACCATACATAATAGCATATTTGAGATAGAAAGTTTATCCAATTTGCATTTTATACACGCGCTACTGCTATGGCGCTATAGCTAAAGGTTAGCAGTAGCGTTTGTTCACCCACGCTACTGTTAGATCTACTTAGTAGTAGCGCTACCTCCAAAAGACGCTATTGGTAATTACTAGCAGCGCGTCTCACTGCCCGTGCTACTACTATTATTCTGTCAGGACCCCGACTCAATGCCACATCGATCTAGCATGTAACACCTCATATCACTTTGCGGCCTCATGCACGGTATTCCCACGGGTGTCGCCTTACCAGGCCCGGGACCGTTTGCGCCTTTTGGCACACGTATATGATAGTGTCGCTAGCGTCCATATGACAAGGAGCCTGGGCTGACATGGCTAGTCGTGAACCCAAAGTGGCACTAACTTACAGGGACAGGCATACATGACCCAGCAACGAACGTGTCGGTCATCAGCGAGTGAATCCGGGCTGTAGCAACTGGGCTAGCAGGACTCCGGTAAACCGGGCTGTAGCAGGCTAACAGGACTACGGAAGACACCGCGTGACATTTCCCCGAAGGGACAGACATAGGAACGAAGAAGGACACATGCTGGCCATCCTAAGTGTTCCAGAGCAATAGCAAGCTACCAAGGCTCAGTGGAAGCACTAGGAGACATTTCCCGGTAAGAGAGGCTACCAAGGATAAACAACTAGATAGTCAGATCCCACACATACCAAGCATTTCAATAACATACACACAATATGCTCGATATGTGCAAATACAACATGGCATCACAACATGACTCTACAACTCAAGTATTTTATTCAATAGGCTCTGAGGAGCGAGATATTACAAACATGGGTCTCACGACCCAACCTTCAGAGCATACAAGTCAAAGCACATGCGGAAGCTTAACATGTCTGAGTACAGACAACTACAAATGAAAAGGGTTGAGAGGCCTGACTAACTACCAGATCCTGCCGAGGGCACAAGATCGTAGCTGAGATAACAAGCTAAACGTCAAAGTTCATGCGAAACTACTAGTGGGACTGAAGTCTCTCTGCAAAACATAAAATAGGCAAACATGAGTACAAATGTACCCAGCAAGACTTACATCAGAACTATCTACATATGCATCATTATCAACAAAGGGGATGGTGGGGTTTAATTGCAGCAAGCCAGCTTTGACTCGGTGGCTATCCTGAACTACACTGCAAGTAACTCTTTTGAGGTGGCGCACACGAGTCCACATATTCACCATATCAATACACCACTATGGATCCGCTCCCGTCTCCCTACGAGATCGCCATCCATAGCACTCATGCTTATCTTGCGCATTTTAGAGTATCCACTTTCACTTGTCTATGAACTGTATAGGCAACCCAGAGGTCCTTTACCGCGGACACGACTATTCGAATAGATGACGTTAACCCTGCAGGGGTGTACTTCTTCACACACGCTCTCACCACTTACCGCTGTTTACACGACATGTACTCGGCAACCTTCAAGTGAAAGCCCAGCGAGGGTGTCGGCCACGGCCTACCTAAACACTCAAGTCTCTAGTCCATGTTTATCGCCTATTCAGGTTCCATCCGCAGGGAGTCCGGCCGAGGTTTCCACATACGGCCCCGAACAATGTGCACAGGGTTCCGCGACACCAAACGGGCGCCCGGCATACCCGGCCACGTGCCTACCGCATCACAGCCCACCCCTCGGGTCAGCGCTACCCATGGCCTCCAGCATACTACAAACACCAGAAACTACTTGCAACTCCTGGACAGAGGACAAGGATGATTAAGAAGCCGAGAGGGTCCATTGGTTTCAGGCCCAATGCGTGGTACTAACTGTTTCATGGATCACAAACACAGAACTCAATTCCTGAGGACGGCTTCAATGAGACAACCCACCATGTACTCCTATATGGCCTCTCACCGCTACCTTTACCAAATCTGTTCACACACTTAGCTCACACACAATAGGACATGTTCATCACTGTTCCAATTCATCCCCGATGAATCGGACCTGACACAACTCTAAGCATAGCAGGCATGACAAACAAGCATGAATGAGTAGGCACATCAAGGCTCAAACAACTCCTACTCGTGCTAGTGGGTTTCATCTATTTACTGTGGCAATGACAGGTCATGTCGAGGATAAGGGGGTTCAATTACTGTAGCAAGTAACAGATGAATCATTGTTGTCCTAATACAGTAAAAGAGAGCAGGAGCGAGAGAGTGGGATTGTATTGGAATGGACAAGGGGGTTTTGCTTGCCTGGCACTTCTGAAGATAGTATAGTTCTTAATCAGTGTCATCGAACTCATCGTCGGAACCACGTCTATCAAGAGGGGACAAACACCGGCAAACAAGGAAGAACACAATCAATGCAATGCACAGTATGATGCATGATCATGACATGGCAATATGCTGTAGTTTGAGCTAATGCAACTAGCAGCAGGTTAAATGAAGTTGGTTTGAATCTAAGATTCAAATTCAAACTCCATATATGACATTTCAAATGGCATTAATTCAAATTGTTGTATACAGCAGCTTTAAGTTTTTCAAACATGCATGATAATGCCATAAACAGATTCTTTGGATTTTTCTGATTATTTTTCATATATAATTTATTTCATTCTGAGTTACGGTTGATTTTATATGATTTTTAGAAGTTTATAACATTTTCAAAAATAAATAAACCATTTAAGATTTATTTAAATTCTAGAAGAATTACTGCGGCAACATGATGTCACTATGATGTCAGCGGTCAACAGGGCCGGTCTAGGTCAACCTGAGGAGTGGGGCCCACTGGTCAGTGACACAGAGCTAAACAATGGTTAACTATTAACTAAGTAGAGGCTTAATTAGAATGTGGGGCCCAGTGTCAGTGGCACGGGGCGGTGATTAGTGGCTAATTAAGCCAGCCACGTCATCCAGTCGGGGTTAGGCCTCCGGCGACCTCAACCGACGGCGGAGGCACGCCGGAATCTCTGTTCCGGCGACCATTCGTCGCGCGGGTGGATTCTACGGGACCCTGGGGATGCGCCGCGTCCAACGGTGCCACTAGTTGGTCGTGTAGTCGCCGGAGCTGACGGCGACGAGCACATCCGTGGCGGCGCTCGCACGGAGTTGGCCGGGACGGTGTTGTGTTGTACGGGAGGAGGAGCTGGTGGTGGCTACAGGCTCCTAGAGAGGCGGGGAGAACTATGACACGTGCAGGGGCGGCTAGTTCAGGCTCTGGCCATGGCGGCGCCATGGCCGGCGGCACGGAGCTCTTGGCTCTGGTGGCTAGGCGGGCTAGATGAGGGGATTGACCGCGGGGAGAGGGGTGAAAATGCCCGGGGGCTCACAGCGGCGCCGTAGGGATGGCCAGCGTGCTCGGGGAAGCTCGGACGGCGACAAGTCGACGGTGGAGATCCGCGGCGGCCGACGGTGGAGAAGAGGTCGGGGGAGCCCCTGCAGGGCGCGTCCACTCGCGTGGCTTGGCGGAGACGGCGTAGAGGTCCATGTTAAAGCTTCTTGGCATGTCGGAGGGACATGTGGAGGCCGGTGGCCATGGTGGTGACGAGCGGCATCGGCGGCAGCGCTCGGTGGCATTGCAGAATTGAGCAGAGGAGGGAGAGGAAGTCCTGGGAGAGAGGGAAGAGGTGCAAGGGGTCGAGGGGAGTGTGTGGAGCCCTCGAGTGCCTCCAGCGGCGAGCAGGTAAGCAAGAGGTGGCCGGCGTGTGGTCGCACGCGTCGGGCATGCGCCCTTCGTCCTCCTGGCAAAAGGAGGAAGACGACAGGGGAGGTGGAGATGGGCTGGGCCGGCTATGCACAGTGTTGGGCTACAGGAGCACCAGGTAAGAAAGCCCAGGTAAGGGTTTTCCCCTTTCCGTCTCCTTTTTCTATTTCCTGTTTTTATGTTTTGGTTTAAAATAAATACTAAACCATTTTATAAAATCCTGGAAATAATTATGGGTGCCGTCTGAATTATTCCAGTGACCCTTATCAATTTCCAACATTTTTTGAGCATCTAAAATATATATAGCATTTAAATAGCTCCAATTCAAATATGTTTTATTTAATTCAAAATCCAAAATGCCATGGAAAAATGTGCATCATATCTGGTTACTCTTTCCAGCATTTTCCAAAAATGATGAACATTTTTTAAGGCCATTTGGGATCCTGAAAATATATTTATTTATTTTAGTTGAACCTATTTGAATTTCATTGATGCTAGGGTTTGGTCATCCCCCATTTCAAAGTTTCATAAAATTTAAACATGATGCATGGATGCTTATGGAAAGACAGACAGCTGTGACATATTCTGTATTTTATTTCTTTTTTATTTTATGTCGTATTCATACACCTTTATACAGGTTTTCATATAGTAGCAATTTAGAGATTGTTTTTACATTATAATGAGTTATTAAATCACTAGGTGAAAGAACCGTGGATTAGTTTCAAGTGGATGGACCCTAAGTGACTAAGTCATGGATTATCACGATAATCCATGACTTGATCACTTAGGATCCATCCACTTGAAACTGATCCGCAGTTCTTTCACCCAATGATATAATAACTCATCATCATCATCATCATCATCATCATCATCATCTTCATATTAATATAAAAACTCTTGCATCATATCATCACCAACAATACTAGCTAATAATCATCATAGTCATTACCACCAACACTATTTAATCATCATAGTCATAGTGTAGCTATCTAATCACCACTAACACTAGCTAATAATAATCATCATAGTCATTACCACCAACACTAACCATTTAATCATCATAGTCATAGTATAGCACATCGTCATCTTCAAACTCATTCTAGCTAGCTAATCACACCTGCTGCTCTCTCTCAGGTAAAATAGCATAGAACATGTGTAGCACTCCTGCTTCATCATATTGGAGCATGCAGATGAACCTGTCTCCTAATTGTGGGCCGCGCTTCTGATTGCTTCCCCCTAGTACTTTTTTGCGATCCTTCACAATTTTGCTCCAGTCTTTGACTATTAAGACTTGCTCGCTTTTAGAAATCCTGAATGCACTCATGTGCAATTTAGGATGTCTTGGCCGTAAGCTAACCATTGCCATGCGACCTTTAGGCTCGATCCAATGAGGCACAACTATCATCGAGAGTCAGTGTTGAAGAACATCGTAGTAACATACTTAGCAATGAAGTTTAGGTTAAAAATAACGTATGCAGAAGATGCACTAAGGACAATTAGTAAAAATCTTACCATCTTTCCTAAATAGATGTGACTGTAGTTCAATACGCTCGCACGTTTTGAGTACTAAGATTTTCAAGTCGAGGAAAACAATTTGTCTTGACAGTATCAAGATCCTCAAGCCATGAAACATAATGACTTATCTCCTCGCGGTTTAGTTCAGCCCTGGAACAGTAGTAGGTCATGTCTACCAAGCGTCGGACATGTTTCCTTGAATGGAAATAAGATGTCAATAGAAAGTAGTTGTCAACTATTTTTGAATAAACAATATCCAAGACATAAATATGGTGGAGAAACTCACATAATTGTAGAACTAGAGGCGTCTGCACATCGACCCAGATGTCGATATTACCTTCAATATCATCTTCCGGACGAATATCAAAGGTGATAAGCATATTAGGATCAAATGCATAAGCCTTGCATAGTGCTCTCCAATTTTTGCATTCAAAATAGGTGTAGGTGTCTGCATTGTATAATTTTGCGGTAAAAGTATAACCATGCTCAGTCAATGAACTCTCTTTACCTCCATAGTTTCCGTAGGACTGAAACCAATCTTATCCAAGACAAAAATTCTCGCATGGCAAGGGATACGCTAGTAGAATAGTAAAAAATTAAAATGATAAGTTGAAGCAAAAGAAGCAGAAGTCATGCTTAATTATGAAAAAAAGACTTGTCGTTGTGACTTACTGTATCCACTTCAAAGGTCTCATCCAGCTTGATGCTGAAGGGCCTATCATCAACTACGAAATTTCTGTCACACAGGTCGCACTCGTCTTTGCAGTATTTGCACATACCGACATCCTTTTCGTCGTCAGACATTTCCTATGTTCATAGTTGAAACATTAATTGAAAATCAATCGAAGGCAACTACCAAGAAACTCAACACACAAATCTGGGGCACTCTATATTTCCTACATATTCTAGCATAAGTGAATCTTAAATTCACGGAAAAATCCAGCATGACCTTTGCTAAAATAGGACATGTTGAGCGCCTGAAATTTGTTGGAACAGAAATGAATCAACACTCTGGCAAAACATATGTCACTCGGATTTTCCCAGCGATACAAAGATGTTCATACACATACAACGATGCTTAAACTTGCAATTCCATCCGGATCAATTATCATAAGCATTCGCACATGAGCTCACCGACTAAATACCCTAGTTCTACTCTATTCAACACATCGAGGAGTGAAGAAGGAGGAGGTGGACTTTTAGCTCACCGACTCGGGTGTAGAGGAAGTAGAGGTAGCTCGGATGATGATCACTCCAAGGAGACACGACTCTACAAAGCCTGCATATTCCATCGAGTAAAATTTTAGATCATCAAATCTCATATAGCATTCTTTGATGACAAAGTGATAATGACATAAAAATAATTAAATTTTCCATACCTAAATTCTCTTACTAAAAATAAACTAGTTCTATTAATTCAACTAGTTCGACTAAGCACTTACTATAAATAAAAATAATTAATTTTCTTACTAATTCAACTAGTTTAACTAAGCACTTACTATAAAAAATAATAATTAATTTTCTTACTAATTCAACTAATTCTATTAAGCACTTACTATAAAGAAACTAGTTCTATTAACCACTTAAATTCTATATACATTCTACAAAATTCTACCTATCTATACTATTGAAAAAACCTACATTGTACCTATTGTCGGTGTCAAAACCGGTGGACCTCGGGTAGGGGGTCCCGAACTGTTCATCTAAGGCTAATGGTAACAGGAGGCAGGGGACACGATGTTTTACCCAGGTCCAGGCCCTCTCGATGGAGGTAATACCCTACTTCCTGCTTGATTGATATTGATGATATGAGTATTACAAGAGTTGATCTACCACGAGATCGTAGAGGCTAAACCCTAGGAGCTAGCCTATGATTATGATTGTTCTTGTCCTACGGACTAAATCCTCCAGTTTATATAGACACCGGAGGGGGCTAGGGTTACACAGAGTCGGTTACAGAGAAGGAAATCTACATATCCGAATATCCAAGCTTGCCTTCCACGCAAAGGAGAGTCCCATCCGGACACGGGACGAAGTCTTCAATCTTGTATCTTCATAGACCAACAGTCCGGCCAAAGTATATAGTCCGGCTGTCCGAGGACCCCTTAATCCAGGACTCCCTCAGTAGCCCCTGAACTAGGCGTCAATGATGATGAGTCCGGCGTGCAAATTGTCTTCGGCATTGCAAGGCGGGTTCCTTCTCCGAATACTCCATAGAAGAATTAGAACACAAGGATCGTTTTACGGCTCTGCAAAACAAATTCCACATACCATCATAGAGAGTATAATTTTCCACAAATTTAAATTGCCGACAACTTTTTATGACATCACGCCATGGTCCGGTCTTTATTCGAACCGTTTTTCATAACCAGCCA
Source organism: Triticum dicoccoides (assembly GCF_002162155.2). Classification (NCBI taxonomy): domain Eukaryota; kingdom Viridiplantae; phylum Streptophyta; class Magnoliopsida; order Poales; family Poaceae; genus Triticum; species Triticum dicoccoides. The sequence goes on from NC_041391.1 coordinate 179,438,122, forward strand.
CTACACGCGCTGCGAGGCGGTTTTATTGCCACGTCTTGTCGAGGCAGAGATCGTGTCCCCCTTATCACGGGATTCTCATCAATACAGGTGTGGGTAACCCAACTGTGTTTGTTTAATATGACTCCTCGATTTTAGGCAAGTCCCAGACGGTCACGCGGGGGACGCTTGATATTCGTCCTCTTTATTAAGGGGGACCAAGGCATGTCCTTTTCTTCCCACGCTCGATCCTTCCCCTCCCGCACCTCGAGTTCCAGCACCCAAGGCTCAAGCTAAAGCACTTCGGACCTTCAACCATGTCCGCATCCAATCTTCAAGGCCGGCGGGTGGCCTCCTCCGCCACAAAGGAGGACATCCAGAAGCTTAGGGAGGCCAGGTATCTCACCGCCGAAATCCCACACAGGCTGCCTGCCCAAGGGCAGGTCATCCCCACTCCCGAACCCAACGAGAGTGTCATATTTATTTCCCATTTCCTCTGAGGGCTAGGTTTCAGTCTCGATCCCTTCGTGAGGGGGCTTATGTTCTATTACGGGCTATATTTCCATGATCTAGCTCCGGATTCCATCCTTCACATCTCGTCGTTTATCGTCGTGTGTGAAGCCTTTCTCCGCATTACCCCCCACTTCGGCCTATGGCTCAAGACTTTCAATGTGAGGCCGATGGTGATTGACGGGCGTCATGCGGAGTGCGGAGGTGCTATAATAAGCAAAGGCGTCGATGCCCCATGGCCGAAGGGTTCTTTCACGGAAACATCTGATTTATGGCAGCAGAAGTGGTTTTACATCACAGCTCGCCGAGGTACAAAGCGGGCCGACGCTCCAGTGTTCCTCTCGGGCCCCCCACCGCAACTGGCGTCATGGGTCAACAAGGGTCTGGATTGGGGGCCGATTAACAACATGCTGACACTGCAAAGCCGCATCCGAGACCTCCTTAAGAGGGATACATGTCTTGTCAAGATAATGCAAGTGATGCTGGTTCATCGAGTCCTGCCCTGCCAGTGTCATCCTCTCTGTATGTGGGAGTTCAACCTGGAAGGACTGTGAACCATTCAACAATTCTCCGGCATGACGCTCAAAGAGATGTATGGGTCATTCTTCGGATCACGAATAAAGTGTACGGACACCACCGAGGATGTGGGTCTGAATTGCAACCGCCCGGATACCCAAGTAAGTAATTCCGTGACCGAACACACCATCCTTTATGTTTATTATAACACCATTCTGAAAAATTGCTATCTGCCAGGATTGGCTAGGGAAGGCGGAGAGGATTAGGTGTTCGGCCCACTTCCCGAAGGCTCACCGGATCCTTTGTTGACCAGGATACTTGAGCGTGCGCCGTATCAGGTGCCATTAGGAGAAGGTGAGGGGAGGAATAGAGAAGACGTAGGTGGGCCTCATTTTTTACACATCCAAATCGGGGGAGCAAGCGCCTCCACGAAGGAGGAAAATCGGAGAGGGCAACCTAAAGTCCCCTCTCCTCAAGGTAAGAAAAGGGCCGCCTCCGAAGATTTGGAAACGGAGGCTTCTAAACGAGGGAAGAAAACCTTGCAAGGGGGCCGACCCTCCACCGAGCCATAAGTGAAAGAGTACTTTGGTAGACATACCCCGTTTTGTCTCTGAGGATAATGACCAAAACATATTTGTTGCAGTCCGGCTCGTAGCCCTTCTCCATAGAGTTCGTCCTCGGGGGATCTTCCTCTGGAGATGATGGAGAGCGAGATGCCTCCCCTGCCCCCCCGTCACATGGGGCGGACGACCCCGAGGTGTCGTCACGGAGGATTTTTCCTGATCCACCAAGGCCAGAAGTTAACACTTTGGCTGCCCGGAGTCTGGAATATCCGGCTCCCAAAGAGAGCTTCAGGAGGAGTCCGGGATTGTCTGGCACACAGCCGGACACACTAATGGGCCTTCTGGAGTGAGCGGCCATCTCAGAGACACATCGTGCCTTAATGGGTACGGTGGTTGAGAGGATTTCATTCATGAAAAGCAGTTTGAATGAAGCTTTTACGAGTCTATTGAGAGGCTTTGAGGTACACAAAAATGTATTTTTGATGGTTCTGCACATTCTAAGTGTGCTCTGTATAGATAGTAGCCTCTGAGACTCTGGTTGCCATCAACATGGTGAACAGAGGATCGTAATCTCTGGTAATAAGCGTGCTTCTTTATGTGCAGGTGGCTGAGGGTCCGGCGGCCGACCGATCTGCTGATTTTGCCGAACAAAAGCGGCAGCTGGATGTGGCCAATGCCGACATCACGGTTGTTAACAAGCGGCTTGACGAGGCCCAGGGTATGTATATTCGGCTTGTCAGCAAATGTTTAAGAGGAGCATGATGCTAGTATCTATAATATGTTGTGACTGCAGATGCAGCTGCTGCCGTGGAGACCCTTCGGGCGGAGCTTGCCTGAGCCAAGGGGAAAGCCCGGATAAGTGATGCGGCCACTCTGAAGGCGGTCGAGGATTTAAGAGCCGAACAGGCTGCTCATTGCCAGAGCAAAGAAAAGATAGCCCTGGTGGCTACCGAGCTGGAAGATGCCGCCAACCGTCGTGAGCTCTTTGAAAAGGAAAATCAAGCAAAGGCGGCTGATGTGAGGAAGGCCCTGGAGGCAGCCAAGGAAACCCGCTCTGAAATGAGGGGGATGAGGGAGGAGCTTCGTGAAGCCGGAGATATCATGGCTGGGAAGCCCTATCTGTTGCGGATGAAATTCGGAGATCCGAAGTATGCCCCTCTGGATCAGCTGTGGAGTGCGGCGGACTCATATGCGGACCTGGCAAAGAGTGATGCTGATGCGACCGAGTTTTTCAAAGATCGGAAAGACCATAAGGCTGAGAGGTTATTCTGGTCGCAGTTCAGTGCCCCGACGCGTCCGCTGCCATTGAATGAAAAGATGGCCGCGTGGGCCGAACTCCACTGGTTGTCCGGGCTTGCTATGAGGTCTGTCGTGGATCATCTTTGGCCACAAGGACCAAGGCCGAACAACTATTTTGGATTGGTGCAACAATTCCTTGGTGTTGTGTCACATATCGATGTTGTGAAGAGGTCGGCATGCATAGAGGGTGCGCGGATGGATCTTGCCCATGTTAAAACATACTGGGCTAGGATCGAAACCACCGCTATTGCAACCAGGAGTGCAGTAGACAACCAGGACCCGGCCGAGCACTATTTCGAAGAAGTCTTAGAAGGCGCCCGTTTAATACAGGCTCAGTGCTCGAAGAGTGCCATGTTCGAATGACATGTATCGCGATTGTAAAGACAATGCTATTTTGATTATAAAGGTTGTGTTTATACTTTTGCCCGAAAGTATTATAATGCCTCATGTGCGGCCGTTTATGTATGTATATAACCTGAAAGTTTGCAGTCGTCGGCTTCATCCCCCACACATATAATGCGGGGGTGTTCGAGAAAACGCGTAGTCACACTTGATCCAACGTCTTGGTCCGTTAAGGAGGTGATAGCGCGGCGAACCAGGCAATTGGACTATATAGCTTTAACACTTTCACTTAGCCATAGGAGTTTGACGTGGGGCTACTATATAGCCCCTGGTACTTTCGCGTTCAGCCGGATATGGTGCGCGTATGTACGTGACCGGGAAACCGGTCCTTCGTTAATGTGGAGGAATTGCCAAGATTCCGCTGGGTCATCGAGTGGTTGACCAGTCTCGCGTTGTGTCATGACAGTCAGTTTTCGGCTTTCTCTACTGAGGTGCTCGTCCAGATGAACCGGGGCACAATCGTAGTAGTTCTCCCGGTGCCGCCTTAGCCGATAGAACGGAACATAAGGTAGCAAAACACGGGAGCCGGGCAAACCCAACATTTGACCAAAGACATGATTCGGAGCTGATGCATACAAGGCCAAACTCGCGACGCCGAGCACTCCCTAAGGTATTCGGACTAGATAATGTGTACTGGGCTAAATAACGCTCCTGACAATAAGCCCTGAGTTTCCAGGTATGAGCAGTAGTCTGGTGTGACAAAAATGCCGAAAACGCCAGTATCCCTCCCTGTTGTATAAAGTTTCTGGAGGGGAAGAAGCAACAAGAGACATTAAAAAGGTTTACGCAGGGTCTTAATCTAAAAAGAAACCTTTGAGCGGGGCCCTGCTGCACGTCTGCACCTTTATCTCCGTTGTGCCGTATCCTAGAAGGGTGTAGCATGATGATCATCTGTAAAAGAAAAGAAAAATCCCAGGTGAAAGACTTCGTGCGAGGTGTTTGTTAATCTGAATGAACCATGAAAATGCAATATGTGATTGTATTGATAGGGTCGAGCCAAACTATGGGCTCTTTTTGTGAGTAGCCCCTAACATCTTTTATGGGGAAATCCCAACTGGGTTGTTACATTGGGTGGAGCGCCGGACTCATCTAACTGTGTCCGTGGTCTTGACGACCGGCCACTTATCCTGGTTGGATGGACCGCTCAGTGTTCGGCTGCTAGAGCCGCCACGTATTCTTCTGCGCGTAAGGAACGCTCTGTATTTCCGCTAACTATGATGAAGCTGTGTGGACTGGGCATCTTAAGTTTGAGGTAGGCGTAATGCGGTACTGCATTAAAACGAGCAAAGGCCGTTCTTCTGAATAGTGCGTGATAGCCGTTTCGGAATGGAGCGATGTCAAAGGTTAATTCCTCGCTTGGGAAGTTTTCGGGAGAACCGAATACAACCTCTGGTACTAGAGAGCCTGTACAGTGGGCCTCGACGCCTGGTATTACTCCTTTAAAGGTAGTGTTGCTTAGGCTGATTCTTGAGGGGTCTATCCCCATTTTGCAGACAGTGTCCTGATATATCAGATTTAGACTACTGCCGCCGTCCATGAGGACTCATGTGAGATGGTATCTGTCAATTATTGGGTCGAGCACCAAGGCAGCCAATCCTCCATGCCGGATACTAGTCGGATGGTCCCTGCAATCGAAGGTGATCGGGCAGGCCGACCAGGGATTAAATTTGGCGGCGACAGGCTCAACAACGTATACGTCTCCGAGTGCGCGTTTGCGTGTTCTCTTTGGAATGTGAGTTACGTAAATCATATTCACTGTTTTGACTTCTGGTGGGAATTTTTTCTGTCCTCCAGTGTTCGGCTGACGAGGCTCATCCTCATCTTCACTTGGTGTCTCCCTCCCCTTTTGTTTGGCATTCAACTTGCCGGCCTGCTTGAAAACCCAACTCTCTCTGTGGGTGTGGTTTGCAGGTTTTTCGAGGGTGCCGTGAATCTGACATAATTTTTCTAGAATCTTGTTTAGGTTGGACAGTCCATCTCTGCTGCCTTTAAATGGCTTCTTCCATTGACCGGGTCGAGATCCCCTGAATCCGGCATTGACCGTTGTGTTCTCTGTGCTGCCATCATTGTTTCGACGCTTGTTTTTGTTGCGTCGCGGCTTCCCGTTGCCATCCTAACTTCGGATGTGCTTGGTTCGCTGGTGCCGCTACGGGCCAGCCAGCTGTCCTTGCCTGCGCAAAAGCGGGTCATAAGGCTTGTTAAGGCTGCCATTGTCATCGGCTTTTCTTGGCCGAGGTGTCTGGCAAGCCATTCGTCCCAGATATTGTGTTTGAAAGCCGCTAAGGCTTTAGCGTCCAAGCAATCGACTATTTGATTCTTCTTAGTAAGAAATCTGTTCCAGAGCTTTCGGGCTGACTCTCTAGGCTGTTGAATTATGTGACTTAGGTCGTCTGCGTCCGGAGGTTGGACATAGGTCCCTTGAAAATTGGCCCTGAAAGCATCCTCGAGCTCTTCCCAACTTCCGATTGAGTTTTTGGGAAGGCATTTTAACCAGTGCCGAGCTGGTCCCTTTAATTTGAGGGGTAGGTATTTAATGGCGTGGAGATCGTCTCCGTGAGCCATGTGGATATGAAGGATAAAGTCCTTGATCCAGACCCCTGGGTCTATAGTTCCGTCGTATGACTCTATATTCACGGGTTTAAATCCTTCCGGAAATTCATGATTTAGCACCTCATCGGTGAAGCACAAGGGGTGTGTGGCACCCCTGTATTTGGTTGTGTTGTGGCATGATGTCGATGGTTGTTGTGTTTGGTTCTGATTCCTAGCTAGTGTTCAATCAATGTGATCGTTTTGGTAGCTCTGATCCTGTGCCGGAGCGCGCTTCCTAGATCTGTAGATGGATCTGGCCATACCGAACTCTTTGTCCAGGAGCTCACGTAAATCGTGTGCTGACTTGTGTGCGGCATCATTAGCCGTCTTGTCACGGCCACGGGGTGGTCGGTCCGGCTGATCGGTCGTTTTTGGCTGAATGGGCTCTACGGCCTCATCGTCGAATTCGGGCAGCAGCTTGCACTTTGGATAGCTCTTTGTGTGCCGATCGTCGCCGTATTTTTCTTCTGTGTCGAGCACTTTGTTCCACCTGCGGTTGAGCGTATCCTACGCGGCCTTAAGCCTTTGCTTCTACTTCTTTAGGCTCCTCGTGGTGGCGATAAGCCTTCTGTGGAGGTTCTCTTGTTCCAAGAGTTTTTCTGGGATGATGAGTGCATCATCGTCCAGGCTGTTCTCTTCTCCGGAGACAGGTTGGTGAATTTTACCCTCGGGATTGGCATCATCTGACGTCGGCTCTGGACTATGCTCATCGTCCACTGGCTCATCCTGCTCCATCGCTGGGTCCATGGGGTCGTCATTTCCTTTGGAGTCAACCAGTGTATTATTATTTCTTACGCTATTGTCGTTGTTTTTACTGTGGCGGGATTTAGAGCGGCGTCTACGGCGCCGCTTTGGTGGCTTATCGAGGGGATTATCCTTTGTTGTATCGTCACCATCACCTTCTTTTGGTGTGTCTACCATATATATATCATATGATGAGGTGGCTGTCCAGCACCCTACAGGCGGTGGTTCCTGTTCTTCTCCTGCATCGTCATCCATACCGTCGATGTCTTCGGAGTTGAAGTCAAGCATGTCGGTTAAGTCATCAACAGTGGCTATAAAGTGGGTGGTGGGTGGGAGACGAATTTCTTCATTGTCCGCTCCCCACTCGAGCCGGACATAGTTTGGCCAAGAATCTCCTGACAAGGAAAGAGACCTTAATGAGTTTAGCACGTCGCCCAAGGGCGAGTGCTGAAAAATATCCGCGGCGGTGAACTCCATGATCGGTGCCCAATCAGATTCGATAGGCACGGACGCACGCGGTTCGGATCTTGTGGCTGGAGACAAGTCTGAGGGTCCGATGACACCACTCTCATAGGAGGTGGAATCAGTGTTCGGCTCCGACGCCGATGAGTGTGCGGCTTCCATGGCGGGGTCCATCCACCCGCCCTCGGAAGGCACGATCTGCTCCGGATTAATTCTTGGTGCCCCCGCAGGCACGATCTCCCGAATACTGTCCGACGGTAGATCAAGGTCATGCCCGTCGTGACTGTTCGGCGCACCTGTCGTGGGCTCGAATCTGTCAAAGATCAAGTCTCCGTGGATGTCGGCAGTATAGTTCAAGCTTCCGAACCTGACCTGATGGCTAGGGGCGTAGCTATCGATCTGCTCCAGATGGCCAAGCGAGTTGGCCCGTAGTACGAAGCCGCCGAATACGAAGATCTGTCCGGGAAGGAAAACCTTCCCCTGGGCCGCATTGTTGAAGATGATCGAAGGAGCCATCAAGCCTTACAACGATGGCACAGTGGAACTCTCAATGAAAGCACCAATGTCGGTGTCAAAACCGGCGGATCTCGGGTAGGGGGTCCCGAACTGTGTGTCTAAAGCTAACGGTAACAAGAGGCAGGGGACACGATGTTTTACCCAGGTTCGGGCCCTCTCAATGGAGGTAATACCCTACTTCTTGCTTGATTGATATTGATGATATGAGTATTACAAGAGTTGATCTACCACGAGATCGTAGAGGCTAAACCCTAGGAGCTAGCCTATGATTATGATTGTTCTTGTCCTACGGACTAAACCCTCTGGTTTATATAGACATCGGAGGGGGCTAGGGTTACACAGAGTCGGTTACAGAGAAGGAAATCTACATATCCGAATATCCAATCTTGCCTTCCACGCAAAGGAGAGTCCCATCCAGACACGGGACGAAGTCTTCAATCTTGTATCTTCATAGTCCAACAGTTCGACTAAAGTATATAGTCCGGGTGTCCGAGGACCCCTTAGTCCAGGACTCCCTCACCTATCTATACAATCATCTAAATCTATGGAGGGATGACGGGTTGTGGATGGAGGAGGGGGAGGGAGTAGGGCGGGCTATGGAGGGAGGAGGTGTTGTTGATGGAGGGGCGGCTAGAGGAGGGACGAGCAGGGGGAGGGACGAGGGGAGGAGGAGAGGCAGCTAGAGGAGGGAGGAGGGGCAACTAATCGAGGGAGGAGGGAGGAGGAAGAGGAGAAGGAGGAGGCTTACCGAGTCTGGAGGATGGCGGCGAAGCCGGCAGTAATGCAGTGACGACGGCGGCAATGTGGTGATGGGGGCGATGGCAGGAGGAGGACGACGGCCGTGACAGTGAGATAGGAGAGTGAGGAAATGGGCG
>NC_041391.1:179446932-179599551 GCF_002162155.2 Triticum dicoccoides
GGTTGGATTAGCAGTAGCGCGGTTTAGGGGAAGACGCTACTCTAAACTATCTAGTAGTAGCGTGTTTCATAGGAAAGCGCTACTACTACACTTAGCCTGGCGGCAATGACGGGCTAATTTTAGTAGTAGCGATCTTTGCTCTGGCCACGCTACTACTATGCTCATAGCAGTAGCGCCTTCCGTTGCCCCGCGCTACTGCTAAGTAGTAGTAGCGCCCCATTTTACCCATCACTACTGCTAAAGTTCTGTGTATAAGGTTTTCCCTAGTACTCCCTTCGTCCTTTGAAGAGTGTACTTTCAACTTTGTTGGAAAGTCAAATCTTTTTATGTTTGACCGTATTTATACAATAATGCACCAACATTTATGCCATCAAATTAGTAGCATTTGATTCATGATAAAATATATTTTCATCATATACCTATTTGGTTCCATAAACACCGATATATTTTTTCACAAACTCGGTCAAACATTGAGATAGTTTGACCCTCCAACAAAGTTGGAAGTACACTCTTTAAAGGACAGAGGGAGTAGTGTGTAGGTTGTGCACAAGTGTCGTATCCACCTATTGAGCAATTGTGCTAGCGTCTGTCTTGAGTTCTGCAACACGAGTGGTTTACATGGATTCCACAGTTTGTGCTCACTGCTTGGTTGCACGACCCCATTTATCTATCTGTATGTGTGTTTCTGTGTGCCATTCATTGCTATTGATCTACTTGTTTCACTTGCGAATTTGTGAATCTCTTTCAACATTATTGACTCTTGCTAACATTTTTCATCAAAATTTTGGGCCACTTGTCCTAACCAAGCCACTCGATAAGCTTTACTTTGTAGGTGTGAGTGAGCAAGTCCGGTAGCAATTCCACTATTCTTTCATTTCATATTGAGTGAAACGGGATACATCCTCAACTTTGGGAAAAGGTATCTTGGTATTGTTTATCTCATTTGCTACTCACCTTTGCTCGAGTCTTGTGATGGATAGGCAAAGCACACCTCCTTCGGTCTACAACAACAATGACGAGTTCGATGCCACGAAAAACTTCATCGACGCCAAGATGCAAGCTCAAATGGATTACATCAAAGCCCTCATCAAGTCCTACAAGAGGTCTTCCTCATCTTCGAGAAGACGCTCAGGTGCACATGCTTCCGAGCTACCATCTCCGAGAAGGTCACATCGGCATCGACACCATCAATGACAAGTATGTGAAGGTCAAGAGCTCAACACCAACAACCGCTCAACGACTTCACCATCTACCTTGGCATCTTCGCCAAGCGACTTCAGGGCATCTTCGCCTTTGGACATGCAGCATCTTCGCCAACAAGCACCTCGAGACTACGCTCAAGAGAAGCTCCCCAAGCTAAATTCCATGAATTCCACCAGCTACTACAACCTCGACACTGACCACGAGCTTCCTTCTATGGGACTCAAGACCCTGAGAAGTATCTCAAGTGGGAGCGCAAGATGGATGACTACCTCAAGCTACATCAAGTCCCTTCTGGAGATCAAGTGAAGTGCGCCACAATTAACTTCCATGAGTAGGCGTTGACATGGTGGCTTCACACACCTTCAAAGAACTTCGACATGAGTTGTACCAAGACAAAGAAAGCTATGCGGTGAGAGTTTTTGCCTTCCACCTACATGGAACAACTTCAACGCCAATTGGAACACCATCCAAGGATCCAAGTCCCTCGACAAGTACTTCAAGGAGATGAAGAAAGCCTTGCAACAAGCCGATGTGGATGACCCCATTTGGATGAAGTTCCACTTCATGATGGGATTGAACAACGACATCTCCAAGACTATCTTCCTCGAGAACTACAAGTCCCTCGATGAAAACTACATTTGTGCTCTCAAGGTGCAACAAGAAATCATTAAGGCCAAGGCTTCTCCACCCCAAAACACACTTCGTGACGACCAAGCTCCACGATAACGAGCATGAGGATTGTAGCACCAAGATGTCCAAGCCCGGTGAGCTCCAAGACGACACTCCCAAGTTCAACTTCACCGCCATACCTCTTTGTGGCATTGATGATGCCGAGTTTCCCATGACTCTTTTTGAAGACGGTGCGACGATGACTACGACTATGGAGAATCTTGATAACCCACAAGTGTAGTGGATCGCAACAGCTTTCGAGGGTAAAGTATTCAACCCAAATTTATTGATTCGACACAAGGGGAGCCAAAGAATATTATTGAGTATTAGCAGTTGAGTTGTCAAATCAACCACACCTAGATAACTTAGTATCCGCAGCAAAGTATTTAGTAGCAAAGTAGTTTGATAATAAAGGTAACAGTGGCAAAAGTAAAGATAATAGTTTTGTAGTAATTGTAACAGTAGCAACGGAAAAGTAAATAAGCGAAACACAAGATGTGAAAAGCTCGTAGGTATTGGATCAGTGATGGATAATTAAGTCGGATGTGATTCCTCATGTAATAGCTATAACATAGGGTGACACAGAACTAGCTCCAGTTCATCAATGTAATGTAGGCATGTATTCCGAATATAGTCATACGTGCTTATGGAAAAGAACTTGCATGACATCTTTTGTCCTACCCTCCTGTGGCAGCGGGGTCCTAGTGGAAACTAAGGGATATTAATGCCTCCTTTTAATAGAGAACCGGACCAAAGCATTAACACATAGTGAATACATGAACTTCTCAAACTACGGTCATCACCGAGAAGTATCCCGATTATTGTCACTTCGGGGTTGTCGGATCATAACACATAATAGGTGACTATAGACTTGCAAGATAGGTTCGAGAACACACATATATTCATGAAAACATAATAGGTTCAGATCTGAAATCATGGCACTTGGGCCCTAGTGACAAGGATTAAGCATAGCAAAGTCATAGCAACATCAATCTTAGAACATAGTGGATACTAGGGATCAAACCCTAACAAAACTGACTTGATTACATGGTAAATCTCATCCAACCCATCACCGTCTAGCAAGCCTACAATGGAATTACTCACACACGGTAGTGAGCATCATGAAATTGGTGATGGAGGATGGTTGATGATGATGACGACGACGAATCCCCCTCTCCGGAGCCCCGAACAGACTCCAGATCAGCCCTCCCAAGAGAGATTAGGGCTTGGCGGAGGCTCCGTATCGTAAAACGCAATGAAACTTTCTCTCTGATTTTTTCTCCGCGAAACGGAATATATGGAGTTGGAGTTGAGGTCGGTAGAGCGTCAGGGGGCCCACGAGACAGGGGGGGCGCCCAGGGGGGTGGGTGTGCCGCCACCCTCATGGACAGGGTGTGGGCCCCCTAGTCTTGATTCTTTCGCCAGTATTTTTTATATTTTCCAAAACTTGTCTCCGTGGATTTTCAGGTCATTCCGAGAACTTTTGTTTTCTACACATAAAACAACATCATGGCAGTTCTGCTGAGAACAGCGTCAGTCCGGTTTAGTTTCATTCAAATCATTCAAGTTAGAGTCCAAAACAAGGGCAAAAGTGTTTGGAAAAGTAGATACGTTGGAGACGTATCAACTCCCCCAAGCTTAAACCTTTGCTTGTCCTCAAGCAATTTAGTTGATAAAATGAAAATGATAAAGAAAAACTTTTACAAACGCTATTTGCTCTTGTTGTTGTAAACATGCAAAGCCAGCATTCAGGTTTTAGCAAACATTATGAACTAACCATACTCATAATAACACCTAGCTCTCACAATTACTCATATCAATGGCATAATCAGCTAGCGAGCCGTAATAATAAAAACTCGGATGACAACACTTTCTCAAAACAATCATAACATGATATAACAAAATGGTATCTCGCTAGCCCTTTCTGAGACCGCAAAACATAAACACAGAGCACCTTTAAAGATCAAGGACTGACTAAACATTGTAATTCATGGTAAAAGAGATCCAGTCAAGTCATACCCAATATAAACCAATAATAATGAATGCAAATGACAGTGTGCTCTCCAACGGGTGCTTTTTAATAAGAAGGGTGATGACTCAACATAAAAGTAAATAGATATGCCCTTCGCAGAGGGAAGCAGGGATTTGTAGAGGTGCCAGAGCTCAATTTTAAAATAGAGTTTGAATAACATTTCGAGCGGCATACTTTCACTGTCAACGCAACAACTATGAGATGGCTGTATCTTCCATACTACATGCATTATAGGCAGTTCCCAAACAGAATGGTAAAAGTTTATACTCCCCCACCACCAACAAGCATCAATCCATGGCTTGCTCGAAATAACGAGTGCCTCCAAGTAACAACAGCCCTGGAGGAGTTTTGTTTAATTGTATTGATTTGCTTTGATCTTTTTGGATCATGGGACTGGGCATCCCGGTTACCAGCCCTTTCTCGTGAATGAGGAGCGGAGTCCACTCCTCTTGAGGATAACCCACCTACCATGGAAGATATATGCATCCCTAGTTGAAACATGAGCTGCTCGAGCATACAAAACAAAATTTTGTTTGAAGGTTTGGAGTTTGGCACATACAAAATTACTTGGAACGGCAGGTAAATACCGCATATAGGAAGGTATGGTGGACTCATATGGAACAACTTTGGGGTTTAAGGAGTTTGGATGCACAAGCAGTATTCCCGCTTAGTACAGGTGAAGGCTAGCAAAAGACTGGGAAGCGACCAACTGAGAGAGCGACAACAGTCATAAACATGCACTAAAATTAATTCACACCGAGTACAAGCATGAGTAGGATATAATCTACCATGAACATAAATATCATGAAGGCTATGTTGATTTGTTTCAACTACATGCGTGAACATGTGCCAAGTCGAGTCACTCAATTCATTCAAAGGAGGATACCATCCCATCATTCCACATCATAATCATTCTAATAGCATGTTGGCACGCAAGGTAAACCATTATAACTCATAGCTAATCAAGCATGGCACAAGCAACTATAATCTCTAAATGTCATTGCAAATATGTTTACGTCATAATAAGCTGAATAAGGAACGAGGAACTCATGATATTTACAAAAGCAACAGAGGTCGAGTTCAAACCATCTTTTCTCATCTCAATAAGTCCATCATATATCGTCATTATTGCCTTTCACTTGCACGACTGAATGATGTGTGTAATAATAATAGTGCACATGCATTGGCCTAAGCTGGAATCTGCAAGCATTCAACTCAAGAGAGAAGACAAAGTAATATGGGCTCTAAGTTAAATAAACAATCATGCATATGAGAGCCACTAAACATTTTCAATATGGTCTTCTACTCTCGACCCCCAAAGGAAAGAAAAGAAAATAAAACTATTTACATGGGAAAGCTCCCAACAAGTAAAAGAAGAACAAGAAATCTTTTTGGGTTTTCATTTTAATTTCTACTACAAGCATGGAAAGTAAACCAACTAATTTTTTGGTTTTCTTAAGGTTTATCAAACACACAAGAAAAAGTCTAGAAAAAGAAAATTAAACTAGCATGGATAATACAATGAAAGAGTATGAGCACCGACGACTAGAATAGTGTGTGAACATGAATGTAAAGTCGGTAAGAAATACGTAATCCCCCAAGCTTAGGCTTTTGTCCTAAGTTGGTCTAATGCCAAGGACCACAGCTACTCTCCCTAGTGTACTGGGAGGTGTAATCAGGATACCACTGGTTGTCCATCTCCGGGTCCCACTGGTAGGATGATGAACGATAAGGATCCAGTGAAGGCTCAGGCTCAGGCTCTGGAGTGGATGCTTGGCCTCGATGAGCGTACACCACTCCCGGCGTGACAAGAAAATTATTTGCAGTCAAATCAAACAACAGAGGCGCAGGCAGAATAATAGTTTCATTGTGTTTCTTATTAAATCTCAGGTTATACAAAAGCATCTTATCTTCGTTGTCAACAATAAACTCATGCGCTACCATGCTCCTGTAATCTAAAATGTAAGGAGGCAATATTGTCTCCTCTTTCTCATGGTGCCTAATAGGTATCTCAAAATATCTAGCAAGACGTGCAGCATAGATACCACCAAAGATGGGGCCTTTTGTACGATTCAGGCTTAGCCGTTTAGCAATGACGGCACCCATACTAAAACTATTATCTCCAAACAAGGCATGGTGAAGGATAATAATATCAGGAACATTGATGTTTCCACTATTTCCATGACCAATCAAGCATCTACTAGCAAATATGGCAAAGTAGCGTAAAACAGGAAAGTGTATGCTAGAGATTCTCGCATCGGAACCCTTCTTTGGATCCCCTACAGTGATAGTGTTAACAAAACCATCCACATCTTTACGATGTGGTTCCTCTAATTTTCCTTCAAAGGGTATCCGGTCAAATGAATTACGTACAGACATTCCCCTGAATTCATCATATAAATGAAATGATACTGAAGGTGGTGACTTCTTAGGATAATAATAAAAGTTTTGCATGAAAGTATTGGTGAGTAAGAGATACTGATCGATCCGGTCATGGAGGAAATCGGTGAGGCCTGCATTCTCGATCAAAGAATAAAAGTCTTCATAAATTCCAGCTTCTCTCAAGAAATTGTCACAGGGCCATTCACACGGTCGTACTTCCGCTATACGAGGAAGATTATATTTGGCCTTTTCCTTCTCTTTAGCTTGTTTTTCCTGGGAGCCTTGGATAGAAGAGCCCCTCAAAAATCTCCTTAACATTTTCTGAAAATTTCTGAAATTTTAGTAACTTCAAAATAAAAGTGAATAAAACTAAACAAGATTGGTAGCAACAACTCCTACAAGTACCTAGAGCCTATATCATGCCTTAGAATTACTTGGGACATCATAAATTTAACATGCAAGCTCAAGAACATGGTCACCTATGCAGTAAAAATTTGCAATGAATAAAGCACTGGAACAAAAACTAATTGGACCAATGGAGGAGTCACATACCAAGCAACAATCTCCCAGAGCAATTTTGTGAATGGAGCTTTGAGCAAGGAGATCGAAAATAGCAGCAAAATGAGCTAGAACTCGTGCTTGAGCTGGATGGGGATTTTTTTGGGAAGAAGATGGAGTGTGTGGGTGCTGGCATAAGTGGAGGGGGGGAACCAGGGGCCCACGAGACAGGGGGCACGCCCAGGGGGTGTGGGCGCGCCCTCCACTCTCGTGGCCTGGTGCTTTCCCCTCCTGCAGTGTTTTCAGTGCCTAAAATCCTCAAATATTCCATAAAAACCATACTAAATTTGCAGGGCATTTGGAGAACTTTTGTTTTTGGGAAAAATTTTATTGCATGGATAATTTAGAAAACAGACATATAATATTATTTTTGCTTTATTTATTCTAAATAACAGAAAGTAAAAAGAGGGTACAGAAGGTTGTGCCTTCTAGTTTCATCCATCTCATGATCATCAAAATGAATCCACTAACAAGGTTGACCAAGTCTTGTTAACAAACTCATTTCGAATAACACGGAACTGGAGAAATTTCGAATAACACTAAGTTACCTCAACGGGGATATGAACATCCCCAACAATAAGAATATCATACTTTTTCTTGATAGTAGGGATAGGAAATTCAAAACCTCCAATAATGATAGTAGGAACTTTTCCAATAGAATTGATGCTATGAACTTGAGATTGTTTCCTCGGAAAGTGTACCATATGCTCATTACCATTAACATGAAAAGTGGCATTGCCTTTGTTGCAATCAATAACAGCCCATGCAGTATTCAAAAAGGGTCTACCAAGGATAATCAACATACTATCGTCCTCGGGAATATCAAGAATAACAAAGTCCTTTAAGATAGTGACATTTGCAACCACAACAGGCACATCCTCACAAATACCGACAGGTATAGCAGTTGATTTATCAGCCATTTGCAAAGATATTTCAGTAGGTGTCAACTTACTCAATTCAATTCTACGATATAAAGATAGAGGCATAACACTAACACCGGCTCCAAGATCACATAAAGCAGTTCTAACATAATTTCTTTTAATGGAGCATGGTATAGTTGGTACCCCTGGATCTTCGAGTTTCTTTGGTATTCCACCCTTAAAAGTGTAACTAGCAAGCATGGTGGAAATTTCAGCTTCCGGTATCTTTCTTTTGTTTGTAATGATATCCTTCATATATTTAGCATAAGGATTTACTTTAAGCATATCAGTTAAGCACATACATAAGAAAATAGGTCTAATCATTTCAGCAAAGCGCTCAAAATCATCATCATCCTTTGTCTTGGATGGTTTAGGAGGAAAGGGCATGGGTTTCTGAACCCATGGTTCTCTTTCTCTACCGTGCTTCCTAGCAAAAAAATCTCTCTTATCATAACATTGATTCTTTGATTGTGGGTTATCAAGATCATCAGCAGGTTCAATCTCTACTTCATTGTTTTTGCTAGGTTGAGCATCAACATGAACATTATCATTAACATTATCACTAGGTTCATGTTCATCACCTGATTGTGTTTCAGCATCAGAGATAGAAATGTCATTGGGATTCTCAGGTGTGTCTACAACAGGTTCACTACAAGCATGCAAAGTCCTATCGTTTTTCTTTTTCTTCTTTTTGGAAGAACTAGGTGCCTCTAAATTATTTCTCTGACAATCTTGCTCGATTCTCTTAGGGTGGCCTTCAGGATACAAAGGTTCCTGAGTCATTCTACCAGTTCTAGTAGCCACTCTAACAGCAAAGTCAGGTTTATTATTTAATTCATCAAGCAAATCATTTTGAGCTTTAAGTACTTGCTCAGCTTGAGTAGCAACCATAGAAGCATATTTGCTAATGAGTTTAAGTTCACCTTTAACTCTAGCCATATAATCACTCAAGCGTCCTATCTCGAAAGCATTGTTCTTTAATTATCTACCAACATAAGCATTAAAACTTTCTTGTCTAGCCATAAAGTCATCAAATTCATCTAAGCATGGGCTATGAAATTTAGTAGAGGGAATTTCAACTTTGTCATATCTATAGAGAGAAATTACCTTTACTACCTGTGTCGGGTTATCAAGACAATGTGGTTCTTCGACAGGTGGTATATTAAGACCATGTATTTCTTTAATAGGTGGTAAATTATTAACATCTTCAGCTTTATACCTTTTTCTTTTATTGATTTCTTTGCCTCTTGCATATCTTCGGGACTGAGAAATAGAACACCTCTCTTCTTCGGAGTGGGTTTAGGAATAGGCTCAGGAGTTGGCTCAATTGGTTCAGGAATTGCCTCAAGAATTGGCTCAGGAAGAGTCCAATTATTTTCATTAGTCAACATATTATTCAATAGTAATTCAGCTTCATTGACTGTTCTTTCCCTAAAAACACAACCAACACAACCATCCAAGTAGTCCTTGGGAAGCATCAGTGAGTCTATTATAAAAGATATCAAGTATCTCATTTTTCTTAAGAGGATGATCAGGAAAAGCATTAAGTAATCGGAGAAGCCTCCCCCAAGCTTGTGGGAGACTCTCTTCTTTGATTTGCACAAAATTATATATTTCCTGTATGGCAGCTTGTTTCTTATGAGCAGGGAAATATTTAGCAGAGAAGTAATAAATCATATCCTAGGGACTACGCACACAACCAGGATCAAGAGAATTAAACCAAGTCTTAGCATCACCCTTTAATGAGAACGGAAATATCTTAAGGATATAATAATAGCGAGACTTCTCATCATTAGTAAACAGGGTGGCTATATCATTCAACTTGGTAAGATGCGCCACAACAGTTTCAGATTCAAGGCCATAAAAAGGATCAGATTCAACCAAAGTAATAATCTCAGGATCAACAGGGAATTCATAATCCTTATCAGTAACACATATAGGTGAAGTAGCAAAAGCAAGGTTAGGTTTCATTCTAGCATTAAGAGACTGCCGCTTCCATTTAGCTAATAATTTCTTAAGATCATATCTATCTTTGCAAGCAAAGATAGCTCTAGCAGCTTCCTCTTCCATAACATAACCCTCGGGAACAACAGGTAACTCATAATCAGGGGAGAACTTTCATCATCACTATCATCAATAATAGCATCTTCAATAATTTCATTCTCTCTAACCCTAGCAAGTTGTTCATCAAGAAATTCACCTGATGGCAGAGTAGTATCACACAGAGAAGTAGTTTCATCATAAGTATCATGCATAGCAGAAGTGGCATCATCAATAACATGCGACATATCAGAATTCATAGCAGTAGCAGGTTTAGGTGTCGGATTTCGGGTTCCGGTAGACCCTTGAGGTTCGAACACTGGGGTGCGCACAAAGATCTTTCCCCTACCAGCTCGCGTCTCGATAGCCCGCAAAGAATCTAAGCTGATAAGAAGAACACACAAGGGACACGAGGTTTATACTATTTTGGGCCACCGTTGTGGTGTAATACCCTCCTCTATTTTGTGGTGTGGTGTATTGCCTCAGGGGCTGATGATGAACAGTACAAAGGGGAACAGCCTCGCGAGGGGCTGTTCTTGAGCTGGTGCGATGAACTGCTTGGGTGAGTTCAGTCGCTTCTTGGATGCCTATCTGATCTCTCGATCCACCCTCTACTCTGTGGTGGCTAGTCCTATTTATAGAGGGAGGCCCTAGGCCTCTTCCCAAATAATGAGCGGGAAGGGCGCCAACAATTGGTCATTTTGAAGGGGAACATCTAGTATACTTATCCTGACTAAAGTTGGTCTTCGGCTGCCAAAGGTGCTGACGACGACGCCGTCCTGGGCTCGACGATGACCTCCATCCTGCCGTTCTGCTGGTCTTGGTCTTGTTGCACCGAAACAGTAACCTTTGCTTGATGCCTTGGCCTGTGCTTGCCCCCCTTGCACTGAATGGGAAACAAGGACACTGCACAGGCCGGCGCCCGCCTGGTCTCGATCGCCATGGCTTGCGTCACGGGTTCCTCGCGAGGTACCCTGCCTTGATCTCTCCGCCTCCTCGTGAGCCTGCCTGATGAGGCCGCTCATGAGGAAGCTTCCTGTCGTCCATCCCGCGAGGCTTGGCCCCTCGCGAGGGTCTTGAGCTTGAGCTGATGAAGCTGGGCCGCACTGGGCCCCCACTTGAGCCACGCCGCAGGCTGCAGGCAGGCAAGTCTGGGGACCCCCGTTCCCAGAACGCCGACATTAGGTGTCGCAAGCTTACTAATAACAGAAGGAGAATCTAGTGCAGAGCTAGATGGCAGTTCCTTACCTCCCCTCGTAGTTGAGGGCAAAATCTTGGTTCTTTGGTCTTTCAAGTTCCTCATAGTGATCAACAGATATAAATCCCAAGTGACTCAAAGAATAGAGCTATGCTCCCCGGCAACGGCGCCAGAAATTAGTCTTGATAACCCACAAGTGTAGGGGATCGCAATAACTTTCAAGGGTAAAGTATTCAACCCAAATTTATTGATTCGACACAAGGGGAGCCAAAGAATATTATTGAATATTAGCAGTTGAGTTGTCAATTCAACCACACCTGGATAACTTA
The DNA here is from genome assembly GCF_002162155.2 of Triticum dicoccoides. Taxonomy (NCBI): domain Eukaryota; kingdom Viridiplantae; phylum Streptophyta; class Magnoliopsida; order Poales; family Poaceae; genus Triticum; species Triticum dicoccoides. The sequence continues at coordinate 179,458,264 of NC_041391.1, forward strand.
GTATCTACAGCAAAGTATTTAGTAGCAAAGTAGTATGATAATAAAGGTAACAATGGCAAAAGTAAAGATAATAGTTTTGTAGTAATTGTAACAGTAGAAACGGAAAAGTAAATAAGCGAAACACAAGATGTGAAAAGCTCGTAGGCATTGGATCAGTGATGGATAATTATGTTGGATGTGATTCCTCATGTAATAGCTATAACATAGGGTGACACAGAACTAGCTCCAGTTCATCAATGTAATGTAGGCATGTATTCCGAATATAGTCATACGTGCTTATGGAAAAGAACTTGCATGATATCTTTTATCCTACCCTCCCGTGGCAGTGGGGTCCTAGTGGAAACTAAGGGATATTAAGGCCTCCTTTTAATAGAGAACCAGACCAAAGCATTAACACAGAGTGAATACATGAACTCCTCAAACTACGGTCATCACCTAGAAGTATCCCGATTATTGTCACTTCGGGGTTGTCGGATCATAACACATAATAGGTGACTATAGACTTGCAAGATAGGATCAAGGACACACATATATTCATGAAAACATAATAGGTTCAGATTTGAAATCATGGCACTCGGTCCCTAGTGACAAGCATTAAGCATAGCAAAGTCATAGCAACATCAATCTCAGAACATAGTGGATACTCGGGATCAAACCCTAACAAAACTAACTTGATTACATGGTAAATATCATCCAACCCATCACCGTCAGCAAGCCTACGATGGAATTACTCACGCACGACGGTGAGCATCATGAAATTGGAGATGGAGGATGGTTGATGATGACGACGGCGATGAATCCCCCTCTCCGGAGCCCCGAATGGACTCCAGATCAGCCCTCCCAAGAGAGATTAGGGCTTGGCGGTGGCTCCATATCGTAAAACGCGATGAAACTTTCTCTCTGATTTTTTCTCTACGAAACGGAATATATGGAGTTGGAGTTGAGGTCGGTGGAGCGTCAGGGGGCCCACAAGACAAGGGGGGTGCACCCAGGGGGTGGGCACGCCCCCCACCCTCATGGACAGGGTGTGGGCCCCCTGGTCTTGATTCTTTCGCCAGTATTTTTTATATTTTCCAAAACTTGTCTCCGTGGATTTTCAAGTCATTCCGAGAACTTTTGTTTTCTACACATAAAACAACATCATGGTAGTTCTGCTGAAAACAGCGTCAGTCTGGGTTAGTTTCATTCAAATCATGCAAGTTAGAGTCCAAAACAAGGGCAAAAGTGTTTGGAAAAGTAGATACGTTGGAGACGTATCAAATCTCAAGGAACAAGTGTCGGTGGGAAACGACACCTATGGGATCACTGGAATCCCTTCTACGGTTGCAGGGCGCGGGGATCGTGAGAAGAGCGGGACTAGTAGACAACACAAAGGGGATTTACCCAGGTTCGGGCCGCAAAGATGCGTAAAACCCGAGGATCCTGCTTTGGTGGATGTATTTTGTGTTCTTGAGGTCTCGAACTAGCTCTAGGTGCTGCGAGGTTCGAAAGAGCCAAGTCCTTCTCCCGTGTGCCATGGGCCTCCTTTTATAGGCTAAAGGGGCTGCCACAGTGGCACACAGGAGGTGGAAAGTGCTACAGCATCGCGAGCTTATCGCTGGTATTATAGGACAAAGCGCATTTAATGCGAAGCTTAGGTGTCCCTTCGCTTTATCGGGGACGGGGGCGAGGCCCGTCCTGTCCATCGCCGCTCCTCCTTGCTTCGACATGCGCCCTGGCCAGCGATGCATGCGGTGGCATGTAGGCAGGTAGGCAGCTGAGGTGGCGCGGTGGTGGAGCCTTCACGAAGGGTTGCATGTTGCCACGCAGGTGCCTGCCCAGTTGGTCGGGTAGGCAGCTGCATGCGAACGGCGGTGGAGACTTGGCTGGCGCAGGCCTGGCAGTGGCCCTACTGGCGCGCTTGGCGAGGGCCTTGCTGGGTGGCCCGGCAAGGGTCTTGCCGTGGCGCGCAGGCGTCCCCGGCAAGGATCTTGCCGGGGGATCTTGTGGGTTTCTTCGGTGAGGATGGTTGCCTTCCTATCCTCATTTGATCTTGACTATTTTTTGTCTTCAGAAAGATCTGCATGCCACCACGGAGGTGCCTCCTGAGCCCTATCCCAACGCGTTTTTTTAGCGTTGGTGGGCTCAAAGGTGGCTCGCTCGGCTGGCGGGGGCGAGCTTCCCCGGCAAGGGTCTTTTCAGGGCCGCTGAGGCTGCCCCGGCAAGGGTCCTTGCCGGGGAAACCTACTTCGTCCATCCAATCTTTGTGGCCTTGGTCCTGGTCGTTTTTTGTTTGTCTTGAGCCTTTGGCTTCTCTCCGGCTTCCCTTTCCTGCCCTGTTATGCGTGGCCGCGGCAGGAGGCTCTGACTGCCCATGCACAAGTAAAGGGGTCAAAAGGAGAGCCCCTACTTTTGTACACCGACAGGAGACCCCAGGCCTGGGCCATACATAAGCGCGGCACGTTGTTGGGCCAGGCCCAGAACGGTGCGCGGGCAGTTGGGGTGGATATTACCGTGGTAACTTCTCCGTCCGCTGCGCCTCCCCACGACCCGCGTTGAACGCGCGACATGGGGGTCATGTGCGCGAGCGTGACGTGGGAGGCATGCGTGGGACAGCGTCCGCATGCATGCGTCGTATCGCAGTTAATGGGAAAGGAGGCGGCCCGTGCCTTCCCCATAAAAAGGAATAACCGCGGGCACGCTGCTCACTTTACCCCTCCCTTGCACCTTCCTCCAATCTCAGAACCGCCGCCCCCTTTTCTTCCTTCTTCTCGAGCCTCTCAGCCTTCATCCATCGCCGCCGTGCTTTCGCCATCCTCTACTTTTTTGCTTCCCGCAGCCGCCATGGCACCCAAGTCCACCAAGAGCAAGGGAGCGGCGAAGGATGCCGGCGTGTCGGAGCAGCCGGAGAGCAAGCTGGTGGCACGGCAGGCGCAGTCCGCCTACTTCCCCTTGATGGTTGGCGTGCCCGAGCTTCGGGAGATGTTCAAGGATCTGTGGGGAGTGAAGATGGGGCATCCAGCCACGCACGTTGTCCCTGCCAGCGCCGGGCCCTCCCCGCATCGGTACCCCTTCTTCATCGATTATTTCTCATGCGGGCAGTGTCCCCCTTCTCTGATTTCTTCAAGGACAGCATGCACACCAACGGCTTCCGCCTCTTGGATTTCACCCCGAATGCCGTGGCGTGCATGGCTCTCTTCGCACACCTCTGCGAGGGCTTCGTCGGGGTGCACCCTAGCACGACGCTCTTTCGCCATTACTTCTCCCCTTGAATCCAGAAAGGGGGCGCCATTGCTGGCTACGTCGCCTGGATCCCGAGGGCCAAGGGGGCGTACCCAGACGGCGCCATGAAGGAGAGGTGGGAAGAATGGCGGGGCCGGTGGTGCTGGATTAAGGAGGAGGACCTGCCGGCATTCTGCGCGGTTCATGAGAAACCGCCAGTCCATGGGGGCGATTGGGGCGACATTGACGCCAATGACGCGAAGCTTATGATCACCGCCACCAGGATTCTTCGGCTCACCCAGGCCGGGCTCACCCTCGAGATGATTGGGGCGGACTTTATCCGTCGCTGAATTGCCCCTATGCACAACAAGGGGAGGCCGGCCTGGCTCTTCGTGAATGCCGCCGACATCATGAGGCACCGCCCCGGCCTCGACAACAACCTGACGGTGCTGAGGCACGCCCATCTGTGCCAATGGATCTTCCAACTTGAGGTCGACGACAAGGGCGAGGTCGAGCGGTCCGGCAAGCTTGCCAGGGCCGCCGCGAAGGCTGGCAAGGTCGACAAGGATCCTGTCTTCAAGCTGCCGGCGGGAGTGGTCCCGCTGAGCAACAACTCTCGCCGGAACGAGATTATTGCCATGATGCCGCTCTTCAACACGCATGGCCTTGACCCGAACTGGGTTGAGCCAGACGGGCTCGTGGTGCAGGAGTTCTTCGACACCCTACACGAGATACATGTCACCGCTGAGCCGCGGCTTATCCAGGACACCACTCCGGCAGAGCTGGATGATACCGCCACTAGGGTGGAGGAGGCGAGCCTTGCCGAGGAGGAGGCAAAGCTCGTCAGGGAGGCCGGCAGCACCGACGGCGTGGTGGACAAGGCCCGGCGGAGGCGGAGGAGGGGGAGCTCGCCCGGTGGGCAGCAGCCGCTGGGGAGGCCAGCGGCACCGACAGCGGGGCTCCCCTCGTTGAAGACGCCGCCAACGGGTCGTCGGTGGAGGAGGGCGAGGAGGAGGGGACCGCAACTGTCGATCCCCCGATCACCGGAAAAAGGCAGGTCCTGCGGTGGGCCACCTCTGGCGAGCCGGTCTGCCTCGACCAGGCCGTGCAGCTACGGCAAGCCCAGGAAGCACCCGTTCACCAGACGAGGGCGGTGGCGATGAAGAAAACGGCAAAAGCCGTGGCATCAAAGAAGAAGACATCTGCTTCTTCGTCATCCAAGCGCGCCCGGACGCCATCGCCTTGCCCCTCGCCGGCAAACATCGGCGCGGGGATTGGGTTTGACTTCGGTCCTCTTAGCCCGGAGAGACACCCCGGGCCTCTCAGCCCAGAGAGAAAGAACAAAGCAACAGAGGAGGAGGAGGAAGAGAACAAAGAGTAAGCTTTTGCTTTCCTCCCTCATTCCTTACACTTCCCCTGATGGCATTGCTCATTTGTCTTCATCTTGCAGGGATGTGGAGACGCTGGCCAGAGGATAAAGAGGGACAGGATTTCGGCGAGTGGCCAGCCCCCGGTAGGCACCTCCAGTATGCCATTGGTGGTGTCGAGCAGTTCGGACAGCAGCCCCCAGCCCAACCCCCAGCGTAAGTCCATCACCCATCCCCTGTCAACGTGCATAATGCACGATGCTCTGGTACTGACCCTACCGTGGATGTAGGAGGGGAGCAACACCAAGGGGAGCCGCAGGGGGCTTCCCCTATCATGCCGCCCCCGTCACACACGCCGCCTCGAGGGGCGTCCCCGGCAAGGGCACCAAGCGCCGAGGCCATGCACACGGAGGACGATGGGGAGAACACGGGCTCCGGTGGCTTCGTCTCGATGCCAGACCTTGGCGGAGAAGGGACTTCCGCCTCACGGCCTGGCGCGGGTAAGCCACTCGCTTTCCACTTTTGCTTGCATTCTTTCTTTCCTCTTTTCCTTATTGACTTTCGATCTTGGCTCTGCCCTATCTCTTTCTTGGCGTCCAGATCCCTCCTCAGAGGACATCGACACCACCATCAAGGACGTCGCCGCGGATGCCGCGGCGGCGGCGGAGAAGATTGCTGCCAGGAGAGCGCCAGGGGTGCCGCCGAGGATGCCGCCAAGGGGCCCGCCGAAGAGCCCGGCAAGGGGCCTGTCGAGGGAGCTGGCAAGGCCACTGCCGAGGATGTGGCGTTTGACGACCTGCCCTCCTCCTCGGCTGCCTCTGGCTCTGGCAGGTACCTGAGGGTAAGCGACGACCTCTTCATCCATCTCCTGGGCGCGTCGAGCACTAGGGCTCCCTTTGAGGGAGAGGTGTTTGACGAGGAGACACTTGTCGCGGCCGGGCTCGAGGTCGTTGATGAGCTGGGCGTTGGTGGCGCCGGCTCCCAGGAGGAGGAGCTGCTCCAAGCCATGGGTGCCTGCTTTCAGAAGCTTCAGGCGCTCCACCGTGCTCGCTTGGACAAGGCCAAGTCCAGGACGGCGGTGGTGGAGAAGATGGAGGAGGACTTTGGGGGGCGCGTCACCGAGGTGGGGACTGGTTCCGCCAGGCCGAGGACGAGATGAAGGCCGCCCAAGGTGAGTTGGCCAACCATGAGGTGGAGCTTGCCCTGATGCTGGCCGACGTCAAGAAGGCCTAGCAGACGGCAAAGAAGTTGGCCGATGAAGCCGAAGCCGCCCGGACCCAGCACGAGGCCGCACTGAAGACCCAGGAAGAGGACCTTGCCATGCGCGAGGAGAAGCTTGCCGCCACGCTCCACGGCAAGGACGAAGAGGTGGACAAGATCGTCCTGCAGCGGACCCAAGAGCTGGAGCGGAGGCATCAGGAAGCACTCAACACCCAGGCTCTGGCCCACGCCGGCAGGGTGAAGGAGCTGGAGGGGCAAGCTCTGAAGCTAGCCCAGGAGAAGCATACGCTCAATGGTGCTCTGACGGTGGCGCAGGGCGAGGTCATCAGCAAGGCCGGAGAACTCTCCGAAGCCAAAAACTCCATCAGCGACCTCAAGCTAAAGTTGGGAGAGCTCGAGGAGACGTTGTCAGAGGCCAGAACCTGGGAGGGGATCCTGACCAAGGAGCTGGAGACGGAGAAGCACCTGCTGATGAACGAGACCGCCAACATCAAGGACCACAAGGCGGGCGAGAAACGCTGGCTTGAGCACCTTGCCGCCGTTGCAACCTCGGCCGTCGATCAGCTGGCCATTATGGGGATGCCGGAGATGAGGTACACCCCGGAAGCGAGCCTGAGCCCCAATGCCAACCTGACCATATATTTTGAGAAGGTCGTTGGCGCCCTGGGGAGGCTTCACTCGTCGCCGCCTCAGCATCCTTCGTGCCAACGGGCAGCGCCGTCTTCTTGTCCGCCTTCTCCGCAGGAGCCGTGGCGATGAAGAATAGCTAGGTTGACTGCTAGGCCAGATTCTCACAATTGTGCCCCCTACTTGGCGCGCCCAAGATGCTGGTGGGAAAAGACACCTATGGGATCACTGGAATCCCTTCTACGGTTGCGGGGCGTGGGGATCGTGAGAAGAGCGGGACAAGTAGACAGCACAAAGGGAATTTACCCAGGTTCGGGCCGCAAAGATGCGTAAAACCCAACGATCCTGCTTTGGTGGATGTATTTAGTGTTCTTGAGGTCTCGAACTAGCTCTAGGTGCTGCGAGGTTCGAAAGAGCCGAATCCTTCTCACGTGTGCCATGGGCCTCCTTTTATAGGCGAAAGGGGCTTCCACAGTGGCACACAAGAGGTGGAAAGTGCTACAGCATCGCGAGCTTATCGCTGATATTACATGACAAAGCGCATTTAATGCGAAGCTTAGGTGTCCCTTCGCTTTATCGGGGACGAGGGCGAGGCCCATCCCGTCTGTCGCCGCTCCTCCTTGCTTCGACACGCGCCCTGGCCAGCGATGCATGTGGTGCCATGTAGGCAGGCAGTAAGCTAAGGTGGTGTGGTGGTGGAGCCTTCACGAAGGGTTGCATGTTGCCACGCAGGTGCCTGCCCAGCTGGTTGGGTAGGCAGCTGCATGCCAACGGCGGCAGAGACTTGGCTGGCGTGGGCCTGGTAGTGGCCCTGCTGGCGCGCTTGGCGAGAGCCTTGCCGGGTGGCCCGGCAAGGGTCTTGCCGTGGCACGTAGGCGTCCCCGGCAAGGATCTTGCCGGGGGGTCTTGTGGGTTTCTTCGGTGAGGATGGTTGCCTTCCTATCCTCATTTGATATTGACTATTCTTTGTCTTCGCAAAGATCTGCATGCCACCACGGAGGTGCCTCTCGAGCCCTGTCCCAACGCATTTGTTTAGCGTTGGTGGGCTCAAAGGTGGCTCGCTCAGCTGGCGGGGGCCGCTGAGGCTGCCCCGGTAAGGGTCCTTGCCGGGGAAACTTGCTTCGTCCATCCGATCTTTGTGGCCTTGGTCCTGGTCATTGCTTTGTTTGTCTTGAGCCTTCGGCTTCTCTCCGGCTTCCCTTTCCTGCCCTGTTATGCGTGTCCGCGGCAGGAGGCTCTGACTGCCCCTACACAAGTAAAGGGGTCAAGAGGAGAGCCCCTACTTTTGTACACCGACAACAAGCTTTGGAGGCAACGGACATGGTGACGAGCAAGGATGATGCTTCTATCTTTGGAGGCAATAGCGATGATGTGCCATCTTCGGCCTTCATCCACGGCAACGGTGATGAGATGATCGAGCACGGGATTTTCCCTTTGGTCACAGAGGAGAGCAATGATGTGCCATCTTCCTCCTTCATCCACGGCGACGGCGACGATATGGTTGAGCATGGGATTTTCCATTCGACCACGAAGGCATATTTTGATGATGACTTTAGTGACTTGTTCCACGATATTGAGAGTGGGAGAGAGTTCACCACTAGCCCCATATATGATGAGTTTCCCCAATTCCCATGTGAGGAGAGCCACAACCCCCACCACTTGAGTGGGATGAGTGACTCGACCATATGTGACTTCGAGTGCACCTATTTTGAGGAAGTGAGTGAGCCACCACATAGAGAGAGTGAGATAGTTTATAGGTCATGTGAGGCCACCTTCAACACTAATGACTTAACCTCTACCTCTATTGTGTCTTCTCATTTGGTGCTAGGTCCCATCTATGATGATGCGCTGATACTTGATGACTTCGTCCTCCCTTTGGTCAAGACGATGGCCGTGGTGGAATATGATGCACCTCCCACATGGTTCCATCAAGATGAAGAAGATGACCACAATTCGGTCTTTACCACCTCACCTACACCACTTGAGTGGAATGAGAAAGGTAATATAGGTGAAGGTGATGCTCTAGTCCCACTAATGGACTATCTTGACATTGATTTGTTGCATGATGTTGATCCACCTATTGCCATGCTTCATGCTAGTGCGACTTTCCCATGCGATGATTTACCCATTTATGATGAGTTTGATGATTGCCATGTGGAGTCTATTAGTTGTGATGCCATGTTGCATAGGATTTCTTGTGATAATTCTCTTGGTCGCATCATGTTTGACAATTTGCTTGACTTGTCATATGCTATGCATGAGATCAACCATATGTCATATTTGCAATCTCTTCGTAGTAACTATACATATGCCATTAAAATGAACCCAATTTGCACTTATGGCATAGATGACAAGCCCATGGTTATTGGCATTTGTTTTTTTTGTGATGATATTGACATGCTACCTTTGCATCATTTATCTCATATGCCATGCCATGACCACCTAGCTTCGGATATGCATTATTTTGGATGTTTTCCATTTTCTCCATATGATGTTTCCGATATTGTTCATGAGGAGACCCCCATAGTATCCTCATACATGTTAGGAGATTTTGATCAATCCCATCCATTGCATAATCCCAATTATTATGTGCACAATATGCTCCCCATGAATAAAAATGCTATTGATGTGCCATATAATTGCATGCTCAATGTGTGTCCCCATCGTGTTATATACAATAACTATTCTTTCATGATGGATGACATGTTCTTATACCATGCATCAAATTCCTTTGAGCGATGCGTATCTTGTGCTAACTCACACGTGCACATACACATCATGATGTATGATGTGTACATTTACCACGCACACACTTTCTTTGCTTTGTGTCTCTTTTGTGTAGCTACCCATGAATACTTGTGAACCTCACAATCCCATCAGTTGACAGAACAAGCTCTTGAGAGCAACGACGACTTGGGATCTCGTGGATTGTCCTTCACACTATTCCCTTCGTGCAAGGACTACGCACATCTCTTTTACTTGGCTCTTACATGGCTATGGGCTATATACCACTTGTCACCTTATGCTCATTTTACCGCGTTCACTTTGCATGTTATGCCTCTTTATATGCCTTTGCCATGCAATCGTGACAATTGCTTGTACTCACATATGATTCACTATTCTTCTACTACTATGTGTATTTGCATGCTCGGTGGAGATCCTTGTTGATACTGTCATGTTCTATGTGTGCTCCACGATATTGCGCATACTTTGCTCATATCTTGTTTTCATGCTTGCAATATGTCATGCACATTACATATGCCAACTATTTGCACACATGACATGATGACCATGATCACCTCTAGTATGTTGCATCTTCACACTTCTAGTTGCATGACTTGTTTACTATGACCACTTGCTTTGTCGCATCGCCCGTGATCCATAATTGATCATTGCATTGGTTGATGGCATATATCTCATGCCTCTCACTTGCCTTGTCTAGAACATTTTCCCTTATCTCCATTAGTTGTCTCTCTCATAAAACATTGTAGTGAGTGCAACCATGTTATGCTTATTTACCTTGGAGACTTGGACATTCTACTAGTGATGCATGATTGTTTGTTTGAGCCTAATGTATTTGGTTGTACTCGCATCATATGCTTCCATGCCATGTCATACTACCTTGTCCCTCCTTATGATAAGCATGATAAAGTCACTTGTTGGGTATCTCACCACCTGAATGATAGGATTTGCATTCATTCTAACCTCATTGGTTTTTTCAAGTGATTGTCGTGTTCCATTGTTTTGAAGGATTCATAAGGTGGTACCATCATGAGCTATATTGGTCACACCAACATCTTAGGGAACTTCATCAAGCGACAAGACATCTTGGAGTGCTTTCACCGCACCATTGATACATCCATTTTGCATCATGTTTTCCTACTGTTATTTATGATGTTTTTATGCATAATAATGCTTTTTGGAGTAATTATAATGCCTCTTCTTTCATAATATGCAAGGTACACACAAAGAGGGAGAATTCCGGCAGTTGGAAATCTGGACCTAGAAAAGCTACGTCAGGCTACCTATTCCACACAACTCCAAACAAGCTGAAACTTTATGGAGAATTTTTATGGAATAAATGATGAATATTGGAGCAAATAAGTACCAAAGGGGGCCCACCAGGAGGGCACAACCCCCCTGGGCGCACCAGGGAGCCCAGGCACTCACTGGTGGGTTGTGCTCACCCAGGACCACCTCCGATGCCCATCTTCTGGTATATAAGTCATTTTGACCTAGAAAAAATAAGGAGAGAACTTTCGGGAAGGAGCGCCGCCGTCTCGAGGCGGAACTTGGGTAGGAGCACTTTTGCCCTCCGGTGGAGCGATTCCACCGAGGGAACTTCCCTCCCGGAGGGGGAAATCATTGTCATCATCATCATTGACAACTCTCCCATCTTGGGGAAGGAAATCTCCATCAACATCTTCAACAGCACCATCACCTCTCAAACCCTAGTTCATCTCTTGTGTTCAATCTTTGTACCGGAACTACAGATTGGTGCTTGTGGGTGACTAGTAGTGTTGATTACATCTTGTAGTTGATTACTATATGGTTTATTTGGTGGAAGATTATATGTTCAGATCCAATATGCTATTTAATACCCCTTTGATGTTGAGCATGTTTATCACTTGTGAGTAGTTACCTTTGTTCTTGAGGTCACGGGAGAAATCATGTTGCAAGTAATCATGTGAACTTGATATGTGTTTGATATTTTGATAGTATGTATGTTGTGATTAACTTAGTGGTGTCATGTGAACGTCGACTACATGACACTTCACCATATTTGGTCCTAAGGGAATGCATTGTGGAGTAGTTATTAGATGATGGGTTGCGAGAGTGATAGAATCTTAAACCCTAGTTTATGCGCTATTCCTTAAGGGACTGATTGGATCCAAAAGTTTAATGTTATGGTTAGAATTTATTCTTAATACTTTTCTCGTAGTTGCGGATGCTTGCGAGGGGGTTAATCATAAGTAGGAGGTTTTTTCAAGTAAGAACATCACCTAAGCACCAATCCACCCACATATCAAATTATCAAAGTAGCAAACACAAATTGAACCAACATGATGAAAGTGACTAGATGGAATTCCCGTGTACCCTCAAGAACACTTTGCTTACTATAAGAGACCGTTTTGGCCTGTCCTTTGCCTGAAAAGGATTGAGCTACCTTGTTCCACTTTTCTTACTACTATCATTACTTGCTCGTTACAAATTATCTTCCTATCAAACTATTCTGTTACTTACAATTTCAGCATTTGTAGACATTACCTTGCTGAAAACCACTTGTCATTTCCTTCCGCTCCTCGTTGGGTTTGACACTCTTACTTATCAAAAAGAGCTACACTTGATCCTCTATACTTGTGGGTCTTCAAGGCTATTTTCTGGCACCATTTCCGGGGAGTGAAGCGCCTTTGGTAAGTGGAATTTGGTAAGGAAACATTTATATAGTGTGCTGAAATTTATTGTCACTTTTTACTATGGAAAACAATCCTTTGAGGGGTTTGTTCAGGATATCTTCACCTCGACCGGAACCACAATTAGCTACCCCTCAACCCACTGCACCTACTGAAAATATTGAATATGAAATTCCTTCGGGTATGATAGAGCAACTGCTAGCTAATCCTTATGCAGGAGACGGAACCGAACATCCTGATATGCACTTGACATATGTGGAACAAATTTGTGGATTGTTTAAGCTTGCAGGTTTACCGGGAGATGAAGTTAAAAATAAGGTTTTCCCTTTATCTTTTAAGGGAAAAGCATTGGCATGGTATAGGCTATGCGATGATATTGGAGCTTGGAATTGGAATCGGTTGAAATTGGAGTTTCACCAAAAAAAATATCCTATGCATCTAGTTCATCGTGATTAGAATTATATATATAATTTTTGGCCTCGTGAAGGAGAAAGTATATCTCTAGCTTGGGGGAGGCTTAAATCAATGTTATATTCATGCCCCAATCATGAGCTCTCAAGAGAAATTATTATCTAGAATTTTTATGCTCGGCTTTCTCATAATGATCGATCCATGCTTGATATTCTTGTGCTAGTTCTTTTATGAAGAACACTACTGAATTCCGGTGGGATCTTTTGGAAAGAATTAAATGCAACTCTTATGATTGGAAACTCGACGAAGGAAAAGAGTCAGGTATTAATCTTAAGTATGATTGTGTTAAATCTTTTATGAATACCGATGCTTTTCAAAAGTTTAGCACTAAATATGGACTTGACTCTGAGATAGTAGCCTCCTTTTGTGAATCGTTTGATACTCATGTTGATCTCCCTAAAGAGAAGTGGTTTAAATATCACCCACCTATTAAAAAAGAAAATAAAGAACCAGTATCAGTCAAAGAGGAAACTATACTTTATAATGTTGATCTAGTTGTTCCTACTGCTTATATTGAGAAACCACCTTTCCCTATTAGGATAAAAGGAACATGCTAAAGTATCGACTGTGGTCAACAAAAATTATATTAGAACACCTAAACTTGATGAACAAATCAAAGTAGAGCCTAATGTTGCTATGGTTAAAGATCTCTTGGAAGAAGATATATATGGGCATGTTATTTACTTCTGTAATGAAGCTACTAGAATTGTCAAACCCAATCAAATAGATAATCATAGACCCGTTGTTGGCATGCCCGTTGTCTCAGTTAAAATAGGACATCACTATTATCATGGTTTATGTGACATAGGTGCTAGCATAAGTGCTATTCCTTACACCCTATATCAAGAAATTATGAATGACATAGCACCCGCAGAGATAGAAGACATAGATGTTACTATTAAACTTGCTAATAGAGATACTATTTCATCAATTCGGACTGTTAGAGATATTGAAGTCTTGTGTGGGAAAATAAAATACCCTACTGATTTGCTTGTTCTTGGTTCCCCACAAGATGACTTCTGTCCCATTATCTTTGGTAGACCTTTCTTGAACACCGTTAATGCTCAAATCGATTGTAAGAAACAAACTGTCAGTGTCAGTTTTGGTGATGAGTCTCATGAGTTTAATTTGTCCAAGTTTAGTAGAAAGCTTCATGACAAAGAAGTGCCTAGTAAGGATGAAATAATTGGTCTTTCTTCTATTGTTGTGCCTCCTACTAATCCTTTAGAACAATATTCTCTAGATCATGAAAATGATTTACATATGCATGAAAGAAATGAAATAGATGATATTTTCTTTGAACAACATCTTCTACTTAAACACAATTTGCCTATTGAAACTCTAGGAGGTCTTCCTCCGCCTAAAGGTGATCATGTGTTTGAATTAAAACAATTGCCAGACACTTTGAAATATGCTTATCTTGATGAAAGAAAGATATATACTGTTATTATTAGTGCCAACTTTTTAGAACATGAAGAAGAAAGATTATTGAAAGTTCAAAGGAAGCACCGAGCTGCTAGTGGATATACACTTGATGATTTAAAGGGCATTAGTCCCAGTCTATGTCAGCACAAGATTAATATGGAACCTGATGCTAAACCCATTGTTGATCACCAACATCAATTAAATCTGAAGATGGAAGAAGTGGTAAGAACGGAGATATTAAAACTTCTGGAAGCAGGTATAATCTATCCTATAGCTGATAGTAAATGGGTAAGTCATGTTCATTGTGTTCCTAAGAAAGGAGGTATTAATGTTGTTCCTAATGATAAGAATGAACTTATTCCACAAAGAATTATTACAGGCTATAGAATGGTAATTGATTTTAGAAAATTAAACAAAGCAACTAGAAAAGATCATTACCCTTTGCCTTTTATTGATCAAATGCTAGAAAGATTATCTAAGCACACACACTTTTGCTTCCTTGATGGATACTCTGGTTTTTCACAAATACCTGGTTCTCAACCTGATCAAGAAAAGACCGCTTTCCCTTGTCCCTTTGGAACTTATGCTTATAGATGTATGCCTTTCAGTTTATGCAATGCACCTGCTACCTTTCAAGGATGTATGACTACTATATTCTCTAACTTTTGCGAAAAGATTGTTGAGGTTTTCATGGATGACTTTTCTGTTTATGGAAAGTCTTTTGATGATTGTTTAAGCAATCTTGATCGAGTTTTGCAGAGATGCGAGCAAACAAATCTTTTCATGAATTGGGAGAAGTGCCACTAGTTAATGAAGTTATTGTTTTGCGCCATAAAATTTCTGAAAGAGGTATTGAAGTGTAGCGACCCGACCCGAAATCGCTCAAGTCTCTGTGTATCAGTACCATCGCAAGATCATGCTGGCACACACAGTACATTGATGAAAAATTCAAAGTTCAGTCTGATGACCCACAAGTATAGGGGATCTATCGTAGTCCTTTCGATAAGTAAGAGTGTCGAACCCAACGAGGAGCAGAAGGAAATGACAAGCGGTTTTCAGTAAGGTTTTCTCTGCAAGCACTGAAATTGTAGGTAAAAGATAGTTTTGTGATAAGATAAATTGTAATGAGTAACAAGCAATGAAAGTAAATAATGTGCAGCAAGGTGGCCCAATCCTTTTTGTAGCAAAGGACAAGCCTGGACAATTTCTTATAATGAGAAAAGAGCTCCCGAGGACACATGGGAATTATCGTCAAGCTAGTTTTCATCACGCTTATATGATTCGCATTCGGTACTTTGATAGTTTGATATGTGGGTGGACCGGTGCTTGGGAACTTCCCTTACTTGGACAAGCATCCCACTTATGATTAACCCCTATTGCAAGCATCCGCAACTACAAAAGAAGTATTAAGGTAAACCTAACCACGGCATTAGACATATGGATCCAAATCAGCCCCTTACAAAGCAACGCATAAACTAGGGTTTAAGCTTCTGTCACTAGGAACCCATCATCTACTTATTACTTCCCAATGCCTTCCTCTAGGCCCAAATAATGGTGAAGTGTCATGTAGTCGACGTTCACATAACACCACTAGAGGAGAGACAACATACATCTCATCAAAATATCAAACAAATACCAAATTCACATGACTACTAGTAGCAAGACTTCACCCATGTCCTCAGGAACAAACGTAACTACTCACAAAGCATATTCATGTTCATAATCAAAGGAGTAATAATATGCATTAAGGATCTGAACATATGATCTTCCACCAAGTAAACCAATTAGCATCAACTACAAGGAGTAATCAACACTACTAGCAACCCACAGGTACCAATTTGTGGTTTTGATACAAGAGATGAACTAGGGTTTTGAGAGGAGATGGTGCTGCTGAAGATGTTGATGGAAATTGACCCCCTCCCAATGAGAGGATCGTTGGTGATGACGATGGTGATGATTTCCCCCTCCCGGAGGGAAGTTTCCCCGGCAGAACAGCTCTGCCGGAGCTCTAGATTGGTTCCGCCAAGGTTCCGCCTCGTGGCGGCGGAGTTTCACCCCGTAAGCTTGCCTCTGATTTTTTTTCCAGGGTAAAAGCCTTCATATAGCATAAGATGGACACCGAAGGGCCACCAGGGGGGCCAGGAGATAGGGGGCACGCCCAGTAGGGGTGGGCATGCCCCCCACCCTCCTGGCCTGGGTGTGGGCCCCCTCCGGTAGTTTCTTTGCTCAATAATTCTTATTAATTCCAAAAATAAGTTCTGTGGAGTATCAGGATTTTTGGAGCAGTGCAGAATAGGTTTCCAATGTTTGCTCCTTTACCAGCCAGAATTCCAGATGCCGGCATTCCCCCTCTTCACGGTAAACCTTGTAAAATAAGAGGGAATAGCAATAAGTATTGATATATAATGTGTAATAATAGCCCATAATGCAATAAATATTGATATAAAAGCATGATGCTAAATGGACGTATCAACTCCCCCAAGCTTAGACCTTGCTTGTCCTCAAGCGGAAGCCGATATCGAAAAATATGTCCACATGTTTAGAGATAGAGGTGTCGATAAAAATAGAATACGGACAAATATAAATAGATTTTATCATATGATTTCTTATGCTCAAGTAACAATCAATTCACAATGTCAAGTATGGTTCAGAAACTTCATTGGGAACTAACAAACT
Source organism: Triticum dicoccoides (assembly GCF_002162155.2). NCBI lineage: Eukaryota > Viridiplantae > Streptophyta > Magnoliopsida > Poales > Poaceae > Triticum > Triticum dicoccoides. Next base: position 179,474,666 of record NC_041391.1, read on the forward strand.
ATAATCTCAGTCATTGAAGCAATTACAATTTATCATAACATCAGAAAGAGTCAAGAATAGAGCTTTTCAGCAAGTCTACATAGTCAACTATCATGTAGTCTTCTACAATTGCTAACACTCATGCAATACTTGTGGTTATGGAGTTTCAACTGGACACTAAGAAAGATAGGGGCTTATTGTGTTGCCTCCCAACGTATTCACCTTTAGGTGATGTCAACAATAATAGTTCATGCTAACTTACATCCAATTGGATACATATATCAAGATCTTTGAAACACGAGGAGCTTGCCAAAGGATAAAATGAAAAAGGGAAAGGTGAAGATCACCTTGACTCAAGCATAAAGTAAAAACATAAAGTAAAAGATAGGCCCTTCGCAGAGGGAAGCAAAGGTTGTCATGTGCTTTTAGGGTTGGATGCACAAAATCTTAATGCAAAAGAACGTCACTTTATATTTTCACTTGTATGCGGACCTTTATTATGCATTCTGTCGCTTTTATTGCTTCCACAACAAGATCGTATAAATCTTATTTTCTCTACACTAATAAGTCATACATATTTAAAGAGCAATTTTTATTGCCTGCAACATGACAACTTACTTGAAGGATCTTACTCAATCCATAGGTAGGTATGGTGACTCTCATGGCAAAACTGGTTTTAAGGATATTTGGAAGCACAAGTAGTATCTCTACTTGGTGCAAGGAATTTGGATAGCATGAGGGGGAAAGGCAAACTCAACATGTTTGGAAGGTCAATGACAATATACTAACTGAGATGTGAGAAAGCATAAACCATTACGTTGTCTTCCTTGTCCAACGTCAACTATTTTAGCATGTCATACTTAATGAGTGCTTCACAATCATAAAAGATGTCCAAGATAATATATTTTTATGTGAAACCTCTCTTTCCTTATTACTTCCTATTAATTGCAACTTGACCAAAAATACGTTTGTCAACTCTCAACAACTTTAATGCCTCATACTTTCTATGTGTGAAGTCATTACTATCCATAAGATCAACATGAGCTCTTTTATTCTTTTTATTCCTTCTACTTTCTCAAGATCATAGCAAGATAGCAAAGCCCTTGAATCAACACTAATCTTTATTATAGATAGATCATGGACTTGATTACATAAAGAGATCACAAAGCAAAACTCAAAACTACTTGATATCAAAACTTCAATCTACTAGATCAAGATACTACTAAAACGATCGAACTAAATAAAACGGTAAAGATAGAAGTGTGATGGTGATACGATACCGGGGCACCTCCCCCAAGCTTGGCAGCTGCCAAGGGGAGTGCACATACCCATGTGATTATGTCCTCGGAGGTGGTGAAGTAGGAGTTGTTGATGATGTAGGCTTCTTCCTCAATTTACACTTGAGGATAATATTTTGCTCCTTTTAGATCATCGATATCTTGCTCAAGACTTAGTATTCTTTTGCATAGTTCCTGTTTATTTTCCTGCAAGAGATGAAAAGGGATAAACTCGATCTTTGGCTCCTTTGCTCTATCAGGGAGGCTTGACTTTTTAAACTCCACATGCATGTCCCCAGGTTGAGGTAATGGGGTTTTGTCTTCGTCTGAACTCGTCTCCTCCTTTCCCTTAGGCTCGTAGTCTTCCTCTTCTTCAGTGGTCCAGCCACCATGCTCCAAGTCCCCGTAGACCTTAGGATCTGCAAGGTAATTAGCCACATAGCTCTCCCTTTCCGAATCCTGAGACGACATATTGCTCTAAATCTGTAACAGAAATAGCTCGAAACGAAAATAGAGGATATTTGCGTGATACGGTGGTCAAAGCCTTCAGGAGATTATATAACGAATTTTTACTGACCAAAATACGTAACATGCAAGAAAATAGAGTCCGGGAGGCATACGAGGTGGCCACGAGACAGGGGCGCGCCCAGGAAGGGTGGGCGCGCTCTCCACCCTCGTGGAGGCCTCGTGTCCTTCCCGGACTTCTTCTTTCTTTCTAAAATTCTAAAATATTCCAAAACTTATAAAAATTGCCATTAGAATTGTTTTGGAGTCGGTTTACTTACCGTACCACATACCTATTCCTTTTCGGAGTCTGGAAAGTGTCCCTTATGTATTCCTCCGGGGTTACGGTTTCAATAATATTAGTTTCAACATTGATAGGATTACCTAAGATATAATGTTTAATTCTTTGACCGTTCACCACCCTCGGACTTGTGCCTTCGAAGTTCTTGATTTTTATGGCACCGGAACGTAGACCTCCTCGATAATGTAAGGACCTTCCCATCTAGAGAGAAGTTTTCCTGCAAAAAATTTTAAATGAGAGTTGAATAATAACACATAATCACCTACGTTAAACTCACGCTTTTGTATCCTTTTATCATGCCAGCGTTTGACTTTTTCTTTGAATAGCTTGGCATTCTCATAGGCTTGGGTTCTCCATTCATCAAGTGAGCTAATGTCAAATAACCTCTTCTCACCGGCAAGTTTGAAATCATAGTTGAGCTCTTTAATAGCCCAATATGCTTTATGTTCAAGTTCAAGAGGTAAGTGACAAGCTTTTCCATAAACCATTTTATACGGAGACATACCCATAGGATTTTTGTATGCAGTTCTATAGGCCCATAATGCATCATCAAGTTTCTTGGACCAATCCTTTCTAGATCTATTCACAGTCTTTTGCAAAATTAATTTGAGCTCTCTATTGCTCAACTCTACTTGACCACTAGACTGCGGGTGATAAGGAGATGTGATTCTATGATTAACATCGTACTTAGCAAGCATCTTATGGAAAGCACCATGAATAAAATGTGAACCACCATCAGTCATAAGATATCTAGGGACTCCAAACCTCGGAAAAATAACTTCTTTAAGCATTTTAATAGAAGTGTTATGATCAGCACTACTAGTTGGAATAGCTTCTACCCACTTAGTAACGTAATCAACAGCAACTAAAATATGTGTGTAACCATTAGAGGCAGGAAAAGATCCCATATAATCAAAGCCCCAAACATCAAACGGTTCAATAATAAGAGAATAATTCATAGGCATTTCTTGACGTCTACTAATGTTACCAATTCTTTGACATTCATCACAAGATAAGACAAACTTATGAGCATCTTTGAAAAGAGTAGGCCAATAAAAACCGGATTGCAATACCTTATATGTAGTTCTATCTCCAGCGTGGTGTCATCCATAGGATTCAGAGTGGCACTTGCATAGGATCTGTTCCTGTTCATGCTCAGGTACACAACATCTAATAACACCATCTACTCCTTCTTTATAAAGGTGTGGGTCATCCCAGAAGTAATGTCTTAAATCATAAAAGAACTTTTTCTTTTGTTGGTATGTGAAACTAGGTGGTATAAATTTAGCAACAATGTAATTAGCATAATCAGCATACCAAGGAGCAGTATGAGAAGCATTAACGACCGCTAATTGTTCATCACGAAGGCTATCATCAATAGGCAGTGGGTCATCAAGAACATTCTCTAACCTAGACAAGTTGTCTGCAACGGGGTTCTCAGCTCCCTTTCTATCAATAATATGCAAATCAAATTCTTGGAGCAAGAGAACGCATCTAATAAGTCTAGGCTTAGCATCTTTCTTTTCCATAAGATATTTAATAGCAGCATGATCAGTGTGAATAGTAACTTTGGAATCAACAATATAAGGTCTAAACTTATCACATGCAAACACAACTGCTAAGAACTCTTTTTTAGTAGTAGCATAATTTCTCTGGGCAGTATCAAGAGTTTTACTAGCATACTGGATAACATTCAATTTCTTATCAACTCTTTGCCCTAGAACAGCACCTACAGCATAATCACTAGCATCACACATAATTTCAAAGGGTAAATTCCAATCAGGTGGCTGAACAATAGGTGCAGTGATCAAAGCTTTCTTAAGTATTTCAAATGCTTCTACACAATCATCATCAAAGACAAAAGGAATATCATTTTGCAATAAATTAGTCAGAGGCCTAGAGATTTTGGAAAAGTCCTTAATGAACCTCCTATAAAATCCGGCATGACCAAGGAAACTTCTTATACCTTTTATGTCCTCGGGACATGGCATCTTTTCAATAGCATCAACTTTAGCTTTATCAACTTCAATACCTCTCTCGTAAATCTTATGCCCCAAGACAATGCCTTCATTAACCATAAAGTGGCACTTTTCCCAATTCAAGACGAGACTAGTGTCTTCGCATCTCTGCAAAAATCGATCAAGGTTGCTCAAGCAATCATCAAAAGAAGATCCATAGACGGAGAAATCATCCATGAATACCTCACAAATCTTTTCACAAAAGTCAGAGAATATAGCCATCATACATCTTTGGGAGGTAGCAGGTGCATTACATAAACCAAAAGGCATACGTCTATAAGAAGAAGTACCAAAAGGGCAAGTAAAAGTAGTTTTAGATTGATCCTTTGCTGATACAGGTATTTGAGAGAAACTAGAATAACCATCTAGAAAGCAGAAATGTGTGTGTTTGGACAGTCTTTCTAGCATTTGATCGATAAAAGGTAAAGGGTAATGATCTTTCTTAGTAGCTTTATTTAATTTACGGAAATCAATTACCATCCTATAACCTGTAATAATTCTTTGCGGAATCAATTCATCTTTATCATTAGGAACAACACTAATACCTCCCTTTTTAGGAACACAATGGACAGGGCTTACCCAATCACTATCAGCAACGGGATAAATTATACCTACCTCAAGGAGCTTTAGTATCTCCTTTCTTACCACTCGTTGAGGATCTCTAACTGGTTTGGTATCGTCCTCCAAATTAATTTTGTGTTGGCATAATGTGGGCCTAATGCCCTTGAGATCATCCAGAGTATATCCAATAGCAGCACGGTGCTTCTTTAGAGTTTTCAATAATCTTTCTTCTTCTTGCTCTGAAAGGTTAGCGCTAATAATAACAGGATATATTTTCTTTTCATCAAGGTAAGCATACTTAAGATTATCAGGTAATGGTTTGAGTTTAAACACGGGATCACCCTTGGGTAGAGGGGGATCCCCTAGAATTTCAACGGGTAGGTTGTGTTTCAGCATAGGTTCCTGTTGAAGGAACACTTCATCTATTTCCCTTCTTTCCTTCATAAACATATCATTTTCATGGTCTAGCAAATATTGTTCTAACGGATCAGTAGGAGGCACGACAATAGAAGCAAGACCAATAATCTCATCCTTACTAGTTGATTCTCTATCACGAGGTTGTCTATGAAACTTAGCAAAATTAAACTCATGAGACATATCCTCTAAGCCAATTGTAACAATATCCTTCTCACAATCAATCTTAGCATTAACTGTATTCAAGAAGGGTCTACCTAAAATAATGGGACAAAAGTCATCTTGTGGGGAACTAAGAACAAGAAAATCAGCAGGATATTTAACCTTCCCACACAAGACTTCAACATCTCTAACAATCCCAAATGGTGAAATAGTATCTCTATTGGCATGTTTGATAGTAACATCAATACCTTCCAATTCAATGGGTGCAATATCATGCATAATTTCTTTATATAAGTCATAGGGTATTGCACTAGCACTAGCACCCATATCACATAAGCCATGATAACAATGATCTCCTATTTTAACAGAAATAACAGGCATGCCTACCACAGGTCTATGTATCTTAGTATCTGGTCTAACAATATTAGCAGTCTCTCCACAGAAATAAATAACATGCCCATCTAAATCATCATCCAAGAGATCTTTAACCATAGCAATACTAGGTTCAACTTTGATTTGCTCGGGAGGTGTATAAGTCCTAGTATTACTCTTACGAACAACAGTCGAAGTTTTAGCATGATCCTTTATCCTAACAGGAAAAGGAGGTTTCTCAACATAAGTAGTAGGAACAATAGGATCACTATAGGTGATAGTCTTTTCTTCAACTGTAATAGGTGCAACTACTTTTACTTCAATGGGAGGATTATATTTAAACCACTTCTCCTTAGGGAGATCAACATGAGTAGCAAAAGATTCACAGAAAGAAGCTACTATCTCAGAGTCAAGTCCATATTTAGCGCTAAATCCATGAAAAGCATCGGTATTCATAAAAGATTTAACACAATCAAACTTAGGTGTCATACCTGACTCCTTACCATCGTCGGAACCCCAATCTTCAGAGTTGCGTTTAATTCTTTCCAATAAGTCCCATTCGAATTCAATAGTCTTCAGCATATAAGAACCAGCACAAGAAGTATTGAGCATGTTGCGATCATTGAGAGAAAGCCGAGCATAAAATTTTTGAATAATCATTTCTCTGGAGATCTCATGATTGGGGCATGAATATAACATTGACTTAAGCCTCCCCCAAGCTTGAGTGATGCATTCTCCTTTGCGAGGCCAGAAATTATATATGTAATTACGATCACGATGAACAAGATGCATAGTGTCATGGAATTAACACGTCAGATGTCCTAGCGGAAGGACTTAGTCGTGGAGCCATCGCAACGAGATTAGCTTAAAGGGGTTAAACCAGAACAAAGGACACGGGAAGTTTATACTTGTTCGGCCCCTTGCAGTGAAGGTAAAAGCCTATGATCCAGTTGTTGTGGGATTGATTGATCTTGATGAGCAGGGAGCGAATCTGCTTTACCTATCTCTCGAGCTGTTGTTTCTTGTCCCTGAACCGCCGCCATGTCGTCGATCCCTTTATATACACAGGTTGACGCCCAGCCAGTTTACAGAATCCCGAGGCCGGCTCATACAAGTGTCCGGCTCGGTTTCTTCCTTTTCTTAACTTACAATACAAGTTATACATCTATGGCAGTTTACTAGTATGGGCCCTAATCCGCCATTGGGCTCTGGGCCTCTAAGTTTTAATGGTAGAGCACCATACTCCTTGTCTTCATGGGCTTTAATATAGATGAGCGTAAACCGGCCCCTCCTGGCTGGTTTACACTCAGTAGTTATATCCCCAACATTAGGCCCTAGATTGATTTGAACCTGTTCATGTCAATCTTCAATACTTAGAAAAAATCCCTGAATATCTTCCTATGATCCTTGTAAACCGCCATGACATCTTCTCCATGTGAGCTTGATAAACCGCCATGACGTCATCTTCTAAAATTGCATTAAATCATCATGATGTCATCTCTGTATAAAAAACTCATAAATATTTCCCTTTATTAATTTATTTCCAAAGATCGAGGGAACAGCTGTGCCCCATTTTCCACTTCGAGCTCCTCGATTCCCGCGCTTGCCTAATTATCCATTCGTCTTATAAATAGTCCCAGGGGTCTTTCCCTTTTCCCCTTCCGCGCTTCTTCTTCCTCCTCTCGACGCTCAAGCCCGAAAGCTCCGCCGCCGCCCTCGACCTTCAAGTGTTGCATCATCCCTGGCCGCTACATTGACCTGAACGTACCAGAGAACCACGGCCCTTCCCCGCCGATCCTGTGAAGCCGGTAAGCCTTCTTTCTTCAACCCTAGATCTGCATTAGGGTTTCATGCCTTCATCAGTGTTCATCGGTGTTCATCGGTGTTTACTGCTTTCTCTTACTTCCCCTTGTATCCTGATAAACTTAATATCTTTCTTGTGCGGCCGAAACTATAGTTTTACTTTTCCTCACCATAGCGTCCTTTCGCCTATGAATAGATCCCATCTGAATCTCGCTGTTCTGCTATCGCCACTTTCGGCTTTGAATTTATTCCTTTTCCTCAACTACGCTAGATCCGTAATTATTATATCAACTTGTAGAACCTGTTTGCGTAGCACTTAGCAATTTTCAAATCCGTTTTCCTCCATACCATTACAGGCGGTTTAACCTGTAGAAAATGATAATCCGCCAGGTATCATTAGCCCTCACGTAAACCGCCATTTTTTCTTGAACATCCATATCCAATTTAATATGCTCACATGCTTTGATTAAGTTCCCCAGTTTGACGCCGGTTTATGCATATCAGTCTTGAACCGTGAACCGGCATTTGAACTTCCTTTACAGCTTGTCACCAAAAATGGCCAAACAGTTCTCCTCTTGCAATTGGGTTCCTTCCCGGATTACAGAAGAGCAACTTACTGGGTATGTTGTGACTGGCGCTTTAGCAAAGGAGGTCATTCATTGGAGAGTCCCGGGTACTGAAAATCCTCCTGAGCCTCAAGATGGAGAGGTACTTGTTTTTATGCAGCATCTGGACCGAGGGTTTAGCCCTCCCGAATAAAAAATTTCCGTGATGTACTTGCCAATTTCCAACTCCATCCTCAAGACATTGGACCGAACTCTGTGTCCAACATCTGCAATTTTCAAGTGTTCTGTGAAGTTTATCTGCAAGAAGAACCGACTGTTGAACTTTTTAGAGACTTCTTCCACTTGAACCGCTATACTGAATTTTCTGACGGCCCCAATACTGAACTTGGCATTGTGTCGATTCAAAAAAGGAAAGAAGTCAATTTTCCGCATGACAAACATCACAGCCACCCCAAGGATTGGAATCAGACGTGGTTCTACTGTCGAAACACTGCTCCTGCTGATGAAAATCCTCTGTCGGGTTATCGTGCTTACCGACTCAGCAATGAGCATCCACTGCCTCAGCGGCTTACTGCCAGGGAACGACAAACATATGCACCACAGCTTGCTAAGCTCCGGGCTCTTCTAGCAAACTGTTTAACCAGTATTGACCTTGTCTGTTGCTGGGTTTCATGGGGTATCCTGATCTTAAGCTGTCGCACCAGATTAATGCATGAATATACTAGGGATGTTAAGAATCCTCAACGGCACACTGAAATACAGATGAATGATGATGAGATCACTGAGTCTGTCCAAAAGATGCTAGATGAACCCATATCTGAGTGCAACAAGACTGGGTTGCGCCCCTTTTATGCCTCCAACAAACTGCGAGCTGTAAGAATTTATTTTTCTGCTTTTTTAATCCGTCTCCCTTTTGACATTTTCTGATAGCCTTTTGTTTATTCTTACAGGACAAAGATCCATTCTGGAAGAGGAAAACTCAAGACAAACCGGCAAAACCACAAGACAAACCGGTGAGAGCTCCACATGCCAAGGGCAAGGCCACAAAGAGGTCAGCCAAAAATAAAACCGCCGAGTCCTCTGATCCGTCCGAAGATGTTGATGACTCGGAACCAGAGGTAGAACTTGACTCCCTTGGTTCATTTTTCATACATCTTATTGACAATGACCATTATCAGGAAGATGCGGAGCCAGCCGTGCTGACCACATAGAGGTAATCTCCCTTTCCTCCAGTTCAGATCTTGTACCAGTACAAAAACTCCGGTGCACAGTTCGGAAAGTGAAACATTCACATCCTGTCACTTATTTGGATCCACACTTTTCTTTGAAGACACATCACCCTGAAGCTCGTCGCACAACCCGGCACAGTGGCCAGCAAGTCACCTCCTCCGGTTTACCAGACACACCGGTTCGGAAGCGTCGTGCAGAGGTCTCTTGTAATTCTAACAAATCTTATCCCTTGGCGGGTTACTTCCGATACCCTCTTAATCCGTCTGACTCGAATTATCAGGGAACTTCCAATTCATCCTCTGGCGATTCATTAACCACCTAGATGCCTCCCCTCAAGACCGTCCCTGGGTAAATATAATAATTTTAGTTTTGCTTTCTTGCACTAGTTTACCATATTAACCTTTGTTATTTGCAGTGCCAAAGCCCGACTCAGCAAAAAAGCAAAACTGAGTGCTCCCACTGAGGAGTTTGAACCGGAGAGGACCTCAGAAGGTGTTGGTGGAGATACTGATATTGCTATAGATGATCCTGTACCACAAGGTCAGGACACTTATGCTTATCCGCTAGAAGTTAATCCGGCTAGTCCTCATGTTGATCCGCCAAGCCCAACTGCCAATCCTCCAAGTCCAGCTGCTGATCCGCCGAACCCAGCCAAAGCCTCTGATAAACCGGCGAGCCCAAATAAAGCAACTGATGATGTTGTGACTACCGGTTTTGGCCACACTTCTCCTGGCAACCCTGTTGCTTTGTCAAAGCACAGTGCCAAAGCGGAATTTGCTGTTGTTGACAAAGGCAAGTGAAAGACTGATTTGTCAAGTTGTGCTCATCTCAATGCTCAGGAACTCCACTCTGGGTACCTAAACTGCCTGTACACAAGTCGTGATTACGAGGTCGGTTTAGTCAACTTGATGAAGGAGCGCTATGAGGTAACTTCCATTCAAACACTTCATAAATTTTCCTTTGTGCTTTATATCAACTCCATTGTAGCCCCCAAGGGCCGGTTTATCTCTTCAAGATGAACCGGGACTTTCTTTTGCAAATATTCTCTTTGTTGACTTCCTTCACCTCCGGTTTATCTGATCAATTAAGCATTAGCCCCCAAGTGCCAAGTTTAACACTTGTATTGAGCCTTGGGACTTAAAATACAAGTTAAAGAAAAGAAATCCGCATTAGCCCCCAAGTGCCAAGTGTATAACTTGTTATGTGCTTGGGAATTTTGAGAAAATATTAACAAATGATTTGTCTGTTGTAGGCTGATTTGAGCAATAAGGATTCCCAGATCGCCGATCTTCAAGAAAATATTAAGTCCCAGCAAGCAGAAACCTCCAAAGCCAAAGATGAATTGAAGGGCGCTTTAACTGCCATGGAGCAATTAAAGGATGGCTTCAAGAGCGAACGGGCAGAGTGGGAAACTGAGAGGGCTGCTCTGGTAAAGCGGGTTGAGGATGCCGAAGTAGCTCTCAAACCGGTGGCGGAAGAGCTAACCGGTTTAAAACATCAGATCAATGCTATGACTTCTGCAATATTTGGTAAGTACTCTGTGTAAGAGCTTTTCTTAAATATCTTGGAAGTTGTTGGTTTAACAATTTATTCTTAAACCGTTGCTGGTAGTCGTATAGCTCATCTGGGCTCGGATATGTGGATGAAGTTGAAAGCAGCCTATACCTTGATGGAACAACTGTATACTGGCGCTCAACGAGTCATCTGTGCGGCCTCATACAATAAACCGACACCAACCTTGATCAAGGATACTTTGGCCAAATTATCTATGACTCCTGCCCAGATAGAAGAGGTAAAGAGATCCGCTGCAAGGGCTGGCACTTTATCAGCACTGACGCGGGCCAAAGCATGGATAGCTGATCTTGATCCGGAAGATATCGGACAGGGCTATCATAGCCAACAAGAAGATGGGTCAGAATTTGACAGTGAAGCCCTCAAGGCCTTGACCAAGGAGATGTGCCCGCTTGCAAGCAAATTGGCCGAAGAAGTTGACTTGTCTGTCCATCGATCCAACTATGACGCAGACAACAAACGGGTTGATGCGGCTGTGAAAGAAGCGCAGAATCTTATCCCGCCAATCCGTAAGCACACCTATGCCCCTGACGTTGAACCATCCACTCTTATAAGCAACGAAGCTATCTTCCAAGCCTTAACCAGGATTGATTGGGCCACCATTGACTTCCAGCCACTGGGTAAGGAGGAGGAGGTTGAACCGACGTGAGATGATCCATCAACTTCACGTCAACCTGGTGACGAATCATAATCCGGTAGCCGGCTTTATTTCCGCATATTGCATTTCGGGGCAACAAACAATTATTCTTATGGGCATCAAAGCGCCTTGTAATAGGCTTAGTCGAAATACTTTGATATTCTGCCATCGTGCATTGCTACCTGACACTGTGTAATCCGGCATGATTGTTGCTATGCTCACTTCATGTGCCTTAGTACTTTTTATAAAATCCTGCCTTCTGCATTTGAAAAACTTAAACATGCCCTGGCAGTTTACCGCCGGACGGGTTATGATACCCAATACAGAACCAAAGTTTTTATAACCAAGGTTGTAAAGCAATAGAATATGAAATATATCATACCTGTGATATTGAATCACATCGTTGGTTTACCAACTTGTGTAGTAAGGGTGATAACCCAAATCTTGATTGTTTGAAAACTCCCACCATGTTGTGCTGGTGCATAATAAGCCATGCCGGGTTATGATAAACACCGCATGGTCATCATGGCCACTTATAGTCAATGCTAGACCGGATTAAGAAGTGCTGGTTCATAATTGATTATGTGCTAACAGTTGATAACTGAAAGCGACGCCGCGTTAAGAGACACCGGGTCGATGTAATGACTTATAATCGGGCTGGGTCAATAGACGCCGGTTTAACTCAAAACCTTATCAAAAGAGATAAAACTTTGCAAAAACAAAATCAAATAAAAACTTCTAGTCAAGGCTTTTGAAGGGCTGCCAGGCCCAAATTCAAGGCTTTTCATGGGATGCTAGGCCACTGAGTTAAACCATTTGACAAAGCCTTTTAAGATGGGCCTCCAATTGACCAATCGTCGTTTTAACTTTGACAACTTCAGGGTCTGTATAAGATTGACTTGTCAAACGTTCGGCGGGTCATACCAGGATTACTTGGACGGGAGTGGCTTACTTGATGAAGGCAGGTTAACCCGGGGTTTTAGGTGAATACACCAGGCTTCCAAGTTGTGGCTTGATAGCCAATTACAAGGGTCCTTTCAAACTCTTTGTTGCTTTGCACAAAGAGCCCCCAAGTAACTTTGTGAGTTGTGCTCAATGGGTGCCTATGTTTGAGCTGTGCTTAGCAACAAAAATCTCTTTGGCCCCTTGGGTGTGAAGCTCCCAAGCTTTGTTGTGGCATGATAGCCGGTTTAATGGACAAATAGGACGTCGCTTTATAAGAAGAAGCCCCCTTGTAACCAAGAAATATTGGAAGAACGATAGAGGCCCTGCTTGTAGCAAGGATGTCGGTTTATTATATTGATCATAATATATACATTGTCAAAATATGTACATAATGAGAGCCTATGGCTCAGGTGTAGTAAGGCCGTAGATGAGCGATATTCCACGGCCAACGGGTCTCCTCCTCTGATTTGCTTGAGTCCTTGTGCTCTCGAACGTCGATGAGGTAGTATGATCCATTGTGCAGATTCTTGCTGACCACAAAGGGCCCTTCCCAAGGTGGGGATAACTTGTGCATATCGGTCTGATCCTGGATGAGCCGGAGCACTAAGTCGCCTTCTTGAAAGGTTCTTGCTTTAACCCGTCAGCTGTGATAACACCGTAGGTCTTGCTGATAAACCGCCGAACGAGCCAACGCCATGTCCCGTTTTTCATCTAACAGGTCCAGTGCTTCTTGATGTGCTTGCTCGTTGTCTGCTTCAACATAATTGGCAACCCAGGGAGAGTCATGACGAATATCACTTGGGAGTACCGCCTCTGCCCCGTAAACCATGAAGAAAGGTGTATAACCCGTAGATCAATTTGGGGTGGTGTTTATGCTCCATAACACAGATCGTAATTCCTCCACCCAACAACCCGACATCCTCTTCAAAGGAACCATAAGCCGGGGCTTGATGCCCTTCAAGATTTCCTGATTAGCTCTCTCAGCTTGACCATTAGACTAGGGGTGAGCCATGGATGACACATCAAGACGGATGTGCTCTCGTTGACAAAAGTCCTCCATCTCGCCTTTGGAGAGGTTCGTGCCATTATCTGTGATGATGTTGTGTGGAAAACCAAAGCGGAAGATCACCTTCTTGATGAATTGAACCGTCGTGGCTGCGTCACACTTTCTTACTGGCTACGCTTCAACCCATTTAGTAAATTTGTCAACTGCCACCAACAGGTGGGTCTTTTTATCTTTGGATCGCTTGAAAGGCCCTACCATATCAAGCCCCCAAGTAGAAAATGCCCAAGTGATTGGAATCATTCGTAACTCCTGAGCCGGAACATGAGCTCGTCGTGAGAATTTCTGACAACCGTCGCACCGCCTCACCAAGTCCTCAGCATCAGCATGAGCTGTCAGCCAATAGAAGCCATGACGAAAAACTTTAGCAACCAAAGATTTTGAACTGGCGTGATGACCACAGTCTCCTTCGTGGATCTCATGTAGAATCTCACGGCCTTCTTCAGGAGAAACGTAGCGCTGGAATACACCGGAGACACTGCAATGGTGTAACTCGCCATTGTGAATAACCATGGACTTGGATCGCCGGATTATCTGTCTGGCCAAAATTGCATCTTCTGGCAACTCGCCCCGGTTTATATATGCCAAATACGGAACCGGCCAATCCGGAATAATGTGTAAAGCGGCCACCAATTGTGTCTCTGGATCAAGAATAGAGAGGTCCTCTTCTATAGGCAACTAAACGGACGGGTTGTGCAAGACATCCAGAAAGGTATTGGGCGGCACCGTTTTACGCTGAGATCCCAGCCGGCTTAAAGCATCTGCTGCCTCATTTTTGCGTCGATCAATGTGCTCCACTTGATAACCTTTGAAGTGACTAGCGACAATATCCACCTCTCGTCGGTAAGCCGCCATGAGTGGATCCTTGGAATCCCAAGTAGTTGAGACTTGCTGGGCCACCAGATCGGAGTCTCCAAAGCATCGTACCCGGCTTAAGTTCATTTACTTAGCCACTCGAAGACCATGGAGTAAGGCTTCGTACTCAGCTGCATTGTTAGTACAAGGAAACATTAGGCGAAGAACATAACGAATTTTATCACCTCGAGGGGAAGTAAGGACAACTCCAGCCACCGAGCCCTCCAATTGCCTGGACCCATCGAAGTAGATAGTCCAATCTGTGTCGTCCGGTTTGTCTTCCGGTGCCTGCAACTTTGTCCAATCATTGATGAAATCCACAAGGGCCTGGGACTTGATAGTTGTTCGAGGCATATATTTCAAACCGTGTGGTCCAAGCTCAATAGCCCACTTAGCAACCCGGCCAGCTGCCTCCCTATTTTGGATTATATCCCCTAAAGGAGTGGAACTAACCATTGTGATGGGATGGCCTTGAAAGTACTGTTTAAGCTTCCGACTTTCCATGAAAACCCCATACACCAGCTTCTGCCAATGCGGATACCTTTGCTTTGACTCAATGAGCACTTCGCTGATATAATAAACCGGCCTTTGAACCGGGTATTCCTTCCTAGCCTCCTTATGTTCCACCACAATAGCTACGCTGATAGCCCGGGCATTAGCAGCCACGTATAACAATGGTGGCTCCTTATCAACCAGAGCAGCAAGAACCGGCGGTTCAACCAACTGCTTCTTTAAGTCCTCAAAAGCCGCATTAGCAGCATCACTCCAGACAAAATTGTTTCTCTTCTTCAACATCTGGTACAGAGGGATCGCCTTTTCTCCCAACCTGCTGATAAACTGGCTCAAAGCCGCAATATGACCCGCCAGACATTGAACGTCATTGATACACGCCGATTTAGCCAGAGATGTAATAGCCTTGATCTTTTTAGGATTAGCCTCAATGCCCTTGTTAGACACCAGAAAACCCAAGAGCTTGCCAGCCGGTACACCAAAAATACACTTAGTCGGATTGAGCATCATCTTATAAACCCTCAAGTTATCAAAAGTTTCCTGTAAATCAGTTATGAGCGTCTCTGCTTTCCTGGATTTCACCACAATATCATCCACATAAGCATGAACATTACGCCCAATCTGATTATGGAGACAATTCTGCACACATTGTTGATAAGTCGCCTGAGCACTCTTGAGCCCAAAAGGCATAGATACATAATAGAAGGCTCCAAAAGGAGTTATAAAAGTTGTCTTCTCCTGGTCCTTAACTGCCATTTTGATCTGATGGTAACTAGAATAAGCATCCAGGAAACTCAAACGCTCACAACCCACTGTAGCATCAATGATTTGATCAATACGAGGGAGGGCAAAGGGATCAGCTGGGCAAGCTTTGTTCAAATCTGTGTAATCCACACACATCCGCCAAGTGCCATTTTTCTTAAGTACCAGCACCGGATTAGCCAACCACTCGGGGTGAAATACCTCCACAATAAACCCTACCGCCAATAGCCGGGCTACCTCTTCACCAATGGCCTTACGCCTCTCTTCATTAAAATGGCAAAGAAACTGTTTGACCGGTTTGAACTTCGGATCAATATTAAGAGTGTGCTCAGCGAGTTCCCTCGGTACACCTGGCATGTCAGAAGGTTTCCATGCAAAGATGTCCCAGATCTCACGGATGAACTCGATGAGCGCGCTTTCCTATTTCGGATCCAAGTTGACGCTAATGCTGAACTGCTTGGATGAATCGCCAGGAATAAAATCAACCAATTTAGTCTCATCAGCCGGTTTAGACTTCAAAGCCAGATCATGCTCTATAGTGGGCTTCTTTAGAGAAGTCATATCTGCCAGATCAACATTGTCCTTATAGAACTTCAACTCCTCTATTGCACAAACCGACTCAGCATAAGCCGCATCACCTTCCTCACACTCCAGAGCAATCTTGCGGCTACCGTGAACCATGATGGTCCCTTTATGACCCGGCATATGGAGCTGCAGATAAACATAACACGGCCTTGCCATGAACTTAGCATAAACCGGCCGTCCAAACAAGGCATGGTACGGACTTCTAATTTTAACCACTTCAAAGGTCACTGTCTCGGATCTTCAATCATGATCATCTCCAAAAACCACCTCCAGAGCTATCTTACCAACTGGGTAAGCTGATTTACCAGGAACCACACCGTGAAAACGGTGTTTGGCGGTTTAAGATTCTTATCTGTTAACCCCATACGTCGGAAGGTTTCATAATACAAGATATTGATACTGCTCCCTCCATCCATGAGCACTTTGATGAACTTATAACCTCCAACCTGCGGTGCAACCACTAAAGCTAGATGGCCCGGATTATCAACTCGGGGCGGATGATCCTCCCAACTCCAAACAATAGGTGTTCAGACTAGCGCAGATAACGGGGCACTGTCGGCTCAATAGAGTTTACTGCCCTTTTATGGAGCTTCTGATCACGCTTGCACAGACTAGTAGTGAAGACATGATACTATCCACCATTTGACTACTTCGGGTTGCTCTGATAACCCGACTGCTGCTGATTCCCCTGATTACTCTGCTGATTGTGACCACCTTGGTTGCTCTGGTTGCCCTGATTATTCTGAAATCCTGAGTTTGAACCGCCGCCGCCGTAACCCGGCCCATGAAACCCTGGACCGGAACCGCCAGATGGACCCTGATCATACCGGAAGAGATCAGAGTTTTTGAATTCCCTCATGATGAAACAATCCTTCCAGAGGTGCGTGGCCGGAATCTCCTTCGTCCCATGCTTTGGGTAGGGCTGGTTTAACAGGCGCTCCAGATTCATGCCTCCACTGCGCTGGGGCGGTTTACCCTTACAACGCTGCGCATTGCCCTGCATATTGGTGTTAGCCACAAAATCTGAATTGTCCGCTTTACGCTTGCCATTGTTCTCGTGGCTCGCCTGGTTATGATGTCCTTTTGTACCGGCATTCTTCTTTCCCTTCTCCGGCTTTTCTTCGTCAGAATCGGGGTCCTTGGTATTATCAGAATCAACATACTTAACCAGAGCTGCCATGAGTGTTCCCATATCATTGAAGTGGCACTTGAGCCATCCCAACTTCATCTTCAGCGACTTAAACTAGTAATTACCCTCCAAGGTCATGATTGCCGTATCAGCATTGATGCGGTCTGACAAATGCAGGATTTCTGAAACCCGACGCACCCAATGCATTGTTTATTCATTCTCTCCTTGAACACAACCAGCCAGATCCACGATCGACATGGGTTGCTTGCATGTATCCTTCAAGTTTGCTATAAACCGGGCCTTCAACTCGTCCCGAGAGTTGATCGAGTTGACGGGCAAACTCTTTAACTAGGTGCGAGCCATTCCGTCTAACATCATGGTGAAATATTTTGTGCATGCCGCTTCATCCACATCCAGCATCTCCATTGCCATCTCATAACTTTCAATCCACGCTTTGGGGGTAAATCGGCGGTATAATTAGGCACCTTACGCGGACCATTGAAATCCTTAGGTAGCCGCACATTACGTAGAGCTGGGATAAGACATGGAACTCCCCAAGAGCTAAAAGCCAACCCCCATTCAACTGACGTTGCTGGTTGAACCGAAGCGGTTTGATGATTCTGGTACTGTGCTGCCAACTGTGCTGCTAACTCTGCCTCCCGTCGTGCTCTGCCATTATTTACCACATCCTGAGCGTTCAAACCCCCGTGCGCCGGATTAGGCCCTCGAGGGGCATCATAGCGTCGCGCACTGCTTGACACAGCTGGTTCGTCAATGTGCCTGCTGTAACTCTTGCTTGGCCGAGGGGTTGAATGTATTCTGTCTCGGCTGTGGGAATAAGCCTGGTGCTGCACAATAGCGGTTTGAAGAAGATCCCTGGCTCGTCGCGTCTCAACCGCCGCCAGCGAGTCACCTTCAATCGGAATAGCTACCAAACGCGATGCTGCAGCAATCATGTTATCCAAAGGGCTAGAGAAGTGACCTGGCGGCGTCGATACGTATTGCGGCGGGTTGTCCGTTCGTCAAGGCGGGTCCGTCACCTGTGGCTGATTCGGCACTGTCCCAGGTGCCTCGATCCAGTTTACTGCTGCCGGATTACTTGGTCCGGCTCCTGGCCTATTGAAGAGGTTCATTCCTTCATAAATCGATGGCAGACGAGACTGATACTTCCTCCTCAGTACTTTGTTGGACGCGTTCTGATCCAACATAAGCCGGTAATTCTGCGCCTGGATCTGCTGTGACTGGGCATCTAAAGCGGCCCGCTCTTCAGTCATCCTGGCCTCCTCAGTCGCCAAGTCCTCCTTGGCCTGAGTTATCTGATCCTTCAGTTTCGTAACCTCCGCGTTGTGTTGATCCTGAGTCTCCGGGGTAACTGCCGTGGTCAACAACATCGACCAAGCATCCAACAAACCGGAGAGAACTTTGAGCCGGCCGGCACGCAGGGCCTCCTGCCCCGGCTGCCGATCAGAAAATCATTGCTGCTGCAGATGAAGATTGTAAGGTGGGCTGCGTACCGGCCATGAAGATTGCAACCCGGTTCGGCGGTTCAAAGGGGTCCGGAATACTGTCGCCATCGGAACAGCCCCCAATCTGGCCATCTTGCAACTGGTACAGCGACTCGGTTTCGCCAGTGGATGACTTGCCATCTGAGTAGATGGCCGTCTCACCGTCAGACACCGGTTCAGATTCCGCAGCATGGATGAATCCTATGAACGCATGCTTCATGGCAGGCTGAACCCGGGCAGGACTTGCACACTGAGCCGTCTTGACGAGGTCGGTGGAGATGTCCGGCTCAAGGCCCGGTTCGCCGATCTTGCCGATGAAAATGTGAATCCCGCCAAAGGAGACCCGGTACCCATACTCAATCGAGCCGGCCTCGAGGCCCCATCCTGCATTGTCGATGTAGAGCTTGCCGTGACGACTCTTGGTCATCCGGCCAACCGCATACCCTTTGAGTCCTTCAAAGTTGCCCTTTAAGAACTTGAAACCATTGTGCGATAGCCCCACGGTGGGCGCCAACTGTCGTGGAATTAACACGTCAGATGTCCTAGTGGAAGGACTTAGTCATGGACCCATCGCAACGAGATTAGCTTAAAGGGGTTAAACCGGAACAAAGAACACAGGAAGTTTATACTGGTTCGGCCCCTTGCAGTGAAGGTAAAATCCTACGATCCAGTTGTTGTGGGATTGATTGATCTCGATGAGCAGGGAGCGAATCCGCTTTACCTATCTCTCGAGCTATTGTTTCTTGTCCCTGAACCGTCGCCGGGTCGTCCCTTTATATACATAGGTTGACGCCCGGCCAGTTTACAAAATCCCGAGGCCAGCTCATACAAGTGTCCGGCTCGGTTTCTTCCTTTCCTTAACTTACAATACAAGTTATACATCTATGGCGGTTTACTACTATGGGCCCTAATCCGCTATTGGGCTCTAGGCCTCTAAGCTTTAATGGTAGAGCGCCATACTCCTTGTCTTCATGGGCTTCAATATAGATGAGAATAAACCGGACCCTCCTGGGTGGTTTACACTCAGTAGTTATATCCCCAACACATAGGATAGAACTTCTGGTGAAATTCCAACTTCAATCGTTTATAATTCCAAGATCTCGTATCATCACATAGTATATACCATGTCAATGCATCTCCCTTCAAAGATAAAGGGAAGACCTTCCTTTTGACAACATCATCGGGAATACCTGCAAGCTTAAATAATCCACAAACTTCATCCACAAAGATAAGGTGTAAATCGGGATGCAATATTCCATCTCCTGCAAAGGGATTAGCTAGCAGTTTCTCTATCATACCCGAAGGAATCTCAAAGTAAATATTTTCAATAGGTTCAGTAGGTTGAGGAGCAACTCTTTGCTCTTCTGGTCGGGGTGAACATACCCCGAACAAGCCCCTCAAAGCATTAGTTTCCATAGTAATAAGTGACAGAAAATTTCAGCACACTATATAAATGTTTCCTTACCAAGTTCCACTCACCAAAAGCGCTACGCTCCCCGGCAACGGTGCCAGAAAAGAGTCTTGATGACCCGCAAGTATAGGAGATCTATCATAGTCCTTTCGATAAGTAAGAGTGTCGAACCCAACGAGGATCAGAAGGAAATGACAAGCGGTTTTCAGTAAGGTTTTCTCTACAAGCACTGAAATTGTAGGTAACAGATAGTTTTGTGATAAGATAAATTGTAACGAGTAACAAGCAATGAAAGTAAATAAAGTGCAGCAAGGTGGCCCAATCCTTTTTGTAGCAAAGGACAAGCCTGGACAATTTCTTATAATGAGAAAAGAGCTCCCGAGGACACATGGGAATTATCGTCAAGCTAATTTTCATCACGCTCATATGATTCGCATTCGGTACTTTGATAATTTGATATGTGGGTGGACTGGTGCTTGGGTACTGCCCTTACTTGGACAAGCATCCCACTTATTATTAACCCCTATTGCTAGCATCCGCAACTACAAACGAAGTATTAAGGTAAACCTAACCACAGCATTAGACATATGGATCCAAATCAGCCCCTTACAAAGCAACGCATAAAGTAGGGTTTAAGCTTCTGTCACTCTAGCAACCCATCATCTACTTATTACTTCCCAATGCCTTCCTCTAGGCCCAAATAATGGTGAAGTGTCATGTAGTCGACATTCACATAACACCACTAGAGGAGAGACAACATACATCTCATCAAAATATCAAACGAATACCAAATTCACATGACTACTAATAGCAAGACTTCACCCATGTCCTCAAGAACAAACGTAACTACTCACAAAGCATATTCATGTTCATAATCAGAGAAGTAATAATATGCATTAAGAATCTGAACATATGATCTTCCACCAAGTAAACTAATTAGCATCAACTACAAGGAGTAATCAACACTACTAGCAACCCACAGGTACCAATTTGTGGTTTTGATACAAGATTGGATACAACAGATGAACTAGGGTTTTGAGAGGAGATGGTGCTGGTGAAGATGTTGATGGAGATTGACCCCCTCCCGATGAGAGAATCGTTGGTGATGACGATGGTGATGATTTCCCCCTCCCGGAGGGAAGTTTCCCGGCAGAAAAGCTCTGCCGGAGCTCTAGATTGGTTCCGCCAAGGTTCCACCTCGTGGCGGCAGAGTTTCGTCCCGTAAGCTTGCCTCTGATTTTTTCCAGGGTAAAATCCTTCATATAGAAGAAGATGGACACCGGAGGGCCACCAGGGGGCCCAGGAGACATGGGGCGTGCCCAGTAGGGGTGGGTGCGCCCCCCACCCTCCTGGCCTGGGTGTGGGCCCCCTCCGGTAGTTTCTTCGCCCAATAATTCTTATTAATTCCAAAAATAAGTTCAGTGGAGTTTCAGGATTTTTTGAGCAGTGTGGAATAGGTTTCCAATGTTTGCTCCTTTTCCAGCCAGAACTCCAGCTGACGGCATTCCCCCTCTTCATGGTAAACCTTGTAAAATAAGAGAGAATAGCCATAAGTATTGATATATAATGTGTAATAACAGCCCATAATGCAATAAATATTGATATAAAAGCATGATACAAAATGGACGTATCACAATCACACCTGATTTATTACACGATTCTCATATCGAGTCTTTATTACAATGGAATAAATTCGGTCGAAGGCCAACTCATGAGAAAAACTAAATGTTGTGGAACCGTAGACAATAAGCGAGTCCATCCGACTCCATAGGGCAATCACGGAGCGCATATCGTAGCCTCACTCCTAGTTGGAAAACTCCTCTGCAACATGAGACGTTGCAGCCGTGTAGGTCAGCATTTAGAATATGCCGGCAAGTCATAGAGAGAACAACAATAATATTGCTAACACTATATGCAATTTGGTTGTGGGGCTCTAAGTTTGAGTTTTTGCAAAAAAAGCCATTTTTTTCCTACAACAAAAGGACTTGCTTGCAATTACTACAAAATGTTTATTGTTATTGAGATGGTTCCGCCAACCAGTGTCTCATACACGAAATTATTAATAACCCGTCAATTAATTAATTATGTCCGTTGTTGAGATTTCCGAATACTCCAATTCCAGAGGCTCAGTTGTCCATAACCGGGGACACGGCTAATCAATTAGATTTTCACTCTGCAGAGTCTTGTGCACTTTACCCGCAAGAATCGTTCCCTCCTTTATGTCCTTGCACTGCCTGGTGTTTGAAGAAAGGACGAACGAAACAGGGTCTTCCATAGAGTTCCTCTGGGCCACTGTCGGTGCCCATCCAATCCTACCATTCTTCTACATCTTGTAGCATCGTCCGGCCAGAGTCATGCGTAGTGTCGACCAAGCCAGAGCCCATAATGGCTTGCGGCTGCACAGGTAAGCTTCCAGTCAAGGGGTATCCATCCATCTCTTCGTGGCTGGGTGAAGCTGGCGCTTCTTCATGCATCCCGGCCATCCGCTGGTTGCTCCAGGGTGCCCATCAACCGTCCTCCACCTGGTAGTGAATTTGAAGTCCATCTTGAGCTTGAAGTCATGGGGTTGTCATCATCTTGACTCTCACGTATCCCTTATGAATCGATCAATGGTAACATAGGGGTTTTGGGTGAACCTACCACGCGATACTACTCAGGACTTATTCAATTTCTCCTATTGCATGCATGGTGGGGAGGAAATACTACTAATGCAATAAAGCATAGGAATTAAAATGCATGATCAAGACTTGCCTAGCTGAAGGTCTTCGAAAGCTAGTGAATCGTGATAGCAAGCTTCGCACTCCGGAAATTCTATTCAAAGCAAACAATAAATACATAAGCATACAAGTATACCAACATAGTAACATAATAGCACGCTATCATACTTCACACATAGACAATCAACCAAAACCAAAGAAAACCAATTGAACTCCAAGCCAACAACTAGCAAGACAAATAAAATAAAACATTTTCTTTTTTCTGTAAATAAAAGTTCACCATCTAAAACTACAGAAACAAACCTGAAATAAAATACAATAGAGTTGGAAATAATTTTTAAAGTAATTAAAACAACAGAAAACAGCGACAAAGCGGAAGAAACTAGAACAGGGTTGTTTTCGTGTAAAACTAATTTTAATAAAATCTATAAATACCCAAATTAATCCTAGTGCTAGGCAATGTCAAAACAAAGCAGTGACAAAAAGAATCGCCTAAAAATATTAAATCTAGCTCATTTTATAGCAGAAATACTAATCTGTCTAAAAACTCATATAAATCAATTATAAAAAACTAAAACATGGCCGAAACAGTTTTATACAGAAACTTTAGGAAATTTTCAAACTAGAGCAAAAGAGTCAATCAATAACTCTAAATAACCTAATAGTTATGAATTTTACACAAACCGAATTGTTTTGTTTTAGAAACAGAAACGAAGATAATAAAATAAAAACAGACGGGTGTCGGTGTCAAAACCGGTGGATCTCAGTAGGGGGTCTCGAACTGTGCGTCTAAGGCTGATGGTAACAGGAGGCGGGGGACACATTGTTTACCTAGGTTCGGGCCCTCTCTATGGAGTTAATACCCGACTTCCTGCTTGATTGATCTTGATGAATATGAGTATTACAAGAGTTGATCTACCACGAGATCGTAATGGCTAAACCCTAGAAGTCTAGCCTATATGATTATGATTCTGCCCTATGGACTAAACCCTCCGGTTTATATAGGCATCGGAGGGGACTAGGGTTATACAAAGTTGGTTACGGAGAAAGGAATCTACATATCCGAATCACCAAGCTTGCCATCCACGCAAAGGAGAGTCCCATCCAGACACGGGAAGAAGTCTTTTGTCTTGTATCTTCATAGCCCAATAGTCCGGCCCATGTTAATAGTCCGGCCGTCCGAGGACCCCTTAATCCAGGACTCCGTCAGTACCCCCCAAACCAGGCTTCAATGACGAGGTGTCCGGCGCGCAGATTGTCTTCGGCATTGCAAGGCGGGTTCTTTCTCTGATTACTTCAAAGTACCTGACTTAAAGAGCAGTATCCAGCTTTTCATTTAATGTCGCTCTCATCAGCTTCTGCACCTTCATGATTTTAGCTTCCATGTGTCGAGCGAATACGAGAGGTCGAGGTATTTTTGCACATACCACCCTGACCATGTAAGAAAGTTGTCTATTTAAAGAGAGAGGGATCTTCATATCCAATCCACACCAAGCAAGGAATCCTCAGAGCTTGCCAGCAGAAACCACCCCAACATGGCTAGCACTCCAAGCTCTTCCTCCCACCCCCACGGGCCCAAAAAAGGTGATTGGGAAAAGTGTTCCATATCCCACAATCAGCTGGCAAAGCTGCAGACATAGGGATTTCTTCCCCCCGCATATCTAGTCCCCGTTCGAGCCGGATTGGCTTCCTTCAACGGTGGGGTGCAGGCGGATAATTTCCCCAACCCATCCAGGGGGAATGAGTACGCTTTGTTCCCTACTTGTTGAGAGGTGTCGGATTTCCAATCCATCCATTCCTCCGAGGGCTTCTAGAGTATTATGGCCTCCAACTGCACAATTTCACCCCTACCTCCATCCTGCACATTGTGGGTTACGTTGCTCTTTGTGAGCTATTCCTGGGTTGTGAGGCCCATTTTGAGTTATGGAAGAAGTTATTTTGCCTCGTCCCTCATAATCAAGAGGGGTCAATATTTCAAGTGGGTGGCGCTGAGGTATGGCGCATCGCCGGGACCGGATACCTGTCCGGCATGCTGAAGAAGGCATCCGAAGAGTGGCCTTCCGAATGGTTCTATATTGAGGACGTCTCCCTTCCCGACCTAGTCCGAATGGGTCTTTCCGAATTTTCAAGTGCTCATTTGAACAAACGCTACAGCTGGCGTCCCCAAAGCCTCGGGGAGGAAGATAGCATGGAAGTCCGTCAATTGATGAGCAAGATAAAGACGCTCGCCCGGTCCGGATTGTCAATAGTCGAGTTTATGGAGACATCCATAGTACGGGGGGTCCAACCACTCCAATACAGAGGGCGTCCTATGTGGCACTATAACAGAAAGATGACGCCACCCGCTGCGGTCAGAAGGGTCCGGATACCCCCGCCGCTTTGGCAAAAATACTGGTCAGACTATACAAAGGGGAGAAAGAGGAGTTCATCCACATTAAGCATAGAGATGGATTTTCCATGTACAACCCTCCCAGCTGGGTGAGTTTCCACCCCCCTACTCAATTTACTCCTTGAGTCACTTTCCATAAATATTAATCCGTCCATTTGTAACAGGAATGGCGGAAGATCACCAAGGAGCTCTACAGCCCCGCACCACAGTGATAAGTGCATTTCATATATATAATTTGGCACTCAAATTTAGCATCTATCGTGATATATCCATCCATTCTTGCTATGAGTTGTGATATATTTGAATCAAAATCATATAAAAGATCATTTACTTGTCATTTGTTTATTTTGCAGAAAAGTGCGATAAGGCACTATAATCTTGAAGATCTTGTCTACAAAGAAAGAGGATACAAGACCGAGGGCCAATAGAAGAGAAGGGGGACTCGAGTATGAAGAATTAAAGAAATGGAGGGCCAAAACTAAAGAAGAAAGGGATCTACTTGAGGCTAAAGAAGAGAAGAAGGAGGGCAAAAGTGCAAAAATGCAGATCTGGGAGGGGATCAAAATCCCTAGCCGCATCTCCATTGCAATCAGGCCTGGCACATCTCTCTCCCCCAACCTCCTTCTCCACCTCCGGCCGCCGCCACGGCTAGGCCGGCGTGGTGGCGCGCCAGCAGCCTCCATCCACCAGCGCCCGCCATCACCAGCGTCCACCATCTCCAGTCACCGCCGCCATCAGCACCAAGCGCTACATTGCGCGACCCATCAGACGGGCGTCTGGCTGCCCGCGCGACTCTCTCCTCCCTGTTGCTTCTTCTCCCACGCCCCTCCTGATGCTCTTCTCCTTCCCTCGCTACTCCTCTTCTCTTCCCCATGTCCAAAACTGTTGCTGCTCCTTCTCTCCACATCCCTACTGTTGCACTTCTCGTCTCTGAATCTCCTTGCTGCTGCTCCTATTCCGTGTTGCTCCTTCTCCTTGCACCTCCCTGCTGATCTCCACGCCCCTGCTGCCTTCCTTCTTCTCCTCAACCTCCTCCTACTGCCTCCTCTCCCCTACTGCTGCTGCTCCCTCTTCTCCCTCAACGTCTATAGCTGCTGCTCTCTCAACCCTCCTTGTTGCTTCCCTGCTTCTTCTCTGAATCTCCCAAACGCCGGTGCTGCTACCTACTCTCTCTAGTGCCCCCTTGCTGCTCCTCACTCCCTAACGCTCTGCTTCTTTTGGGAGATTATTCAGATTTGGGTTGTGTAATATTTTGCTGCTGCTCATCACTTCTCTGTAACGTTTTGGGTTGTGTAATATTCAGATTTAACTAGTGCAAGCAACTTGTTATTTGTTCAGTTTGGTACTGGTAAAATATATTGTTAATTTGGGAGATTATTGATCTATTAGAAATGGCTTCGGTGTATTAATATTCTGCTAGCATATGAATGTATTCACCCCTGTGTGTTTGTTCTCCCTGTACTAGTTAATTTCTACTACTAACTTTTAGTTGTTAATTACTGTTGTGTTGATCTGTGGGTACTAGTCTTGTGGTTTGTATAATCTCGTTCATTTATGTGTTGTCACTCGTGTACTGCTCTTATTTCGAATAAACTTGTTCAGTTTTGTGTAGTATATGTTTTAGCTCCAGTACTTGTGTTATAAAGGACTCTGATATAAATGCATCTTCCTTTTCTTATATATGTCTGCTAGATATATTTGTGATCATCTCTTGTTACTTTCTTTCTGTCAATGCTGATGTCTTGTGTTCGTATTTAGTTTCTAAAATGATATGAAAATACCAAAAAGAGAAATAGAAGATAATCTTCATCTCCCTTTGCCTCTGTGTCATTCCTTCGTTGATGATCTTAGTTAGTTTGTTGATGATCTCTGTGCTTCATTTCCTTGTTGGTGTTAGTATTATTTTCTATTTTCATCACTCAATATCTTGTGACCTAGATTTGGCCGAGCATAGTCGCCGTCGCCTAGTCCCTGTGGAGAACATGACACTCGCAGTTTGGGCGTAAAATCCACTGTACTTACTATTGATCACACAGCCAGAGGACCACAACCGGTCCCTTGACCACGGATTCAAAGAGAATCCAGATATATTCGTGGAGCTCAAGGATGGAGTGTTCTACCAGGCGAGCCATGACGGCACGGAAGTGGCCATCAGCGCTGACTATCCCGGCCTTCTCCCTGCCTCACATGTAAGTAATCAGGAGACTTCTCCTTCGAAAGAATTTCCTCATTCTGCCTCACCCACCGCACTATCGCGTGCTCTAAAGGGGAGGTGATCAGCGTGCCACGCTGCACCTGAGGCGACTCACAAGAAAGCGGTGCCTACACCGGGCAGGCCTTCGAAGAGGAAGGCAAATAGAGGCATGGTCGAGCCTTCATCAAAGAGGTATGGTTTTTTAAATATGCTCATTGGCTGTCATATTCAAGTGTGACGCTATCCGTTATGTCTTATCAGGAAAAACATTCACCGGACTATGTCTAGGGATCCTGCTGGTCATGCCTCCACTAGCCAGATTCTGGACCCTGTCTCAAAAACTGAGGCTGACGCGAGAGTGACACTGGATTGTCCTTCTGTAGAGGATTCGGATGATGTATCCATCACAAACTCTGAAGTGGAAAGCGCCATGAAACATCGGTGCCAGCGGGCCGCTCTTCATGACCCCGGTTTTTCAGAAGAGGCTTTCAACGCCTTCAACTCGGGTGATGCATACATCTGAGCTGCTCGAGATGGGCTTACTAGAGCCACTGACCAATATTTGAAAGATATGCGGGTAAGTGCACACTTGTACAATTCTGATAATTATATACCAGTAGCCCCCAAGACTTGAAGCAGTTGAAGCAACTGATTTGAGGATCGTTGTATATCCATGTGCTCATAGAGAAGAACAACATATTGTCTCAGGAGCTGGAAAAGTGTCGGACCCAGCTAGCCACTGCTACCGCCGAACTGCAGAAATCCAAGAAGCCAGTGTCTGGTAATGATACCCTCCATCGAGAAAACATAATCATATACCAGGATTATTAATGCAGGTGCATATCTTATGGCAGAGTCATCAGATCATCCGGGAGAGGCACCAAAAGTCGCATAGGCGGGAGGTCCAGAAGCTCAAAGGCAATTGGCCGCGGGAAAACGTATGCTGACACGGGTCAGGGAGGAGAAAAACAAACTCCAGGATTCCAACAACAAGCTGGGTGTAGAACTAAAAGATGTTCGGGCCCAGCTGGCTGACTCCGTGAAAGAAAATAAGTGGCTACAAGGCGGCATATTTAGTATGTGTTCAAAATTACCTTCACGTAGTTCGGCGAGGAAAGGAACTGACAGAGTTATGTCTGCAGGTATGCTGACCGGCCGTCCCGAAGAGGAGATGTCCGGATCTTTGGGCGATCTGCTACCAGAGTTGTCGCAAATGCACGAGAGAGCTCGGCAGGCGATGCAAAGTATTGCCAAGGCCTTGTGGCCATCCAACTCCCCTCCAGGAAGTATGGAGGAGCTTGTACAGCTATTCAAGGGAGCACGGCGGCGCTTCCGATTATGGAAGATATCGGCCTGCCGGGAAGGTGCGTGAGAGGCCTGGGCCATGGTGAAAACACGGTATACCAAGCTCGACCCGAATCACATGGCCCGGGTAGGACCTTTAGAGTCAGATGGAAAAGAAATTCCTGTTAGTTTGATATCTGACTAGGTACAAGTAGCCACTAAGTCTTCCCAACAGGATTGCAGGCTAGATAGCATGTTAGATGGCATAGAGGAAGAAGTTTTTGAGTCAAAGTGACTATGTACTTCAATTCACAAATTTGTCCCTAGCCGGATTGTAAAACGATTGTCATGGCGAACCTTTTTGCTTCGACCTCTGGACCCGAAGGTGCGGAGTGTTTCCGAATACCCGCTCGGTAATGTATACCGGGGTATGCATGTAAACCAGGCGTAGGGGTCATAGTTGCTTGAACAAACAAGTATCCGGCTAGCTATGTTATATTACATTTTGATTGTAAGAAACATCTTCTAGAGAGAATAGTTCCATTAAGGGTTCCTTTCCCTGGGTCAGCATGCGTTAACGTGCATGTCCAAACTGTGATTGAAAAATCACAGCATACGTAACATCTGGGGGTTCATAGTGTAATGAGTAAAGAACATATTTAGTCCGCCGACCGAATATTCCCTTAAGAACGCTAGCTTTCGGCTTCACCCAGTCTGAGGTCCGGATGACCCGGCAGTAACAATCGCATATGTGCTCCCTTTATGCCCTAGCCGAACTAACGGGAACGTAGGGCATAAGCACAGGAGCCAGGCAACCCAACTTGGCCAAAACTTAAGTCATATCGATGCATATAATGGCAAAGAAAAGGTACATATGTGGAAAAGACACATATGTGGTGAGCTTGATGCTCGAAAAATGATAATAATAAGCTTTTGTACAAGAAGCCCCCAGGTATAATTGGCGTACATATTTGAGAACGTGTGTGTTGTAGGTGTACGATTTAGCCGCACGAGAGCGTTAAGGCTAAACAAAAGGAAAAGGTAAAAAGAGAGGAAAATATATAATTGAAACAAAAGGGAGAAAGGAGACGAACAAAGAGTCTAGCGCTAGGCATAGAATCTTCGGAGTCTGGCCGCGTTCCATGGGTTCGGCTCCAGGCGATTGTCTGATGCATCATGCAGGCGGTATGCTCCTCTGGTGAGGACTTCGTCAATGATGAAGGGACCCTCCCACTTGGGCTCGAGTTTGTCCTTTTTCTTCTCCGGCAGGCGTAGAACGAGTTCGCCAACATTATAAGTCTTGGCCCGTACTTCTCTGCTTTGATATCTGTGGGCCTGTTGTTGACAAAATGTGGAACGGGCTTTTGCGACATCGTGCTCCTCCTCCAGGGCATCTAGGCTGTCCTGCCGATCAATCTCGGCCTCTCTCTCTCTTCATACATGCGCACTCGAGGTGAGTCATGAATAATGCCACAGGGTAACACAGCCTTTGCACCGTACACCATGAAAAAAGGTGTATATCCGGTAGAGCGATTGGGTGTGGTCCGCAGCCCCCAGAGTATGGAGTCGAGCTCCTCGACCCAGTGCTTGTCTGATTCTTTCAAAGAGCACACTAGTCTGGGTTTAATGCCGCTCATAATAAGACCATTGGCTCGTTTGACTTGACCGTTTGTTTGTGGGTGATAGACGGAAGCGTAATCGAGCTTAATGCCCAGATTAGCACACCAAGTTTTCACCTCATCGGCTGTGAAAGTGGAGCCGTTATCGGTGATGATGTTGTGCGGGACACCATAACGGTGCACAACACCGGATATGAAGTCTATCACTGGTCCGGCTTCGGCCGTTTTAACTAGTTTGGCCTCTATACATTTAGTGAATTTATTCACCATAACCAACAAGTACTTTTTCTTATGGCTTCCTCCTTTAAGAGGTCAGACCATATCAAGCCCCCAGACCGTGAAAGGCCAAGTGATGGGCATTGTTTGTAGAGCGGTGGTGGCATGTGGCTTTGGTTGGCGAAAAGCTGGCATCCAACACAATGTTCGACAAGATCCTGTGTGTCTGCTTGGGCCATCGACCAATACAAACATGTACGGAAGGCCTTGCTTATGAGGGCCCGAGCCGCAGCGTGGTGACCACCAAGGCCGGCATGAATTTCAGCCAAGAGTTGTCGCCCTTCTTCCTCGGAGATACATCTTTGAAGTACTCCGGTAGCGCTTTTCTTGTAGATTTCTCCCTCGTGAACCTTGTAGGCTTTAGAGCGCCGCACAATATAGCGCGCCTCATTCTGATCCTCAGAGAGTTCTCGCCTATTAAGGTAGGCCAAGAAGGGTTCGGTCCATGGGGCAATGACTGCCATGATGAGATGGGCCGACGGTGTAATTTCGATGGCTGAGCCCACGATGATATCGGTGTGTTCGGAATCTGGGGTTATAGTCGGATCCAAATTGGTGTTGTCGCTCTCCCCTTGCCACACCACAGATGGCTTGAAAAGCCTTTCCAAAAATATGTTAGGTGGGACGGGGTCGCGCTTTGCGCTGATGCGAGCGAGGACGTCCGCCGCTTGATTACTTTCTCGAGCCACATGATGAAACTCGAGCCCCACGAACCGAGCCGACATTTGATAATGGCGTTACAGTAAGCCGCCATCTTTGGATCTTTGGCATCAAAATCTCCATTTATTTGAGATATTGCGAGGTTTGAATCCCCGCGCACTTCTAGGCGTTGTATGCCCATGGAGACAGCCATCCTAAGACCATGCAATAAGGCCTCGTATTCGGCTGCATTGTTGGAGTCTGTGTATAATATTTGGAGTATGTACTAAACTATGTCTCCAACGGGGGATGTTAGGACAACGCCTGCTCCTAAGCCTGCCAACATTTTGGAGACATCAAAGTGCATGACCCAGTTGGAATATGTGCCATACTCTTTAGGGAGTTCGGCCTCTGTCCATTCAGCGACGAAGTCGGCCAGTACTTGGGATTTAATGGCCCGGCGCGGTTTGTATGTTATGTAGAATGGGAGGAGCTCAATGGCCCACTTGGCAATCTGGCCCGTGGCGTCGCGGTTGTTTATTATGTCATTGAGTGGTACCTCAGAGGCCATCGCTATTGAGCACTCTTGAAAGTAGTGTTGTAGCTTCTGCGATGCCATGAAGACCGCGTACGCTATTTTTTGGTAATGAGGGTACCGGGATCTACATGGTGTGAGGACAGTGGATACGTAGTATACCGGCTTTTGGAGCCGGAATTTGTGTCCATCCTCTTCCAGTTCGACGACAAGCACCGCACTTACGACTTGGTGTGTGCTGATATGTATAATAACATGGGTTCACCGATATTCGGCGTGGCCAGGATTGCTGGATTGGGTTGCTCGCTAAAAGAGCCTTTATTTCTTCTAGTCCGGTCGTTGCCGCGTCCGTCCACTCGAAGTGATCGGTGCGTCGGAGAAGGTGATAGAGTGGCAACGCCTTTTCTCCTAGTCTGGAGATAAAGCGGCTTAAATATGCCACACATCTAGATAGTTTTTGGACTTGTTTAAAGTCTGTTGGTGTAGCCAACTGTGACAAAGCTCGGATTTTAGCTGGGTTCGCCTCAATTCCCCTATTGGAAACGATGAAGCCCGGCAGTTTTCTAGTGGGAACGCCGAAAACACACTTTTCCGGATTGAGCTTGATGTCATATGTATGGAGGTTGTCGAATGTGAGATGCAGATCGTCTATTAAAGACTCGACGTGCCTAGTTTTGATGACTACGTCATCCACATATGCTTCAACTGTCTTGCTGATTTGTTTCTCTAGGCATGTTTGAATCATGCGTTGGTAGGTGGCACCGGCATTTTTTAGCCCGAGGGCAT
Source organism: Triticum dicoccoides (assembly GCF_002162155.2). Classification (NCBI taxonomy): domain Eukaryota; kingdom Viridiplantae; phylum Streptophyta; class Magnoliopsida; order Poales; family Poaceae; genus Triticum; species Triticum dicoccoides. The sequence goes on from NC_041391.1 coordinate 179,507,266, forward strand.
AGTGTTGAAGCAGAAAGGCCCGTATGGGGTAATAAATGCCGTTGCAGCTTGATCAGACTCCTTCATCTTGATTTGATGGTATCCGGAGTATGCGTCCATGAAACACAGTGAGTCATGTCCTGTGGTAGCATCGATAATCTGATCAATGCATGGGAGGGGGAAGTGATCCTTAGGGCATGCCTTGTTGAGGTCTTTGAAATCTACACATAGGCGCCAGGATTTATCCTTCTTTGGTACCATCACCAGGTTCACTAGCCAGTCCAGGTGTTTTATTTCTTTGATGAATCCGGCCTCGAGTAACTTGGCTAGCTCCTCCCCCATAGCTTGTCGTTTCGGTTCTGAAAAGTGCCGCAGTGCTTGCTTGACCGGCTTATATCCCTTTAATATATTGAGCCTGTGTTCGGTCAGCCTGCGTGGGATCCCTGGCATATCAGAAGGGTGCCAGGCGAATATGACCCAATTTTCACGTAGGAACGCTCGTAGTGCGGTGTCAACCGTTGGGTCTAGCTGTGCCCCGATGGATGCTGTCTTCTTGGGGTCCGTCGGGTGGACATGGAATTTGACTATTTCGTTTGCTGGTTTAAAGGAGGTGGATTTGGATCGCTTTCCAGGATCACGTCGTCCCTATCCACCATGGAGCGCAATGTGGTTAATTCTTCAGCCGTGAGGGCTTCAGACAATGCCTCGATGGCCGGGGCTACGGCTTTGTTTTCGGTGCGGAGTGCTATGTCCAGATCGCTGGCAAGAATGATAATACCATTGGGCCCGAGCTGTTGGAAATATGCCCTAGAGGCAATAATAAAATGGTTATTATTGTATTTCCTTGTTCATGATAATTGTCTATTATTCATGCTATAATTGTATTGAAAGGAAACCGCAATACATGTGTGAATACATAGACCACAACATGTCCCTAGTGAGCCTCTAGTTGACTATCTCATTGATTAACAGATGGTCATGGTTTCCTGACCATGGACATTGGATGTCATTGATAAAGGGATCACATCATTAGGAGAATGATGTGATGGACAAGACCCAATCCTAAGCCTAGCACAAGATCGTGTAGTTCGTATGCTAAAGCTTTTCTAAATGTCAAGTATCTTTTCCTTAGACCATGAGATTGTGCAACTCCCGGATACCGTAGGAATGCTTTGGGTGTACCAAACGTCACAACGTAACTGGGTGGCTATAAAGGTACACTACTGGTATCTCCGAAAGTATCTGTTGGGTTGGCACAAATCGAGACTGGGATTTGTCACTCCGTGTGACAGAGAGGTATCTCTGGGCCCACTCGGTAGGACATCATCATAATGTGCACAATGTGATCAAGGAGTTGATCGCGGGATGATGTGTTATGGAACGAGTAAAGAGACTTGCCGGTAACGAGATTGAACAAGGTATCGGGATACCGACGATCGAATCTCGGGCAAGTACTATACCGCTAGACAAAGGTAATTGTATACGGGATTGATTGAATCCTTGACATTGTGGTTCATCCGATGAGATTGTCGTGGAACATGTGGGAGCCAACATGGGTATCCAGATCCCGCTGTTGGTTATTGTCCGGAGAGTTGTCTTGTTCATGTCTGCATGGTTCCCGAACCCGTAGGGTCTACACACTTATGTTTCGATGATGCTAGGGTTATAGGGAATAGATATACGTGGTTACTGAATGTTGTTCGGAGTCCCGGATGAGATCCCGGATGTCACGAGGAGTTCCGGAATGGTCCGGAGGTAAATATTTATATATGGGAAGTCCTGTTTTGGTCACCGGAAAAGTTTCGGGTCCTATCAGTAACGTACCGGGACCATCGGGAGGGTCCCCGGGGTCCACCATGTGGGGCCACCGGCCCCAGAGGGCTGCATGGGCCAAGTGAGGGAGGGGACCAGCCCCAGGTGGGCTGGTGCGCCCCCCCCCCCCCCCCACCAGGGCCCAAAGCGCCTAGGGTTGAAAACCCTAGGGGAGGGGGCGCCTCCACCTTGCTTGGGGGGCAAGGCACCCCTCCTGGCCGCCGCCCCTCCCCTCTAGATGGGATCTGGAGGGGGCCGGCCCCCTCTCCCCTTCCCCTATATATACTTGAGGTATTGGGGGCTGCAAACACATGAGTTTTCTTCTCTCTTGGCGCAGCCCTACCCCTCTCCCTCCTCGTCTGTTGCGGTGCTTGGCGAAGCCCTGCTGGAGTGCCACGCTCCTCCATCACCACCACGCCGTTGTGCGGCTGCTGGACGGAGTCTTCCCCAACCTATCCCTCTCTCCTTGTTGGATCAAGGCACGGGAGACGTCACCGGGCTGCATGTGTGTTGAACGCAGAGGTGCCGTCCGTTCGGCACTAGGATCTCCGGTGATTTGGATCACGACGAGTACGACTCCTTCAACCCCATTCTCTTGAACGCTTCCGCTTAGCGATCTACAAGTGTATGTAGATGCACTCCTCTCTCTCGTTGCTAGTCTCTCCATAGATAGATCTTAGTGACTCGTAGGAAAATTTTGAATTTCTGCTACGTTCCCCAACAGTGGTATCAGAGCTAGGTCTATTGCGTAGATTCTATGCACGAGTAGAACACAAGTTGTTGTGGGCATTGATTTTGTTCAATATGCTTACCATTACTAGTCCTATCTTGTTTCGACGGTATTGTGGGATGAAGCGGCCCGGACCGACCTTACACGTACACTTACATGAGACAGGTTCCACCGACTGACATGCACTTGTTGCATAAGGTGGCTAGCGGGTGCCAGTCTCTCCCACTTTAGTCGGATCGGATTCGATGAAAAGGGTCCTTCTGAAGGGTAAATAGCAATTGGCATATCACGTTGTGGATTTTGCATAGGTAAGAAACATTCTTGCTAGAAACCCATAGCAGCCACGTAAAACATGCAAACAACAATTAGAGGACATCTAACTTGTTTTTTTGCAGGGTATGCTATGTGATGTGATATGGCCAAAAGAATGTGATGAATGATGTGTGATGTATGAGATTGATCATGTTCTTGTAATAGGAATCACGACTTGCATGTCGATGAGTATGACAACCGGCAGGAGCCATAGGAGTTGTCTTAATTTATTGTATGACCTGCGTGTCACTGAATAAACCGTTAGCCATAGTAGTAGAAGTAATAAGTTGGCGAGACAACTTCATGGAGACACGATGATGGAGATCATGATGATGGACATCATGGTGTCATGCCGGTGACGATGATGATCATGGAGCCCCGAAGATGGAGATCAAAAGGAGCAAAATGATATTGGCCATATCATGTCACTATTTGATTGCATGTGATGTTTATCATGTTTATGCATCTTATTTGCTTAGAACGACGGTAGTAAATAAGATGATCCCCCATAATAATTTCAAGAAAGTGTTCCCCCTAACTGTGCACCGTTGCGAAAGTTCGTTGTTTCGAAGCACCACGTGATGATTGGGTGTGATAGATTCTAACGTTCACATACAACGGGTGTAAGCCAGATTTACACATGCGAAACACTTAAGTTGACTTGACGAGCCTAGCATGTACAAACATGGCCTCGGAACACAAGAGACCGAAAGGTCGAGCATGAGTCGTATCGTAGATACGATCAACATGAAGATGTTCACCGATGATGACTAGTCCGTCTCACGTGATGATCGGACACGGCCTAGTTGACTCGGATCATGTAATCACTTAGATGACTAGAGGGATGTCTATCTGAGTGGGAGTTCATTAGATGAACTTAATTATCCTGAACATAGTCAAAAGGTCTTTGCAAATTATGTCGTAGCTCGCGCTTTAGTTCTACTATTTTAGATATGTTCCTAGAGAAAATATAGTTGCAAGTTGATAGTAGCAATTATGCGGACTGGGTCCGTAAACTGAGGATTGTCCTCATTGCTGCGTAGAAGGCTTATGTCCTTAATGCAGCACCCGGTGTGCTAAACCTCGAATGTCGTTTGTGGATGTTGCGAACATCTGACATACACATTTTGATGACTACGTGATAGTTCAGTGGGTAATGTTAAATGGTTTAGAATTGAGGCACCAAAGACATTTTTGAAATGTCGCGGAACATATGAGATGTTCCAAGAGCTGAAATTGGGATTTCAGGCTCGTGCCCACGTTAAGAGGTATAAGACCTATGACGAGTTTTCTAGCCTACAAACTAAGGGAGAAGATCTCAATCGTTGAGCTTGTACTCAGATTGTCTGGGTACAACAATCACTTGAATCGAGTGGGAGTTAATCTTCCAGATGAGATAGTGATGTTTCTCCAAAGACATTGCCACCAAGCTACTAGAGCTTCATGATGAACTATAACATATCAGGGATAGATATGATGATCCTTGAAATATTCGTGATGTTTGACACCGTGAAAGTAGAAATCAAGAAGGAGCATCAATTGTTGATGTGTAGTGAAACCACTAGTTTCAAGAAGGGCAAGGGCAAGAAGGGGTACTTCATGAAACAGCAAATCAGTTGCTGCTCTAGTGAAGAAAGCCAGGGTTGAACCCAAACCCGAGACTAAGTGCTTCTGTAATGAGGGAACGGACACTGAAGCAGAACTACCCTAGATACTTGGTAGATGAGAAGGCTGGCAAGGTTGACAGAAGTATATTTGATATACATTGAATTAAATGTGTACTTTACTAGTACTCCTAGTAGCACCAGGGTATTTAGATACCGGTTCGGTTGCTAAGTGTTAGTAACTCGAAATAAAAGAGCTACGGAATAAACAGAGACTAGCTAAAGGTGAGATGACGATGTGTGTTGGAAGTGTTTCCAAGGTTGATGTGATCAAGCATCGCCTGCTCCGTCAACCATCGAGATTGGTGTTAAACCTAAATAATTGTTATTTGGTGTTTGCGTTGAGCATAGACATGATTGGATTATGTCTATCGCAATACGGTTATTCATTTAAGGAGAATAATGGTTACTCTATTTATTTGAATAAATACCTTCAATGGTCTTGCACCTAAAAGAATGGTTTATTGAATCTCGATCGTAGTGATACACATTTTCATGCCAAAAGATATAAGATAGTAATGATAGTACCACTTACTTGTGGCACTGCCATGTAAGTCATATTGGTATAAAATGCATGAAGAAGCTCCATGTTGATGGATCTTTGGACTCACTCATTTTTGAAAAGTTTGAGACATGCGAACCATGTCTATTGGTGTATACGCATGAAGAAACTCCATGCAGATGGATCGTTTGGACTCGCTTGATTTTGAATCACTTGAGATATGCAAATCATACCACATGGGCAAGATGACTAAAAAGCCTCATTTTCAGTAAGATGGAACAAGATGGCAACTTGTTGGAAGTAACACATTTTGATGTGTGCAGTCCAATGAGTGTTGAGGCATGCAGTGAATATCGTTATGTTCTTACTTCACAGATGATTTGAGTAGATGTTGAGTATATTTACTTGATGAAACACAAGTCTGAATTATTGAAAGGTTCAAGTAATTTCAGAGTGAAGTTGAAGATCTTCGTGACAAGAGGAAAAAATGTCTGTGATATGATCATAGAGATGGATATCCGAGTTGCGAGTTTGGTACACAATTGAGACATTGTGGAAATTGTTTCACAACTAACACCGCCTAGAACACCATAGTGTGATGGTGTGTCCGAACATCATAGATGCGCCCTATTGGATATGGGGCATACCATGATGTCTCTTATCGAATTACCACTATTGTTCATGGGTTAGGCATTAGAGACAACCACATTCACTTTAATAGGGCACCACATAATTCCGTTGAGATGACACCGTACGAACTATGGTTTAGAGAAACCTAAGCTGTCGTTTCTTGAAAGTTTGGGGCTATGACGCTTATATGAAAAAGTTTCATCCTGATGAGCTCGAACCCAAAGCGGATAAATACATCTTCATAGGACACCCAAAACAGTTGGGTCTACCTCCTAATTCAGATCTGGAAGCAAAAGTAATTGTTTCAAAGAAATGGGTCCTTTCTAGAGAAAAGTTTCTCTCGAAAGAATAGAGTGGGACGATGGTGGAGACTTGATGAGGTTACTGAACCATCACTTCAACTAGTGTGTAGCAGGGCACAGGAAGTTGTTCATGTGGCACCTACACCAATTGAAGTGGAAGCTGATGATAGTGATCATGAAACTTCAGAACAAGTCACTACCAAACCTCGTAGGTCAACAAGGACGCATACTGCTTCAGAGTAGTACGGTAATCCTATCTTTGAGGTCATGTTGCTAGACAACAATGAACCTACGAGCTATGGAGAAGCGATGGTGGGCCCGGATTCCGACAAATGGCTCGAGGCCATAAAATCCGAGAGAGGATCCATGTATGAAAACAAAGTGTAGACTTTGGAACAAATACTTGATGGTTGTAAGGCTGTTGGGTACAGATGGATTTTAAAAGGAAGACGGACAATGATGGTAAGTATCACCATTAAGAAAGCTCGACTTGTCGTTCAGATATTTTCCGACAAGTTCAAGGAGTTGACTACGATGAGACTTTCTCACTCATAGCGATGCTAAGAGTCTGTTGGAATTATATTAGCAATTACTGCATGATTTATGAAATCTTGCAGATAGGACGTCAAAACATTGTTTCCTCGACGATATCGTTGAGGAAAGGTTGTATGTGATACAACCAGAAGGTTTTGTCAATCCTGAAAGATGCTAACAAGTGTGCAAAACTCCAGCAATCCTTCTAAGGACTGGAGTAAGCATCTCGGAGTTGGAATATACGCTTTGATGAGATGATCAAAGATTTTGGGTTTATACAAAGTTTATGAGAAACTTGTATTTCCAAAGAAGTGAGTGGGAGCACTATAGCATTTCTGATGAGTATATGTTGTTGACATATTGTTGATCGAAAATGATGTAGAATTTCTGGAAAGCATATGGGGTTATTTGAAAAGTGTTTTTCAATGGAAAACCTGGATTAAGCTACTTGAACATTGAGCATCAGGATCTATAAGGATAGATCAAAACGCTTAATAGTACTTTCAAATGAATACATACAGTGACAAGATTTTGAAGGAGTTCAAAATAGATCAGCAAAGAAGGAGTTCTTGGCTGTGTTATATGGTGTGAGTATTGAGTAAGACTCAAGACATGACCACGGCAGAAGAGAGAGAAAGGATGAAGGTCGTCCCCTATGCTTCAGATGTAGGCTCTATAGCATGCTATGATGTGTACCGCACCGGAAGTGTGCCTTGCCATGAGTCAGTCAAGGGGTACAAGAGTGATCCAGGAATGGATCACAGGACAGCGGTCAAACTTATCCTTAGTAACTTGTGGACTAAGGAATTTTCTCGATTATGGAGGTGGTAAAAGAGTTCGTCGTAAAGGGTTACGCCGATGCAAACTTTGACACTAATCCGAATTATTCTGAGTAGTAAACCGGATTCGTATAGTAGAACAGTTATTTGGAATAGCTTCAAATAGAGCGTGGTAGCTGCATCTAGGATATGACATAGAGATTTGCAAAGCACACACGGATCTGAAAGGTTCAGATCCGTTGACTAATAACCTCTCTCACAAGCAAGAGATGATCAAACCCCATGGGTGTCGATTCATTACAATCACATAGTAATGTGAACTAGATTATTAACTCTAGTGCAAGTGGGAGACTGTTGGAAATATGCCCTAGAGGCAATAATAAAATGGTTATTATTTTATTTCCTTGTTCATGATAATTCTCTATTATTCATGCTATAATTGTATTGACAGGAAACCGCAATACATGTGTACATAGACCACAACATGTCCCTAGTGAGCCTCTAGTTGACTAGCTCGTTGATCAACAGATGGTCATGGTTTCCTGACCATGGACATTGGATGTCATTGATAACGGGATCACATCATTAGGAGAATGATGAGATGGACAAGACCCAATCCTAAGCCTAGCACAAGATCGTGTAGTTCGTATGCTAAAGATTTTCTAAATGTCAAGTATCTTTTCCTTAGACCATGAGATTGTGCAACTCCCGGATACTGTAGGAATGCTTTGGGTGTACCAAACGTCACAACATAACTGGGTGGCTATAAAGGTACACTATGGGTATCTCCGAAAGTGTCTGTTGGGTTGGCACGAATCGAGACTGGGATTTGTCACTCCGTGTGACGAAGAGGTATCTCTGGGCCCACTCGACAGGACATCATCATAATGTGCACAATGTGATCAAGGAGTTGATCGCGGGATGATGTGTTATGGAACGAGTAAAGAGACTTGCCGGTAACGAGATTGAACAAGGTATCGGGATATCGACGATCGAATCTCGGGCAAGTACTATACCGCTAGACAAAGGGAATTGTATACGGGATTGATTGAATCCCTGACATCGTGGTTCATCCGATGAGATCGTTGTGGAACATGTGGGAGCCAACATGGGTATCCAGATCCCGCTGTTGGTTATTGGCCGAAGAGTTGTCTTGGTCATGTCTGCATGGTTCCCGAACCCGTAGGGTCTACACACTTAAGGTTCGATGACGCTATGGTTATGGGGAATAGATATACGTGGTTACCGAATGTTGTTCAGAGTCCCGGACGTCACGAGGAGTTCTGGAATGGTCCGGAGGTAAAGATTTATATATGGGAAGTCCTGTTTTGGTCACCGGGAAAGTTTCGGGTACTATCGGTAACGTACTGGGACCACCGGGAGGGTCCCGGGGGTCCACCAAGTGGGGCCACCGGCCCCAGAGGGCTGCATGGGCCAAGTGTGGGAGGGGACCAGCCCCAGGTGGGCTGGTGCTCCCCCCCCCCCACCACCACCAGGGCCCAAGGCGCCTAGGGTTGAAAACCCTAGGGGAGGGGGCGCCTCCACCTTGCTTGGGGGGCAAGGCACCCCTCCTGGCCGCCGCCCCTCCCCTCTAGATGGGATCTAGAGGGGGCCAGCCCCCTCTCCCCTTCCCCTATATATACTTGAGGTATTGGGGCTGCAAACACATGAGTTTTCCTCTCTCTTGGCGCAGCCCTACCCCTCTCCCTCCTCGTCTCTTGCGGTGCTTGGTGAAGCCATGCTGGAGTGCCACGCTCCTCCATCACCACAACGCCATTGTGCTGCTGCTGGACGGAGTCTTCCCCAACCTCTCCCTCTCTCTTGCTGGATCAAGGCACAGGAGATGTCACCGGGCTGCACGTGTGTTGAACGCGGAGGTGCTGTCCGTTCGGCACTAGGATCTGTGGTGATTTGGATCACGATGAGTACGACTCCTTCAACCCCGTTCTCTTGAACGCTTCCACCTAGCGATCTACAAGGGTATGTAGATGCACTCCTCTCTCTCGTTGCTAGTCTCTCCATAGATAGATCTTGGTGACTCGTAGGAAAATTTTGAATTTCTGCTACGTTTCCCAACACGAGCATATTGAGCTTCATGTACCCGTAATGGGGTATAGCTTGGAAGCTTGCAAATGCATCTCGCCCTAATAAGGTGTGATATCCACTATTGAAAGGGGCCACTTGAAAGGTTATCTCTTCGGACCGATAATTCTCCGGTGTGCCGAATACCACATCAAGTGTGATTTTTCCCGCAGATCGCGCCACCTGACTGGGAATGATTTCTCAGAAGGTCATGGTACTTTGCTCAATGCGGCTCCTGTCTATGTCCATTTAGTTGAGAGTCTCCTCGTAAATGAGGTTTATCTGCTGCCGCCATCCATGAGCACTTTGGTAAGCCGAAAGTTGTCCACAATTGGACTGAGGACCAATGCGGCTGGTGCCCGGACTGTCCTGAATTTTGGTTCGTCACTGGCACTGAAAATTATGACCGTGTAATTCCAGGGATTTATCGTTGCGACTTGGCAGACTTCGGCGAGGCTGCGGAGTGCCCTTTTGCGCCTATTGTTTGAGGCGAAAGTCTCGAAGAATCTCGATACTCTGAAGTCGTCGTCTTTCGTGGGATGTTGCTCCATGGTATTTTTGGTGAGGATATCATCGCTGCTCTTGGCCACTTGCCGGAGTATCCAACATGCTCTAAGGTTGTGGGTCGGTGTGGTATCCGGTGTTGTATGTATTTTGCATGGCCTGTCGAGCCATCCCTCCAGAACGGTTCCATGCCCCGTAATGGGCTTCGATTTTTTTACTATTGGATCAGGCGACCGACGAGGGTGCATCCTTTTTGTCCGGACGAGGGGTTGAGTGGAAACCGGTGGCTACCAGGAAGCTGCCTGAGTTTTCCAGGCGCTTTCCATTGCGCAGTACTTCTATACTATGGTTGCCAAGTCAGCAAAGTGTAATACATGATGACGGTTGATGACATTGAGGATTCCCTTGCCCATACAATTTTTGCAGAATAATGAGATCGCGTCTTCATCGCGACAGTCTTTGATCTTGTCTTTCACAAGGAGGAATCTGGCCCAAAAGTGATGGACCGTTTCTTGAGACTGCTGTCTGATGTGGATAAGATCGCGTGTATCTGGGTGGGTGGGTGGTTTTAAGTCCGAACCCTGACCCAATCTGGGATCCGGAGTTTGAGAAACTTCCAAGCTTAACAGTTTGGGATCCGGGATATCAACCAATTTTTCAGGCCCACAGTCCGACTCTAGGTCCGGAGTACGGGGCATGTCTTCCCACGGACGGGTATCTGGCTCTGAGAGCTCGGAAATCCTAACATAGTTCGTCCTCAATATAGAAGAAGAGTTGTTGCATTGCTCCTCGACTACCGCTATCTGATGGGTGATCGGTGGAGATTCAATTTCTCTCTGATCGGGTTTATGCCCAATCCGATCATGGTCTGTAGCGACCCCCAAGGCGGCGATGCGATCCAGGAGTTCATTTAAAGATGACAACTCCGTCGGATCCATCTGTTTGGAGTATTCTGAGTTGACACGGAGGCGATTTTTGATGACCCGAGAAGTCATCATCGGCCCGATGGCCGAACGGGCGGTCATAGTGAAGCCGCCCAATCGGAGGGTTTGGCCTGTGGCCAGGGCTCCTCCGGAGGTGATGTTGTCCTTGATAACAAGGCGAGCCATCAATCATATCTTCGACGTCACAGAGAAACTCGCAATGAAAGCACCAATGTCGGTGTCAAAACCGGCGGATCTCGGGTAGGGGGTCCCGAACTGTGTGTCTAAGGCTGATGGTAACAGGAGGCGGGGGACACAATGTTTACCCAGGTTTGCGCCCTCTCTATGGAGGTAATACCCTACTTCCTGCTTGATTGATCTTGATGAATATGAGTATTACAAGAGTTAATCTACCACGAGATCGTAATGGCTAAACCCTAGAAGTCTAGCCTATATGATTATGATTCTACCCTATGGACTAAACCCTCCGGTTTATATAGGCACCGGAGGGGACTAGGGTTATACAAATTCAATTACGGAGAAAGGAATCTACATATCCGAATCACCAAGCTTGCCATCCACGCAATGGAGAGTCCCATCCGGACACGGGAAGAAGTCTTCTGTCTTGTATCTTCATAGCCCAACAGTCCGGCCCATGTTAATAGTCCGACCGTCCGAGGATCCCTTAATCCAGGACTCCCTCAACGGGTGCTAATGGGCCTCGGGGCAAGCAATCTGAAACTATCTAGCGCACTAGGCGTAATATAGTCTAAACGTGTACGAGCTAAACAGATAAAAATCGATCGGGTCGCTCTCACTAAACCGCGAAAATAAATAAACCAATCTAAACCGAAATAAACCCAAACTAAAACCGATCTATATGAAATAAAATCATACCCCTTCGGGATCTAATCTAGACCCTAGGTTGCAAATCGTATGGTGAGGGGAGGTGTGGGCTTACAGCGATGGCGGCGACGGACAGAGACGACGGCGGCGGCTCGGGCGTTGGGCGGCGGGGTGCTCCAGTGGTCCTGGGCGGCGGTGGAGACGTCAGGCAGGTGCGGCTCGACGAGGCAGAGTCGGGGTGGTCTCGGTGGTGGTCGAGGACGACGGAGATGGTCGGGGCGACGAGTTGCGATGCTTGATGCTCTACAGCTCAGGTGGTCTACGACGATGCTCAAGGCGGCGGCGTGGGTTGTTCCTGGGCGACGAAACGATGTCAGCAAGGTGCGGGAGGTCGAGGGGTTCGATTGGATGAGCTTGGACGCAGGGTGATTGCTCACCAGAGGCGGGCATGGCGGTGAACGATGGTGGCAGAGGCGATACGTGATCGTCGATGGTGTGAGCTACGGTGGGAGTTGGGGTAGGGTTTTAGGGGGTTCGAGGGAGGAGAAGTAGGGCTTTATATAGGACAATGTCTTGGACGAGGGGGCGACTCGGGATCATGATCCCAGGAAGATCGGAACCGCGGCGGCGCTCGGGCGCGGCATAGCATGGGCGAGGGAAAAGAGATTAGGGCGGGCCCCGCTGGTTAGTGAGGGAAGAGGGGGAGAGAACGATCGGGTGACCGATCGGGCGCGCTCGGGCGCTGGCGCGCTAGGGCAGGCCGGCTCGGGTGCTGGTGGGCTGCGGCTTGGCGCTGGCTGGATCGGCTGGCCTGGCTGGCGCCTAATTTTTTTAATTAGAACGAGAAGAAAATAAAATAAGAATAAAAAATAATATACTTTTATATATGATATATATATATATCAAAATTCTCAAAAAAATAAACTCTAAAAGGTGAACTATTTTTCAGAGGTGAAATAAAACTCTATATATTTTTTTCAAAATTCCAAATAAATCCAAATTTAAATTCAAACTTTTGGCATTGTTTTCTTCTGACATTTATTGAGTGTCATTTTAGCTCCTCTCACACTTTTGAACAAGTATTTATCAGGAATTTTTGAAATGAAATTCAAATGCCAAGTTGAATCCAAATTCAAATAAAAACTGAATGCCTCTGAAATTTTCCAAATGTCACTCAATTCAATCAAAATGCATAGATGCTTAGCTAATAATTGTAAAACTTTCCAAATTGAAAATTTGGGATGTTACATGAAGTGGACAAAGCTAAGGTTGATGCAATTGAGAAAATTCATGTCCTAAGGATATCAAAGGTATTCGTAGTTTCTTAGGTCATGCTGGTTTCTATAGGAGATTTATCAAAGACTTTTCTAAAATTTCGAGGCCTCTTACAAATCTTTTGCAAAAGGATGTTCCTTTTGTTTCTTATGATGATTTTTTAGAGGCCTTTGAAACACTCAAGAAAGCCTTAATTTCAGCACCTTGATGTCTACTACACAACCTTCTTCTTGTAGACGTTGTTGGGCCTGCAAGTGCACAGGTTTGTAGGACAGTAGCAATTTCCCTCAAGTGGATGACCTAAGGTTTATCAATCCGTGGGAGGCGTAGGATGAAGATGGTCTCTCTCAAGCAACCCTGCAACCAAATAACAAAGGGTCTCTTGTGTCCCCAACACAACCAATACAATGGCAAATTGTATAGGTGCACTAGTTCGGCGAAGAGATGGTGATACAAGTGCAATATGGATGGTAGATATAGGTTTTTGTAATCTGGAAATATAAAAACAGCAAGGTAACTAATGATAAAAGTGAGCGTAAACGGTATTGCAATGGTAGGAAACAAGGCATAGGGTTCATACTTTCACTAGTGCAAGTTCTCTCAACAATAATAACATAATTGGATCATATAACTATCCCTCAACATGCAACAAAGAGTCACTCCAAAGCCACTAATAGCGGAGAACAAACGAAGAGATTATGGTAGGGTACGAAACCACCTCAAAGTTATCCTTTCTGTTCTATCTATTCAAGAGTCTGTAGTAAAATAACATGAAGCTATTCTTTCCATTCAATCTATCATAGAGTTCATACTAGAATAACACCTTAAGACACAAATCAACCAAAACCCTAATGTCACCTAGATACTGCATTGTCGCCTCAAGTATCCGTGGGCATGATTATATGATATGCATCACACAATCTCAGATTCATATATTCAACCAACACAAAGTACTTTAAATAGTGCCCCAAAGTTTCTACCGGGGAGTCAAGACGAAAACGTGTGCCAACCCTTATGCATAGGTTCATGGGCGGAACCCGCAAGTTGATCACCAAAACATACATCAAGTGGATCACGTGATATCCCATTGTCACCACGGATAAGCACGGCAAGACATACATCAAGTGTTCTCAAATCCTTAAAGACTCAATCCAATAAGATAACTTCAAGAGGAAAACTCAATTCATCACAAGAGAGTAGAGGGGGAGAAACATCATAAGATCCAACTATAATAGCAAAGCTCGTGATACATCAATATCGTGCCATAGAGAGAGCACGAGAGAGAGAGAGATCAAACACATAGCTACTGGTACATACCCTCAGCCCTGAGGGTGAACTACTCCCTCCTCATCATGGATAACGCCGGGATGATGAGGATGGCCACTGGTGATGGGTTCCCCCTCGGCAGGGTGCCGGAACAGGCTCCCGAGAGGTTTTTGGTGGCTACAGAGGCTTGCGGCGGCGGAACTCCCGATCTATCTTGTCCTTCAATGGTTTTAGGGTATATGGGAATATATAGGTGAAAGAGTCGGTCGGGGGAGCCTCGTGGCCTCCTCGATGCTTCCCTGGCTTGCACTCCAAGTCTCCTGGATCATGTTCGTTCCAAAAATCACGCTCCCGAAGGTTTCATTCCGTTTGGACTCTGTTTGATATTCCTTTTCTTCGAAACACTAAAATAGGCAAGAAAACAGCAATATGGGTTGGGCCTCCGGTTAATAGGTTAGTCCCAAAAATAATATAAAAGTGTATAATAAAGCCCATAAACATTCAATATAGATAATAAAATAGCATGAATGATTCATAAATTATAGATACGTTGGAGACGTATCAGCATCCCCAAGCTTAATTCATGCTCGTCCTCGAGTAGGTAAATGATAAAAGAAAGAATTTATGAAGTGTGAATGCTAGCAGGTGCACAAGTTTGATCAATGATAATTTCAATCACCTTTTCTAGCATGATTATATGTCATAACGGTAGTTCATCTCATAAAAATTCTCACGAACAAGTAACAAGCAATTCACATGTTAAAGCATAGACCATAAACTTTCTTGAAAACTAGCAAACTTCATTCTCAGTCATCAAACAATTACAATTCATCTTATTTTCAGGAAGGGTCTATGTCAGAGCTTTGATTTAGCAAACTCCACATACTCAACTATCATATAGTCTTCTACAATTGCTAACACTCACGCAATACTTATAGTTCATGCTAACTTACATCCAATTGGTTATATATATCAAGATCTTTCCAACATGAGGTGCTTGCCAAAGGATAAAATCAAAAAGGGAAAGGTGAAGATCACCTTGACTCTTGCATAATGTAAAGACATAAAGTAAAAGATAGGCCCTTCACAGAGGGAAGCAGAGGTTGTCATGCGCTTTTATAGGTGGATGCACAAAATCTTAATGCAAAAGAACGTCACTTTATATTGCCACTTGTATATGGACCTTTATTATGCAGTCCGTCACTTTTATTGCTTCCATAACAAGATCGTATAAAGCTTATTTTCTTCACACTAATAGATCATACATATTTAGAGAGCAATTTTTATTGCTTGCACCGATGACAACTTACTTGAAGGATCTTACTCAATCCATAGGTAGGTACGGTGGACTCTCATGGCAAAACTGGGTTTAAGGATATTTGGAAGCACAAGTAGTATCTCTACTTGGTGCAAGGAATTTGGCTAGCATGAGGGGGAAAGGCAAGCTCAACATGTTTGAATGATCCATGACAATATACTTTAGCTGAGATGTGAGAAAACATAACCCATTACGTTGTCTTCCTTGTCCAACATCAACTCTTTAGCATGTCATACTTAATGAGTGCTCACAATTATAAAACATGTCTAGGACAGTATATTTATATGTGAAATCTCTCTTCCTTAAATATTCTTTCATGAATTGTTCAAATGACCAATACAATGTTTGCTAACCTTCAATAAATTTACAACCTCTACTTCTTAGATGTGAAGTCATTACTCCCCATGGGATAAGCAAATGAGACATATATAATTTCAGATTTATGACATTCAACTCATTCAACCATTTACTCATAGGATATAAGTGAAGCAAACGAGTAAATGACAAACTACTCCAAAAAGATATAAGTGAAGATCAATGAGTAGCTAAATAATTATGTAGCTATGTGAAGACTCTCTCTCATTTAAGAATTTCAGATCTTAAGTACTTTATCCAAGCAGCAAGAAAAGCAAAATAAAATGGCATTGCAAGGATAGCACAACTCATGTGAAGAAGCAAAAACTTAGGCTCAACCTATACTAACCGATAGTTGTTGAAGAAGAAAGGTGGGATGCCTAACGGGGAATCCCCAAACTTAGATGCTTGAGACTTCTTGAAATATTATCTTGGGGTGCCTTGGGCATCCCCAAGCTTAAACTTTTGTGTCTCCTTAATTCCTCTCATATCATGGTTTCTCTCTTTATTAAAAGCTTCATCCACACCAAACTCAACAAGAACTCGTGAGATAGGTTAGTATAAACCAATGCAAAACCTTATCATTTTCTACTTTAACAAATCACTAAAATTATTATTCAACATTGCATACTAAATGCCTCTGCATATTTAATACTCCTATCCTCAAATAGAATCATTATACAAGCAAACATATGCAAACAATGCAACCATAACAGCAATCTGCCAAAACAGTATAGTCTGTAAAGAATGCAAGATTCATCATACTTCCCTAACTCCAAAATTATGAGAAAAATACCTCACTGTAGAAGATTAATCAGAGCTCGGTATGCAAAAAGTTTCAACATTATACCATTCTCTGACTTTTCTAGGGAATTTTTGCAACAGCGGTAAACTTTCTGTTTTCAAACAGCAACATGTATACTAGCAAAATAAGCATGGTAAAGGCTATCCTTGACATTTTTATTGAAACTAAAGATGCAAAACATTAATCTAAATAACAGCAATCAAATACTAACAAAATAAAATGACGCTCCAAGCAAAACACATACCATGTGGTGAATAAAAATATAGCTCCAAGTAAAGTTACCGATGAACAAAGACGAAAGAGGGGATGCCATCCGGGGCATCCCCAAGCTTAGGCTCTTGGTTGTCCTTGAATATTACCTTGGGGTGCCTTGGGCATCCCCAATCTTAGGTTCTTGCCACTCCTTATTCCATAGTCCATCAAATCTTTACCCAAAACTTGAAAACTTCACAACACAAAACTCAATAGAAAACTTGTAAGCTCCATTAGTATAAGAAAATAAATCACCCACTTTGGTACTATAATGAACTCATTCTAAATTCATATTGGTGAAATATCTAATGTATTCCAACTTATCTATGGTTCATACCCTCCGATACTACTCATAGATTCATCAAAATAAGCAAACAACACATAGAAAACAGAATCTGTCAAAAACAGAAAAGTCTTTAGTAATATGTATCAAACGTATACTTATGGAACTCCAAAAATCCGACAAAATTAGGAAGTCCTCAGAAATTTGTGTAAATCTCCAGAGCAAAAAGAATCAGATCAAAAGCACGTTTCTATGAATTATCAAAACTAATTTACTGGGTGCAGAAGTTTCTGATTTTCGGCAGGATCAACACAACTATCACCGTAAGCTATCCTAAAGGTCTTACTTGGCACTTTATTGAAACAAAAGCTATAAAACATGATTACTTACAGTAGCATAATCATGTGAACACACAAAAACAATAAGGATAAAGGTTGTCTCCCAACAAGCGCTTTTCTTTAATGCCTTTCTAGCTAGGCATGATGATGGCAATGATGCTCACAAAAATGATAAGAATTGAAACATAACTGGAGCATCATGAAGCATATGACTAGCACATTTAAGTCTAACCCTCTTCCTATGCATAGGGATTTTGTGAGCAAACAACTTATGGGAACAATAATCAACTAGCATAGGAAGGTAAAACAAGCATAGCTTCAAGATTTTCAACACATAGAGAGGAAACTTGATATTATTGAAATTCCTAGAAGCATATGTTCCTCCCTCATAATAATTTTAAGTAGCATCATGAATGAATTAAAAAATATAACCAGCACATAAAGCATTCTTTTCATGATCTAAAAGCATAGAAAATTTACTACTCTCCACATAAGCAAAATTCTTCTTATTTGGAATAGTGGGAGTATCATAAAAGACTCGAATACTATAAATTGTTTCCACATTAAAAGAGTAATGTTCAGAAAAAGGGTAATCATAATCATGACAAGTTTTATAAATATAATCATCACTACTTTTTATAGCATAAGTTTCATCACAATAATCATCATAAGTAGCTACTTCGTTCTCATCATAATCGATTGAAACCTCTTCCAAGATAGTGGAATCATCACTAAATAAAGTTGACACTCTTCCAAATCCACTTTCATATTCATCACAATAAAATTCAACATCCTCCAGGATAGTGGGATCACTACTTTCTAAAGTTGACACTCTTCCAAACCCACTTTCATCAATATAATCATCATAGGTAAGAGGCATGCTATCATCATAACAACTTTGCGTATCAAAACTTGGGATGCTAAAAATATCATCTTAATTACATGTAGCATCCCCAAGCTTGCGACAAACATTAATTTCAGCAAATATAATCTCAAATATGGCATCCCCATCAAACATAGCTTCCCCAAGCTTGGGATTTTCATATCATAAGCATAATCACTCTCATCATTAATAGTATGGATAGCACCAATAGTATAGCAATTATCCTCATCACAATGAGTAGTAGGAGCAACTTCATTTGAGAGAGATACCTTTATACCTTTGTTGCTCCTTCTTTTTTTCTTCTTCACATTATGTGTGGGTTCAACCTTCTTCTTTGAGCTCCTTATTGATGAGATTGGTTGAATAAAAAGCTCCTCCTCGTTACCTGATTCATCATAAGAAATAATAGGAGGATATTGGGAAGTATCTTCCCTTTCATTAGTATTATCTTCATATTCTATTTGCTTCCTTTTCTTTACGTAATTGGCAATATAAGGATTTTCAATGCAATTCTCTGCACAAAATATATAAATATCCTCTAGCTCAAAATCAAGAAATCTATCAAGATTAAATTTAGGAATACCCTCAGTTATACGTTTCATTTCTTCATACCCCAAAATAAGACTAAGCTCTTTATGATGCTCAAGGGTAATCAAGTTATCACAATTTTTGGACACGATTTGATCATGAAACAGTTTGCATTGGAGATTTAAATGACCACGTTCATTGCAAAGTTCACAAAGAGCGCGAAAAATATTGTATCTTTCAGCACTCACCCTTAGCCTTTCTTGCAACAATTTAGTTTCTACGTGCTTATGCCTCTTGCAATATCTATCTTCTCTATTTGGTGTATCCATGCAAACCCAATGCTCTCCACAAAAATCGACATGCTTATAAGAGATATTTTTATCATGACTAGTGCAATTATCATTAGTACTAAGGATATTCAAGGAGTTCATACTAAAAACATTGCAATCATGCTCATCATTCAAAGATTTAGTATCAAACATTTTATAGACTTCTTCTTCTAGCACTTGAGCACACTTTTCCTTTCCATCATTCTCACGAAAGATATTAAAAAGATGAAGCGTATGAGACAAACTCAACTCCATCTTTTTGTAGTTTTCTTTTATAGACTAAACTAGTGATAAAACAAGAAACAAAAAGATTTGATTGCAAGATCTAAAGATATACCTTCAAGCACTCACCTCCCCGGCAACAGCGCCATAAAAGAGCTTGATGTCTACTACACAACCTTCTTCTTGTAGACATTGTTGGGCCTGCAAGTGCACAAGTTTGTAGGACAGTAGCAAATTTCCATCAAGTGGATGACCTAAGGTTTATCAATCCGTGGGAGGTGTAGGATGAAGATGGTCTCTCTCAAGCAACCCTGCAACCAAATAACAAAGAGTCTCTTGTGTCCCCAACACACCCAATACAATGGCAAATTGTATAGGTGCACTAGTTCGGCGAAGAGATGGTGATACAAGTGCAATATGGATGGTAGATATAGGTTTTTGTAATCTGAAAATATAAAAACAGCAAGGTAACTAATGATAAAAGTGAGCGTAAACGGTATTGCAATGGTAGGAAACAAGGCATAGGGTTCATACTTTCACTAGTGCAAGTTCTCTCAACAATAATAACATAATTGGATCATATAACTATCCCTCAACATGCAACAAAGAGTCACTCCAAAGCCACGAATAGCGGAGAACAAATGAAGAGATTATGGTAGGGTACGAAACCACCTCAAAGTTATCCTTTCTGTTCTATCTATTCAAGAGTCCATAGTAAAATAACATGAAGCTATTCTTTCCGTTCAATCTATCATAGAGTTCATACTAGAATAACACCTTAAGACACAAATCAACCAAAACCCTAATGTCACCTATATACTCCGTTGTCACCTCAAGTATCCGTGGGCATGATTATATGATATGCATCACACAATCTCATATTCATCTATTCAACTAACACAAAGTACTTCAAAGAGTGCCCCAAAGATTCTACCGGAGAGTCAAGACGAAAACGTGTGCCAAACCTTATGCATAGGTTCATGGGCGGAACCCGCAAGTTGATCACCAAAACATACATCAAGTGGATCACGTGATATCCCATTGTCACCACAGATAAGCACGGCAAGACATACATCAAGTGTTCTCAAATCCTTAAAGACTCAACCCGATAAGATAACTTCAAGAGGAAAACTCAAATCATCACAAGAGAGTAGAGGGGGAGAAACATCATAAGATCCAACTATAATAGCAAAGCTTGTGATACATCAAGATCGTGCCATAGAGAGAACACGAGAGAGAGAGAGAGAGAGAGATCAAACACATAGCTGCTGGTACATACCCTCAGCCCCGAGGGTGAACTACTCCCTCCTCGTCATGGATAGCGCCGGGATGATGAAGATGGCCACTGGTGATGGGTTCCCCCTCCGGCAGGGTGCCGGAACAGGCTCCCAAGAGGTTTTTGGTGGCTACAGAGGCTTGCGGCGACGGAACTCCCGATCTATCTTGTCCTTTGATGGTTTTAGGGTATATGGGAATATATAGGCGAAAGAAGTCGGTCGGGGGAGCCTCAAGGGGCCCACGAGGGTGGAGGGCATGCCCAGGGGGGTGGGCACGCCCCCTATCTCGTGGCCTCCTCGACGCTTCCCTGGCTTGCACTCCAAGTCTCCTGGACCATGTTCGTTCCAAAAATCACGCTCTCGAAGGTTTCATTCCGTTTGGACTCCGTTTGATATTCCTTTTCTTCGAAACACTGAAATTGGCAAGAAAACAGCAATATGGGCTGGGCCTCCGGTTAATAGGTTAGTACCAAAAATAATATAAAAGTGTATAATAAAGCCCATAAACATTCAAAACAGATAATAAAATAGCATGAATGATTCATAAATTATAGATACGTTGGAGACGTATCACACCTATTGTTCAACCACCTGATTGGAACTTGCCTTTTGAAATTATGTGTGATGCTAGTGATTATGCTGTTGGTGTTGTTCTAGGACAAATAGTTGATAAGAAACTGAATGTTATTCATTATGCTAGTAAAACTCTAGACAATGCACAACGGAATTATGCAACTACTGGAAAAAATTCCTAGCGGTGGTGTTTGCTTGTGACAAATTTAGATCTTACATTGTTGACTCTAAACTTATTGTTCACACCGATCATGCTGCTATAAAATATCTTATGGAAAAGAAAGATGTCAAACCTAGACTTATTCGATGGGTTCTCTTGCTACAAGAATTTGATTTACATATTACTGATAGAAAAGGAGTTGAGAATCTCGTAGTTGATAACTTCTCTAGGCTTGAAAATGTTCTTGATGACCCATTACCTATTGATGATAGTTTTCCTGACGAGTAGTTAGCTACAATAAGTATTTCTAATAATACTCCTTCGTATGCCGATTACGCTAATTACATTGTTGCTAAGTATTTACCACCTAGCTTTACTTACCAACAAAAGAAAAAATTCTTCTGTGACTTAAGATATTACTTTTGGGATGACCCACATCTTTATAAAGAAGGAGTAGATGGTATTATTAGACGTTGAGGACCTGAGCATGAACAGGAACAAATCCTACGGAAATATCACTCTAAAGCTTATGGAGGGCATCATGCTGGAGATAGAACTGCTCACAAGGTATTGCAATCTAGATTTTATTGGCCTACTCTCTTCAAGGATGCCCGTAAGTTTGTCTCATCTTGTGATGAATGTCAAAGAATAGGTAATATCAGTAAGCGTCAAGAAATGCCTATGAATTATTTACTTGCTGTTGAACCATTTGATGTTTGGGGATTTGATTACATGGGATCTTTTCCTTCCTCTAATGGGTATACACATGTTTTTGTTGTTGTTGATTATGTTACTAAATGGGTAGAAGCTATTCCAACCAGTAGTGCTGATCACAACACCTCTATTAAAATGCTTAAGGAAGTTATTTTCCCAAGGTTTGGAGTCCCTAGATATTTAATGACTGATGGTGGTTCACACTTTATTCATGGTGCTTTCCACAAAATGCTTGCCAAGTATGATGTTAACCATAGAACTGCATCACCTTATCATCCTCAGTCTAGTGGTCAAGTTTAACTTAGCAATAGAGAAATAAGATTAATTTTGCGAAAGACTGTCAATAGGTCCCGGAAGATTTGGTCTAAGAAATTAGATGGTGCACTTTGGGCTTATAGAACAGCATATGAAAATCCTATGGGTATGTCTCCTTAAAAAATGGTTTATGGAAAAGCTTGTCATTTGCCTCTTGAGTTAGAACATAAAGCATATTGGGCAATCAAAGAACTCAACTATGATTTCAAACTTGCCAGTGAAAAGAGGTTATTTGATATTATCTCATTAGATGAATGGAGAACCCAAGATGGCATGATAAAAGAATCCAAAAGCATGAGTTTAAAGTTGGAGAATATGTTCTTTTGTACAACTCTCGTTTTAGATTCTTTGCAGGAAAACTCCTCTCCAAATGGGAAGGACCCTATGTTATCGAGGAGGTTTATCAGTCTGGAGCTATCAAAATAAATAATGCTGAATGTACTAACCCGAAGGTTGTCAATGGGCAACAAATAAAACATTATATCTCAGGTACGCCCATTAATATTGAAAGTAATATTATCCAAACATTGACATCGGAAGAACACATATAATAGTCCTTCCGGAACACTCCAGAATCTTGAAAAAGGAGGAGGTACGTGATATGGTAAGTAAACGAACTACGAAAAATCCGCAAAAATATTTTTTGTCAGTTTTGGAATATTTAGAAAATTAGGAAAATAAGAAACTACCAAGAAAGTGACCCTGGTGGGCACAAGACACCAGGTGGGTTGTGCCCACCTGGGGAACCTTCCGGACTCCGTTTTTCTTCCGTTTGCTTGTTTCCCAAGATAAAAAATCCGTATATAACCCCCGAACCTATTGACCACCGTATCGCAGAGAAATATTTTGTTTTCTTTTCCTTGTTGTTTTCTGTCAGATCCCATCTACCATGGCCACTTCAAGCTCCTCCAAGGACAAGTTCTTCAAGAACGTCATCAACCCATATTTGCGGGAGGTGGTGCAGCATCCTCAGGCCATCTGGATGCATGAGGGGGTGCTGCACATCCGCGATGTGCAAGGACCCAAGGGGACGGGAACCATGGAGGCCAGGCTTGAAGCTATGGAGCAGGAAGTCTTCCGGTGCAAGGGGATGGTGGAGCGTGGACTCAATGCCAATCACCTCATGATTATGGACCTTATACGTGATCTCAAGGTGGATGGAAAGTCCATGAAGGACATCGTCTTGACCCTCAACGAGTAAATCAACTTCCTCCAAAATCAGATCTATGATCTTCAAAACCAAGTCTTTGAATATGAGGCGAGGTTTAAAGGTATGAGTTTGGTTGCTAGTTGCAGGACCCGTGAGACTCATTCTTCCTATTACGATGGTGGACCTCTGCCATGGAAACCTGAGGACAAGATCGCATCTACTTCATCACCACCACCCTCTTCTTCATCACCAAAAGAAAATTGAGATCGGGTATGGGCACTCCCCTTGGCTTCCGCCAAGCTTTGGGGAGGTGCCCCGGTATCGTATCATCCCCACTATCTTTTGCATTTACTTATTTTAGTTCGATCTTTTGATCTAGTTGAATAAAAGTTTAGTTTGATCCTTTCTTTTCGAGAGTTTGCTTAGTGATCTATCCTTGTAATCGTGTGCGAGATATATAGTAAAGTTTAGTTTGAGTTTTTGCTTTCTTTACTTTCATGTTGCAATAAAAACAAAGGAATAAATTAAAAAGATCATATGCTAATCTTATGGTAAGTGATGACACCACATAAGGAAAAGTATAAGTAGGAAATTTTATTATAGATTGACAAACATAACATTGGTCAATGGTGCAACTCATGAAAGAATTAATAAGGGAAGAGAAGATTCACATATAAATACACTATCCTAGAAATCTTTTGTGATTGTGAGCCCCCACCAAAATATTATATGCCAAAATTGTTGACGTTGGACAAGGAAGACAATGTAATGATTTATGTTTGTTCATATTTACATAGAAGTTATATTGTCATAGGTCCTTCAACATGTGGTGCTTGCCCCTATCTTTGCTAGCCAAAAATTCCACACTAAGTAGAGATACTACTTGTGCATCCAAAAACCCTTAGACCCAAATCTTATTTTCAAGAGTCCACCATACCTACCTAGGGGTTGAGCAAGATCCCTCAAGTAAGTTGTCATCGGTGCAATAAGGCAATAAAAATTGCTTCTAAAAGTGTGAGATCATTTAGTGTAAGAGAAAATTGAGCGTTGTACGGACTTGTGATGGTGAAGAATAAAAATGACAGACTGCATAATAAAGGTTGCCATCACAAGGGGCAATACAACATGACTTTATTTTGCACTAAGGGGTTGAGCATACAAACAAATAAGCGCATGGCAACCTCTGCTTCCCTTTGCGAAGGGCCTATATTTTACTTTTATGTATTTACTTTTATGCAAGAGTCAAAGTTTCTTCTCTCTATTCCTTTTTATTTTTATCCTTTGGCAAGCATCATGTGGTGAGGAAAGATCTAGGCACATATGTCTAGTTGAATATCGGTAGCATGAGTTATTATTGTTGACATCACCCTTGAGGTGAGTATGTTGGGAGGCAAAACTATAAGCCCCCATCTTTCTATGTGTCCGGTTGAAACGTTTTGTTCATGTGTATGTGGTGAGTGTTAGCAATCATAGAAGACTATATGATGGTTGAGTATGTGGACTTGCCTAAAAGCTCCGATATGTGACCTTTCCTGAAGAGATGATGAATTGTAGTTGCAAAGTTGACTGAGAACATAGTTTGTTGGTTTCTAATAGAGTTTATGCTTTATACTTCAATTGTGTGATGATTTGTCACTTATTCATGGGGAGTCTATGATAAAAGTTTTATGTTTAAATTTGTTGCTATTATAATAATCTACATGATGCTTCTATGTCCGTATTTTGTTTTTATGGACACCTCTCTCTCTAAGCATGTGGACATGTTTTTCGATTTCGATTTTCGCTTGGGGACAAGCGAGGTCTAAGCTTGGGGGAGTTGATACGTCCATTTTGCATCATGTTTTCCTACTGTTATTTATGATGTTTTTATGCATAATAATGCTTTTTGGAGTAATTCTAATGCCTCTTCTCTCATAATATGCAAGGTGCACACAAAGAGGGAGAATTCCGGTAGCTGGAAATCTGGACCTGGAAAAGCTACATCAGGCTACCTATTCTGCACAACTCCAAAAAAGCTGAAACTTTAGGGAGAATTTTTATGGAATAAATGAGGAATATTGGAGCAAATAAGTACCAGAGGGGACCCATCAGGTGGGCACAACCCACCTGGGCGCGCCAGGGAGCCCAGGCGCACCCTCGTGGGTTGTGCTCACCCAGGCCCACCTCCGGTGCCCATCTTTTGGTATATAAGTCATTTTGACCTAGAAAAAATAAGGAGAGGACTTTCGGGACGGAGCGCCGCTGTCTCGAGGCGGAACTTGGGCAAGAGCACTTTTGCCCTCCGGCGGAGCGATTCCGCCGGGGGAACTTCCCTCCTGGAGGGGGAAATCATCGTCATCATCAGCACCGACAACTCTCCCATCTTGGGGAGGGCAATCTCCATCAACATCTTCAACAGCACCATCTCCTCTCAAACTCTAGTTCATCTCTTGTGTTCAATCTTTGTACCGGAACTATAGATTGGTGCTTGTGGGTGACTAGTAGTGTTGATTACATCTTGTAGTTGATTACTATATGGTTTATTTGGTGGAAGATTATATGTTCATATCCAATATGCTATTTAATACCCCTCCGATCTTGAGCATGTTTATCACTTGTGAGTAGTTACCTTTGTTCTTGAGGTCATGACAGAAATTGTGTTGCAAGTAATCATGTGAACTTGATATGTGTTCGATATTTTGATAGTATGTATCTTGTGATTCCCTTAGTGGTGTCATGTGAACGTCGACTACATGACACTTCACCATATCTGGGCCTAATGGAATGCATTGTGGAGTGGTTATTAGATGATGGGTTGCGAGAGTGACAGAAGCTTAACCCTAGTTTATGCGCTATTCCGTAAGGGACCGATTGGACCCAAAAGTTTAATGCTATGGTTAGAATTTATTCTTAATACTTTTCTCGTAGTTGTGGATGCTTGCAAGGGGGTTAATCATAAGTAGGAGGTTTGTTCAAGTAAGAACAGCACCTAAGCACCGATCCACCCACATATCAAATTATCAAAGTAGCGAACACAAATCGAACCAACATGATGAAAGTGACTAGATGGAATTCCCGTGTACCCTCAAGAACACATTGCTTACTATAAGAGACTGTTTTGGCCTGTCCTTTGCCTCCAAAGGATTGGGATACCTTGCTGCACTTTTGTTACTACTATCATTACTTACTCGTTACAAATTATCTTGCTATCAAACTACTATGTTACTTACAATTTCAGTACTTGCAGACATTGCCTTGCTGAAAACCACTTGTCATTTCCTTCTGCTCCTCGTTGGGTTTGACAATCTTACTTATCGGAAAGAGCTACAATTCATCACCTATACTTGTGGATCATCAACCATCACATACACTCTGGCCAAAAACAAGTGCATCCATGCCTATCGTGTGCATGGCGATACGGCTTACGATCCAAGGTCGGGTCTTTCCCAAGGGGATGGGAAGATGCAGAGCATCCTACGGTCATCTCCATGTACACCTTCATAGCACCTCAAGCCACAAGTGGACCTAGCGTACTTAAGGTGAACCTGCTCCTCTTCGAGATTTACATGAATATCCATTGGACTTGGTTACTACCTCACCATGGAACGTTGTGCATCATTAGGTATGAGGGAAACCACCACCAAGCAGCTAGGAAGCTTCCTGGAGGCCAAGGAGAAGGACCCCAAGACCCAAGAGCTGACCGGAAGTGTCAAGATGAAGAAAAGGAAGTGTGCATAAATTGCACTACCGGACAGTTCGGTCCCCACACCGGATAGTCCGGTCGCATCGAAATTGCACTACCGGAAAGTCCGGTCCCCACAGTGGACAGTCCGGTGGCACCCGAAAATGCATCTGGACTATCCGGACTGTCCGGTCCGCCCAGTTTCGCTATAAATTGGGCTAAAAAGCCCATGTAACCACCGAGGCCCATACCCTTTCGCCCCTAGACTATATATTCCGTGCTCCTCTCGGTTTTTAGGGTTAGCTAAGAATAGATCTAGACATTAGAGCTTAGCTCATGTATCTCCCCTTGTGGGTTTCCTCTTGAGGGAGAAAACTCCATTGGAGTTCAAGGCCTCCATTGGAGAATATCCTTAGGGATTCAAGACCCCCTTGAGGGAAGGATCTATCTGTTGGGGAACGTAGCAGAAATTCAAAAAATTTCCTACGTAACACCAAGATCTATCTATGGAGAAACCAGCTACGAGTAGAAGGGAGAGTGCATCTACATACCCTTGTAGATCGCTAAGCGGAAGCGTTCAAGTGAACGGGGTTGATGGAGTCGTACTCGTCGTGATTCAGATCACCGATGATCAAGTGCCGAACGGACGGCACCTCCGCGTTCAACACACGTACAGCCCGGTGACGTCTCCCACGCCTTGATCCAGCAAGGAGAGAGGGAGAGGTTGAGGAAGACTCCATCCAACAGCAGCACAACGGCGTGGTGGTGGTGGAGGAGCGTGGCAATCCCGCAGGGCTTCGCCAAGCACCATGGGAGAGGAGAAGAACTTGGGAGAGAGGGAGGGGCTGCACCAAAGGCATAAGGTGTGTTTGGGAGGCCCTCCTACCCCACTATATATAGGGATCCCAAGGGGGGGTGCGCCAGCCCCTAGGAGATCCAATCTCCAAGGGGGCGGCGGCCAGGGGAGGAGTCCTCCCCCCCCCCAAGGCACCTAGGAGGTGCCTTCCCCTGCTGGGACTCTTCCTTTAGGGTTTCCCCAGGCGCATGGGCCTCTTGGGGCTGGTGCCCTTGGCCCATGTAGGCCAAGGCGCACCCCCTACAGCCCATGTGGCCCCCCGGGGCAGGTGGCCCCACCCGGTGGGCCCCCGGGACCCTTCCGGTGGTCCCGGTACAATACCGATGACCCCGAAACTTGTCCCGATGGCCGAAACAGGACTTCCTATATATAAATATTTACCTCCGGACCATTCCGGAACTCCTCGTGACGTTCGGGATCTCATCCGGGACTCCGAACAACATTCGGTAATCACATACAAGCTTCCTTTATAACCCTAGCGTCATCGAACCTTAAGTGTGTAGACCCTACGGGTTCGGGAGACATGCAGACATGACCGAGACGTTCTCCGGTCAATAACCAACAGCAGGATCTGGATACCCATGTTGGCTCCCACATGTTCCACGATGATCTCATCGGATGAACCACGATGTCAAGGACTTAATCAATCCCGTATTCAATTCCCTTTGTCTATCGGTATGTTACTTGCCCGAGATTCGATCGTCGGTATACCGATACCTTGTTCAATCTCGTTACCGGCAAGTCACTTTACTCGTTCCGTAACACATCATCCCGTGATCAACTCCTTGGTCACATTGCGCATATGATGATGTCCTACCGAGTGGGCCCAGAGATACCTCTCCGTTTACACGGAGTGACAAATCCCAGTCTCGATCCGCATAAAACAATAGATACTTTCGGAGATACCTGTAGTGCACCTTTATAGTCACCCAGTTACGTTGTGACGTTTGATACACCCAAAGCACTCCTACGGTATCCAGGAGTTACACGCTCTCATGGTCGAAGGAAGAGATACTTGACATTGGCAAAGCTCTAGCAAATGAACTACACGATCTTTTGTGCTAGTCTTAGGATTGGGTCTTGTCCATCACATCATTCTCCTAATGATGTGATCCCGTTATCAACGACATCCAATGCCCATAGCCAGGAAACCATGACTATCTATTGATCACAACGAGCTAGTCAACTAGAGGCTCACTAGGGACATATTGTGGTCTATGTATTCACACGTGTATTACGATTTCCGAATAATACAGTTATAGCATGAATAAAAGACAATTATCATGAACAAGGAAATATAATAATAATACTTTTATTATTGCCTCTAGGGCATATTTCCAACAGTCTCCCACTTGCACTAGAGTCAATAATCTAGTTCACATCGCCATGTGATTAACACTCACAGGTCACATCGCCATGTGACTAATACCCAAGAGTTTACTAGAGTCAGTAGTCTAGTTCACATCACTATGTGATTAACACTCAATGAGTTTTATGTTTGATCATGTTGCTTGTGAGAGAGGTTTTAGTCAACGGGTCTGAACCTTTCAGATCCGTGTGTGCTTTACAAATCTCTATGTCATCTCCTAGATGCAGCTACCACGCTCTATTTGGAGCTATTCCAAACAACTGTTCTACTTGGAGCTATCCTAAATTATTGCTCCATTATATGTATCCGGTCTCTCTACTCAGAGCTATCCGGATAGGTGTCAAGCTTGCATCGTCGTAACCTTTACGACGAACTCTTTTACCACCTCCATAATCGAGAAAATTCCTTAGTCCACTAGTTACTAAGGATAACTTTGACCGCTGTCCTGTGAGCCATTCTTGGATCACTCTTGTACCCCTTGACTGACTCATGGCAAGGCACACTTCAGGTGCGGTACACAGCATAGCATACTAAAGAGCCTACGTCTTAAGCATAGGGGACGACCTTCGTCCTTTCTCTCTATTCTGCCGAGGTCGAGCTTTAAGTCTTAACTTCGTACCTTACAACTCAGGCAAGAACTTCTTCTTTGACTGATCCATCTTGAACACCTTCAAGATCATGTCAAGGTATGTGCTCATTTGAAAATATTATTAAGCATTTTGATCTATCCTTATAGATCTTGATGCTCAATGTTCAAGTAGCTTAATCCAGGCTTTCCATTGAAAAACACTTTCAAAATAACCCTATATGCTTTCTAGAAATTCTACATCATCTCTGATCATCAATATGTCAACAACATATACTCATCAGAAATTCTATAGTGCTCCCACTCACTTCTTTGGAAATACATGTTTCTCATAAACTTTGTACAAACCCAAAATCTTTGATCATCATCAAAGCATACATTCCAACTCCGAGATGCTTACTCCAGTCCTTAGAAGGATCGCTGGAGCTAGCATACCTTTTAGCATCCTCAGGATTGACAAAACTTTTCTGATTGTATTGCATACAACCTTTCCTCACGAAAACTGGTAAGGAAACTCGTCTTGACATCCATCTGCCAGATTTCATAAATGCAGCTAATGCTAACATGATTCCGACGGACTTTAAGCATCGCTACGAGTGAGAAAATCTCATCGTAGTCAACTCCTTGAACTTGTGAAAAACTTTTCGCCACAACTCGAGCTTCATGGACGGTGACATTACCATCCACGTCCGTCTTCTTCTTAAAGATCCATTTATCTTAATGGCTTGCCGATAATCGGGCAAGTCCATCAAAGTCCATGCTTTGTTCTGATATATGGATACTATCTCGGATTTCATGGCTTCTAACCATTTGTCGGAATTCGGGCCCACCATCGCTTCTCCATAGCTCGTAGGTTCATTGTTGTCTAGCAACATGACCTTCAAGATAGGATCACCGTACCACTCTGAAGTAGTACGCATCCTTGTCATCCTACGAGGTTTTGGGAGTGACTTGATCCGAAGTTTCATGATCAATATCATAAGCTTCCACTTCAATTGGTGTAGGTGCCACAGGAACAACTCCCTGTGCCCTGTCACACACTAGTTGAAGAGACGGTTCAATAACCTCATCAAGTCTCCACCATCCTCCCACTCAATTCTTTCGAGAGAAACTTTTCCTCGAGAAAGGACCCGTTTCTAGAAACAATCCCTTATTGCTTTCGGATCTGAGACAGGAGGTATACCCAACTGTTTTGGGTGTCCTATGAAGATGCATTTATCTGCTTTGGGTTCGAGCTTATCAGCCTGAAACTTTTTCACATAAGCGTCGCAGCCCCAAACTTTTAAGAAATGACAGCTTAGGTTTCTCTAAACCATAGTTCATACGGTATCATCTCATCGGAATTACGTGGTGCCCTATTTAGAGTGAATGTGGTTGTCTCTAATGCCTAACCCATGAATGA
This sequence comes from Triticum dicoccoides, assembly GCF_002162155.2. Lineage (NCBI taxonomy): Eukaryota > Viridiplantae > Streptophyta > Magnoliopsida > Poales > Poaceae > Triticum > Triticum dicoccoides. The sequence continues at coordinate 179,538,781 of NC_041391.1, forward strand.
TAGTGGTAATTCGATAAGAGACATCATGGTACGCACCATATCAATAGGGTGCAACTATGATGTTCGGACACACCATCACACTATGGTGTTCCAGGCGGTATTAATTGCGAAACAATTTCCACAATGTCTTAATTGTGTGCCAAAACTCATAACTCAGATACTCATCTCTATGATCATATCATAGACATTTTATCCTCTTGTCACAATGATCTTCTACTTCACTCTGAAATTATTTGAACCATTCAATAATTCAGACTAGTGTTTCATCAAGTAAATATTCTCAACATCTACTCGAATCATCTGTGAAGTAAGAACATAACGATATTCACTGCATGCCTCAGCACTCATTGGACTGCACACATCAAAATGTGTTACTTCCAACAAGTTGCTATCTTGTTCCATCTTACTGAAACCGAGGCTTTTCAGTCATCTTGCCTATGTGGTATGATTTGCATATCTCAAGTGATTCAAAATCAAGTGAGTCCGAACGGTCCATTTGCATGGAGCTTCTTCATGCATATATACCAATAGACATGGTTCGCATGTCTCAAACTTTTCAAAAATGAGTGAGTCCAAAGATCCATCAACATGGAGCTTCTTCATGCGTTTTATACCATTATGACTTACATGGCAGTGCCACAAGTAAGTGGTACTATCATTACTATCTTATATCTTTTGGCATGAAAATGTGTATCACTACGATCGAGATTCAATAAACCATTTATTTAGGTGCAAGACCATCGAAGGTATTATTCAAATGAATAGAGTAACCATTATTCTCCTTAAATGACTAACCGTATTGCGATAGACATAATCCAATCATGTCTATGCTCAACGCAAACACCAATCTCGGTGGTAGAGGGAGCGTGCGATGCTTGATCACATCAACCTTGGAAACACTTCCAACACATATCGTCAGCTCACCTTTAGCTAGTCTCCTTTTATTTCGTAGCTTTTTATTTCGAGTTACTAACACTTAGCAACTGAACCGGTATCTTAATACCCTGGTGCTACTAGGAGCACTAGTAAAGTACACATTAACATAATGTATATCCAATATACTTCTATCGACCTTGCCAGCCTTCTCATCTACCAAGTATCTAGGGTAATGCTGCTCCAGTAGCTGTTCCCCTTATTACAGAAGCACTTAGTCTCGGGTTTGGGTTCAACCTTGGGTTTCTTCACTAGTGCAGCAGCCGATTTGCCGTTTCATGAAGTATCCCTTCTTGCCCTTGCCCTTCTTGAAACTAGTGGTTTCACCAACCATCAACAATTGATGCTCCTTCTTGATTTCTACTTTCGCGGTGTCAAACATCGCGAATACCTCAAGGATCATCATATCTATCCCTGATATGTTATAGTTCATCACGAAGCTCTAGCAGCTTGGCGGCAATGACTTTGGAGAAACATCACTATCTCATTTGGAAGATCAACTCCCACTTGATTCAAGTGATTGTTGCACTCAGACAATCTGAGCACAAGCTCAACATTGAGCTTTTCTCCCTTAGTTTGTAGGCTAAGAAAATTGTCGGAGGTCTTATACCTCTTGACGTGGGCACGAGCCTGAAATCCCAATTTCAGCCCTCGAAACATCTCATATGTTCCGCGACGTTTCGAAAACGTCTTTGGTGCCTCTACTTAAACCATTTAACTGAACTATCACGTAGTTATCAAAATGTGTATGTTCAATGTTCGAAACATCCACAAACGACGTTTGGGGTTCAGCACACTGAGCAGTGCATTAAGGACATAAGCGTTCTAGTGTCCGCATAATCGCTACTGTCAACTTTCAACTATATTTTCTCTAGGAACATATCTAAAACAGTAGAACTAAAGCGCGAGCTACGACATAATTTGCAAAAGGTCTTTTGACTATGTTCAGGATAATTAAGTTCATCTTATGAACTCCCACTCAGATAGACATCCCTCTAGTCATCTAAGTGATTACATGATCCAAGTCAAACTAGGTCGTGTCCGATCATCACGTGAGACGGACTAGTCATCATCGGTGAACATCTTCCTGTTGATCGTATCTACTATACGACTCATGCTCGACCTTTCGGTCTCCGTGTTCCGAGGCCATGTCTGCACATGCTAGGCTCGTCAAGTTAACCCTAAGTGTTTTCGCTGTGTAAAACTGTCTTACACCCGTTGTATGTGAACGTAAGAATCCATCACACCCGATCATCACGTGGTGCTTAGAAGCGACGAACTGTAGCAACGGTGCACAGTTAGGGGAGAACTCTTCTTGAAATTTTGTAAGGGATCATCTTATTTACTACCGTCGTCCTAAGTAAACAAGATGCATAAACATAATAAACATCACATGCAATTATATAGTTGTGACATGATATGGCCAATATCATATAGCTCCATTGATCTCCATCTTCGGGGCTCCATGATCATCTTGTCACCGGCATGACACCATGATCTCCATCATCATGATCTCCATCATCGTGTCTTCATGAAGTTGTCACGCCAACGACTACTTCTACTTCTATGGCTAACGCGTTTAGCAATAAAGTAAAGTAAGTTACATGGCGTTCTTCAATGACACGCAGGTCATACAAAAAATAAAGACAACTCCTATGGCTCCTGCCGGTTGTCATACTCATCGACATGCAAGTCGTGAATCCTATTACAAGAACATGATCAATCTCATACATCACATATCATTCATCACATTCTTCTGGCCATATCACATCACAAAGCATACCCTGCAAAAACAAGTTAGACGTCCTCTAATTGTTGTTTGCATGTTTTACGTGGCTGCTATGGGTTTCTAGCAAGAACGTTTCTTACCTACGCAATACCACAACGTGATATGCCAATTGCTATTTACCCTTCATAAGGACCCTTTTCATCGAATCCGTTCCGACTAAAGTGGGAGAGACTGGCACCCGCTAGCCACCTTATGCACCAAGTGCATGTCAATCGGTGGAACCTGTCTCACGTAAGAGTACGTGTAAGGTCGGTCCGGGCCGCTTCATCCCACAATACCGTCGAAACAAGATTGGACTAGTAACGGTAAGCATATTGAACAACATCAACGCCCACAACTACTTTGTGTTCTACTCGTGCAAAGAATCTACGCAATAGACCTAGCTCATGATGCCACTGTTGGGGAACGTAGCAGAAATTCAAAAAATTTCCTACGTAACACCAAGATCTATCTATGGAGAAACTAGCTACGAGTAGAAGGGAGATTGCATCTACATACCCTTGTAGATCGCTAAGCGGAAGCGTTCAAGTGAACGGGGTTGATGGAGTCGTACTCGTCGTGATTCAGATCACCGATGATCAAGTGCCGAACGGACGGCACCTCCGCGTTCAACACACGTACAGCCCGGTGACGTCTCCCATGCCTTGATCCAGCAAGGAGAGAGGGAGAGGTTGAGGAAGACTCCATCCAACAGCAGCACAACAGCATGGTGGTGGTGGAGGAGCGTGGCAATCCCGCAGGGCTTCGCCAAGCACCATGGGAGAGGAGAAGAACTTGGGAGAGAGGGAGGGGCTGCACCAAAGGCATAAGGTGTGTTTGGGCGGCCCTCCTACCCCACTATATATAGGGATCCCAAGGGGGGGTGCGCCAGCCCCTAGGAGATCCAATCTCCAAGGGGGCGGCGGCCAGGGGAGGAGTCCTCCCCCCCCAAGGCACCTAGGAGGTGCCTTCCCCTGCTGGGACTCTTCCTTTAGGGTTTCCCCAGGCGCATGGGCCTCTTGGGGCTGGTGCCCTTGGCCCATGTAGGCCAAGGCGCACCCCCTACAGCCCATGTGGCCCCCCGGGGCAGGTGGCCCCACCCGGTGGGCCCCCGGGACCCTTCCGGTGGTCCCGGTACAATACCGATGACCCCGAAACTTGTCCCGATGGCCGAAACAGGACTTCCTATATATAAATCTTTACCTCCGGACCATTCCGGAACTCCTCGTGACGTTCGGGATCTCATCCGGGACTCCGAACAACATTCGGTAACCACATACAAGCTTCCTTTATAACCCTAGCGTCATCGAACCTTAAGTGTGTAAACCCTACGGGTTCGGGAGACATGCAGACATGATCGAGACGTTCTCCAGTCAATAACCAACAGCGGGATCTGGATACCCATGTTGGCTCCCACATGTTCCACGATGATCTCATCGGATGAACCACGATGTCAAGGACTTAATCAATCCCGTATTCAATTCCCTTTGTCTATCGGTATGTTACTTGCCCGAGATTCGATCGTCGGTATCCAATACCTTGTTCAATATCGTTACCGGCAAGTCACTTTACTCGTTCCGTAACACATCATCCCGTGATCAACTCCTTGGTCACATTGCGCATATGATGATGTCCTACCGAGTGGGCCCAGAGATACCTCTCCGTTTACACGAAGTGACAAATCCCAGTCTCGATCCGCATAAAACAATAGATACTTTCGGAGATACCCATAGTGCACCTTTATAGTCACCCAGTTACGTTGTGACGTTTGATACACCCAAAGCACTCCTACGGTATCCAGGAGTTACACGATCTCATGGTCAAAGGAAGAGATACTTGACATTGGCAAAGCTCTAGCAAATGAACTACACGATCTTTTGTGCTAGTCTTAGGATTGGGTCTTGTCCATCACATCATTCTCCTAATGATGTGATCCCGTTATCAACGACATCCAATGTCCATAGCCAGGAAACCATGACTATCTGTTGATCACAACGAGCTAGTCAACTAGAGGCTCACTAGGGACATATTGTGGTCTATGTATTCACACGTGTATTACGATTTCCGGATAATACAGTTATAGCATGAATAAAAGACAATTATCATGAACAAGGAAATATAATAATAATACTTTTATTATTGCCTCTAGGGCATATTTCCAACACTATCTAGATCATCAAGACCTCATTTCCTTTGGATTTGAGATGAACTTTACCATGTATCTTGTTTCCATTTGATTGTTCTTGTACCTTGTGAATCTCATGTGTTTGTTGGTCTAGTGGATGTGTGATTGGACTTGTTCTTGAGTGTTCCTCTTGTGATTTACCCTCTTGTTATTCATGTTCTTCACGTTCTTCGTGGATCCCCCTCCAATTCGTGAAAGATATCCCCCTTAGGGTTCCACCCTACAACACCACCGCACCCAGCGGACGCGACCAAGGGCGAGTGGCGCCTGCCCTGCCCCTGGTCTTCATCGACGTGCATTTTCCACATCCCCTGCCAGACCCTCGGGAACAGGGATCATTCTCGGACCCAGAGGAGGGCATGCCACTCTGCTAGAGTGCGAGGAATGCGGCGATAGGGGCGACCAATCCTCAACGTGATCCATGTGGATGAGCATGTCGTTGTGCCATACGCGAGAGAGGGGGTGTCGGTGTCAAAACCGGCGGATCTCAGGTAGGGGGTCCCGAACTGTGCGTCTAGGCGGATGGTAACAGGAGACAAGGGACACGATGTTTTACCCAGGTTCAGGCCCTCTTGATGGAGGTAAAACCCTACGTCCTGCTTGATTAATATTGATGATGTGTGTTACAAGAGTGGATCTACCACGAGATCAAGGAGGCTAAACCCTAGAAGCTAGCCTATGGTATGATTGTTGTTCGTCCTATGGACTAAATCCATCCGGTTTATATAGACACCGGAGAGGGCTAGGGTTACACAAAGTCGGTTACAATGGTAGGAGATCTACATATCCGTATCGCCAAGCTTGCCTTCCACGCCAAGGAAAGTCCCATCCGGACACGGGACAAAGTCTTCAATCTTGTATCTTCATGGTCTTGGAGTCCGGCCGATGATGATAGTCTGGCTATCCGGACACCCCCTAGTCCGGGACTCCCTCAGTAGCCCCCGAACCGGGCTTCAGCGACGACGAGTCCGGCGCGTATATTGTCTTTGGCGTTGCAAGGCGGGTTCTCCTTCAAACTTCATGTTCCTGTCGAATAGTGTCCGGCTTCCTTATAAATGTTGCGCTCCTTGGCTTCTACGCCCAATAATGGCCTTCTTCCACGTGTCGTATGAATGCGAAAAGCTAGGGTATTTTTACATTTTACCCCCTAGCCACGCGAACGAGCCGCCTATAAGAGAGGCGAGGATCTAGATCCAGCTCACACCATCCTCCATTCGCAAGTTCTCATCGAAGCGCTTCTGACAAAAATCCATTCCATCATGGATAGTCGACGCGGCTCCTCCTCTCGCGCTCCCAGCCCTAAGCCAGGAGATTGGGGGAGATGCTTAGTTCCACACAGCGAGCTAGTGGCGCTCCAAACCGAGGGATATCTTCCCCCAGCTTTCATGGTTCCGGTTCGAGCCGGACTGGCCACCTTCAAGGGTGGAAAGCAGGCGGAGAGCGTCCCCAACCCTTCCAAAGGAGAGAGGGTATGCTTCGTCCCTTATCTAATAAGGGGGCTCGGATTCCCCATACATCCGTTTCTCCGGGAGCTCCTGGAGTTCTACGGACTCCAGCTTCACCACCTCACACTTGCCTCCATTTTGCACATCGCGGGCTTTGTAGCTCTTTGCGAGCTGTTCCTGGGCATCAAGCCCCATTTTGCACTGTGGAAGAGATTGTTTTGCCTTGTACCCTGTTCTTATGAGGGGTCGATATATCAAGTGGGCGGAGCCGAAATATGGCACATCGCCGGGACCGGATATCTATCCGGCACCCCGAAGAAGGCGTCCGAAGACTGGCCTTCGGAATGGTTCTACATGGAGGACGCCCCTCTGCCGGATCTAGTTCAGATCGGCCTCCCGGAGTTCAGCAATGCTCCCTTGAAGAAACGCCTGAGTTGGCGCCCGCGGAGCCCTCAACGGGAGGATGATAGGAGCCTCCATTATCTGATGGGCCGGATTAGGTTACTGGCCCACTCCGGATTGACCATGATTGGAATCATGGCCACGTGCATTATGCGAGGGGTGCAGCCACTCCAATATAGGGGCCACCCTATGTGGGATTTCAACGGGGAAGACGACGCCACCCGTCACGGCCGCAGAGGGCCGAGCTCGGCAGCCGATCTGGCAAAGATCCTGTCCGTCTTGTACAAGGGGGAGGAGGAGGACTTTCTCCGCATGAATCCATTGAACGGATTGTCCATGAATAACCCTCGGAGCTGGGTAAGCAGACGTTTATCTACCCGATCCATACCTCCAAAGTCAAGTATTTCACTTTGTGATTTCGACGCAGGAGCTGCGCCAGGATGTGGAGGGCATACGAAGCCTAACTCCACAGCCCGAGGATCCAGAACGATCCCTTGATCCGACCTCCGAAGAGGATCCGGACATAAAGGTGGAGCTGATTGACGGGGTGTTCCACCAACTTAGCATGGACAATGCTCTAGTCGCCATTACGGCTGACTACCCCGGCTTGATTCCGGCCTCCCAGGTGACTACGACCGAGGTCTTGACACCATTATTTGATCCGTGCTCAATTCTGACCATCCTATACTGATGGGGCATCGCAGGAGGTGCCTTTAAGGCGGGAAGCCGAACCTGCGGCGACTGACCAGCAAGGGTCAGTTCGGCCCGGCAGGCGGAAGAGGAGTGCGACGCAAATCGAAATGTCGCTGCAACGGTATGGCACACCATTGTTCTTAAGGGAAGGATCCCTATGAGGTATATTAACGCTCATAACTCTTTCCAGGAGAAAGAGCGCTCGCCGGACAGTGTCCGGAGAGGTTGCCAATCAAGCCTCCGCCAGCCATGCTCCATCACGTGGTCCGGAAGTGGAGGCGAACACAAGGCAAGAGCCGGATGCTCCTCCGACGGAGGATGCCGACAGGCTGTCCGCCACCCGGTCTGAGGTGGAGAGCGCCATGAATCACAAGCGTCGCCGGATAGTTCTTCGTGACGCGTGTTTCTCCCCGGAGGCGTTGAATGCCTTTGATGCGGGAAACGCGCACCTCCGTGCTGCTCAAGATGGTTTAACCAGAGCCACGGAGCAGTATGTGAAGGACATACGGGTAAGTAATTTTAACAGTTATATATGCTAGTAGCCCCCGAAACTTAAAATAGTTAAAATAACTGATTTAAGGATCATTTATTATGCAGGATCTTACGGAGAAGAATACCCACCTATCCCAGGAGCTCCAAGAGTGCAAGGCCCAACTTGAGGCTGCACTAGCCACCACAGGGGGAGCCACAGAGACCCCCGCTGGTAATACGTACTTTGAAAAGATAAGTAGTTAACAAAGTGTGGCGTGTGCATAAATCTGACAATAATATTGCAGAGGGCGCCGGACTAGATCCGGACAAGCAACAGCTACTGCGTCAGCTAAAGGCCGGCGAGAGGGTGCTTATGAAGGTGCAGCAGGAGAGAAACAAGCTCCAAGATGCCCACACCCAGCTAGGAGAAGAGCTGAAAGGTGTTCAGGCCCAGCTGTCTGGCTCCGTGAAGGAGAATCAGCGGCTTCGCCGCGACATTTATAGTAAGTGCTTGAGCAAATTCCTTTGAAAAGAAGAATTCGGCGAGGAAGTCGATTGACAGAAATGTGTCTTTAGGTGTGCTCACAGGTCGCCCTGCGGAGGAAATGCCTGGTTCAACGGGTGACCAACTTCCCGAGCTGGTTCAACTGCTCGAACGTGTTCGGCAGGCGATGAGTGGCGTCGTTCAGGCTTTATGGCCTTCCGTCTCCCTACCCGAGGGCCTTGGAGAGCTTGCTGAGAAGCTTCAGGGAGCACGGCGACGCCTTCGTCTGTGGAAAATATCGGCCTACCATCAAGGCGCCAGGGAGGCCTGGGCCATGGTGAAGACGCGATACCCGAAGGCTGACCCAAACCACATGGCCAAGGTCGGACCTGCGGGGCCTGATGGGAAGGAGATCCCTGTGAGCTTGATGTACGGCCAAGTAGAACTGGCCGCGAAATATTCCCAACAGGACTGTAAATTAGATAGCATGTTAGATGGGATTGAAGAGGAGTACAATCAGTCAGTTTGACGATGTAATTTGAAATGACATGTAAAATGCCTTCTAGCCGGATTGTAGATCGTTTGTCTTTACGGACCTTTTCGCTTCAACCTCCGGACCCAACAGTCCGGAGTGTGTCCGAATACCCTTACGGTTATAGAAGAACCGGCGCATGCGTGCAGACAAGGCATCGGGGTCATAATTGCTTTATCAGACAAGTGCCCAACTAGCTATGTTATATTACATGGTTAGTAAGAAACATCTTCCAGGGAGAATAGTTCCGTTACGGGTTCCTTTCCCTGGGAGGCATGCCCTAAAGTGCATGTCCGGACTGCGAAAATAGCAGAAAAAGCATCTGGGGGCAAATAAATAAGTAAGTAATAAATCATCTTTCAAGTCACCGACCGAATATTCTCTTAAGAATGCTAGCTTTCGGCTTCACCCAGTGTGAGGTACACATCCGGCTGACCCGGCAGTAACAATCGCAGAGGTGCTCCCTTTACCTCCTAGCCGAACAATCGGGAACGTAGGGGTAAGCACAGGAGCCAGGCAACCCAGCTTGGCCAAAACTTAAGTCATATTGATGCATATAATGGTGAATAAAAGGTACATGCGGAAGTATGACACATGTGTTGGGCATGAAGCCCGTATAGATAAGCTTCTGTTAAAGAAGCCCCCAGGTATAACGAGTGCTAGGAGCACATCGAGTGTGTGCGAACAATGCGCAAATCAGCTCTGAGTCCGGCGTTAGGCGTAGAATCTTCGGAGACGGGCTGCGTTCCATGGGTTCGGCTCGAGTCGGTTGTCAGATGCGTTACGTAGATGGTATGCTCCGCCGGTCAGGACTTGGTCGATGATGAAGGGACCTTCCCACTTGGGCTTAAGTTTGTCCTTTTTCTTGTCCGGCAGGCGTAGAACAAGTTCGCCAACATTGTAAGCTTTGGCCCATACTTCTCTGCTTTGATATCTTCGAGCCTGCTGTTGATAAAATGCGGAACGAGCTTTTGCCACGTCCCGCTCCTCCTCTAAGGCGTCCAAACTGTCCTGCCGATCCAGCTCGGCTTCTCTTTCTTCGTACATGCGCACGCGAGGTGAGTCATGAATTATATCGCAGGGCAGAACTGCCTCTGCGCCGTACACCATAAAAAATGGTGTGAATCCGGTAGTTCGGTTTGGCATGGTCCGCAGCCCCCAGAGTACGGAGTCGAGCTCCTCTACCCAGTGCGTGTTAGATTCCTTGAGGGACCGCACTATTCTGGGTTTGATGCCGCTCATGATTAGACCATTTGCTCGCTCGACTTGACCGTTAGTTTGAGGGTGATAGACTGAAGCGTAGTCGAGCTTGATGCCCATGTTTTTGCACCAGAGTTTAACCTCGTCGGCCGTGAAATTCGTGCCGTTATCAGTGATGATGCTGTGGGGGACGCCAAAACGGTGTACTACCCCGGATATGAAGTCTATCACAGGTCCGGATTCTGCCGTTTTAACCGGCTTGGCTTCAATCCATTTGGTGAATTTGTCCACCATGACCAATAAGTATTTGTGCTTGTGGGTTCCCCCTTTAAGGGGTCCAACCATGTCAAGCCCCCAGACCGCGAACGGCCAGGTGATGGGTATAGTTTTGAGGGCGGTGGGTGGCATGTGGCTGTGATTAGCAAAGAGCTGGCAACCGACGCATCGTTGGACTAAGTCCTGAGCATCTGCCCAGGCTGTTGGCCAATAAAATCCTGTACGGAAGGCCTTGCCTATAAGGGCCCGGGCTACGGCGTGGTGCCCGCCGAGTCCGGCGTGAATTTCAGCCAGGAGATTTCGCCCCTCCTCTTCGGAGATACACCTTTGAAGGACTCCGGTTGTGCTTTACTTATAAAGTTCTCCCTCATGGACCTTGTAGGCTTTAGATCGCCGAACTATGCAGCGGGGCTCGTTTTGGTCTTCGGGAAGTTCCTACCTAATTAAGTAGGCTAGGAATGGTTCCGTCCACGAGGCAGTTACTGCCATTATTTTGTGGGCTGAAGGTGTTATTTCATTGGCTGAGCCGCCGATTGTGTCAGAATTGTCTGAGTTAGGTGATGCAGCTGGCTCCGGATTGTTATTTCCGGACTCCTCTTCCCATAGTACGGATGGCTTAAAGAGCCGTTCCAGGAAGATGTTTGGAGGGACGGCGTCACATTTTGCGCCGATGCGTGCTAACACGTCTGCTGCCTGGTTATTGTCCCGGGCTACATGATGGAATTCGAGTCCTTCGAACCGAGCTGACATTTTTAGGACGGCGTTGCGGTAAGCTGCCATTTTCAGATCTTTGGCGTCAAAGTCTCCATTTACTTGGGATATTGCGAGGTTTGAATCCCCGCGCACCTCTAGGCATTGAATGCCCATGGAGATTGCCATCCGAAGGCCGTGTAGAAGGGCCTCGTATTCGGCTGCGTTGTTGGAGACCATGTACATTATTTGAAGTACGTATTGGACTGTGTCTCCAGTTGGGGACGTCAAGACGACGCCAGCCCCCAAGCCAGCCAACATTTTGGATCCGTCGAAATGCATGATCCAATTGGAGTACGTGCCGTACTCTTTAGGGAGTTCGGCTTCGGTCCATTCGGCGACGAAGTCAGCCAGGACTTGCGACTTTATAGCTCGTCGTGGTTTGTAGGTTATGTCAAATGGTAAGAGCTCAATGGCCCATTTTGCAATCCTGCCCGTTGCGTCGCGATTGTTTATAATATCGTTGAGAGGTACTTCGGAGGCCATCGTTATAGAACACTCTTGAAAGTAGTGTCGCAGCTTCCAGGATGCCATGAACACCGCATATGCTATCTTTTGATAATGTGGGTACCGGGACTTGCATGGAGTTAAGACAGTGGATACGTAGTACACTGGTTTTTGAAGAGGGAATTTGTGCCCTTCTGTTTCTCGTTCGACGACGAGTACGGCGCTGACAACTTGATGTGTTGCTGCGATATATAATAACATAGGTTCGCCCAGGTTGGGCGTGGCCAGGACCGGATTTGTTGCCAGTATGGCCTTGATTTCTTCGAGTCCGGCTGTGGCGGCATCCGTCCATTCGAAATGTTCGGTGCGCCGGAGGAGGCGATAGAGGGGCAGAGCCTTTTCTCCCAAACGGGAGATGAAGCGGCTTAGAGCCACTACGCACCCAGTTAGTTTTTGTATTTGCTTGAGGTCTTTTGGGATATCCAATTGTGACAGAGCTCGGATCTTGGCTGGGTTTGCTTCAATTCCTCTACCAGATACGATGAAGCCCAAAAGCTTTCCGGCTGGTACTCCGAAGACACATTTTTCCGGGTTGAGCTTAATGTCATATGCTCGGAGGTTGTCAAATGTCACCCTCAAGTCGTCTACTAGAGTTTCGACGTGTTTGGTCTTGACGACCACATCGTCTACGTATGCCTCTAGTGTTTTGCCTATCTGGGTAGCCAGACATGTCTGAATCATGCGCTGATATGTTGCGCCGGCGTTTTTTGAGTCCGAAGGGCATTGTGTTGAAGCAGAATGGCCCATATGGAGTAATGAATGCCGTTGCGGCCTGGTCTTTTTCCGCCATCTTGATTTGATGGTATCCGGAGTATGCATCGAGGAAGCACAATGAATCGTGCCCTGCGGTAGCATCGATGATTTGGTCGATGCGAGGGAGAGGGAAAGGGTCCTTTGGCCAGGCCTTGTTAAGGTCTTTGAAATCGACGCAGAGGCGCCAGGATTTGTCCTTTTTTGGTACCATTACCAGGTTGGCTAGCCAGTCCGGATGCTTCATATCTCTGATGAATCCGGCTTCTAAGAGTTTGGCTAGCTCCTCTCCCATTGCCTGTCTTTTGGGTTCGGAAAATCGCCGAAGAGCTTGTTTGACTGGCTTGAATCCTTTTAGGATATTTAGGCTGTGCTCTGCCAGCCTGCGTGGGATTCCTGGCATGTCTGAAGGGTGCCAGGCAAAAATGTCCCAATTTTCCCGAAGGAATTCTCGTAGTGCGGCTTCTACATCAGGATTTAATTGTGCCCCAATGGATGCCGTCTTTGTGGGGTCCGTTGGATGGACCTGAAATTTGACTATTTCGTCTGCTGTTTTAAAAGAGGTGGACTTGGACCTTTTATCGAGTATCACATCATCCCTATCCACCATGGAGCGCAACGCAGTTAATTCCTCTGCCGCTAGGGCTTCGGATAATGCCTCTAGGGCCAGTGCGGCTGTCTTATTTTCAGCGCGGAGTGCTGTATCTGGATCACTGGCGAGAGTGATTATTCCATTGGGTCCGGGCATTTTGAGCTTCATGTATCCGTAATGGGGTATAGCTTGGAAGATTGTGAATGCCTCTCGCCCTAACAAAGCGTGATATCCGCTGCCGAATGGGGCCACTTGGAACGTGACCTCTTCGGACCTATAATTGTCCGGCGAGCCGAACACTACATCTAGTGTGATTTTTCCTGTGCAGCATACTTCTCGACTAGGGATTATTCCCCTGAAGGTTGTGCTACTTCGCTCAATGCGGCTCCAGTCAATTTCCATTCTTTGAAGGGTTTCCTCGTAGATGAGGTCTAATCCGCTGCCGCCATCCATGAGTACCTTGGTAAGACGAAAGCCGTCCACTATCGGACTGAGGACCAATGCGGCTGGTGCTCTAACTGTTCGGAATTTAGGTTCGTCACTGGCATTGAAGGTGATAGCCGTGTCGCTCCATGGATTTGTTGTTGCTACTTGGTAGACTTCGGCAAGACTGCGGATTGTTTGTTTCCGCATGTTATTTGATGCGAAAGTCTCGAAGACTGTTAATACCGTACTAGTGCTGCTGGCCTGGTTGCCCGGGGCTAAAAAGCCTTCGCCACTTTTGGCCACCTGCCGTAATATCCAACATGCTTGAAGGCTATGTGTTGGAGTGGCGCCCTCTGTACTGTGGATTTTGCAGGGTCCGTTGAGCCATCCCTCCAGTACGGTTCTGTACCCTTTATGGGGTTTTTGCTTTTTGGTTTTTAACCCAGGTGCTTGAGTATGACGCACCCTTTTATTTCGGACTGGGGTTGTATTCAGGGCCGGATTGTCCCAAAACCTAGTTTTGGTTTTCCAGGCACTTTCCATCGCGCAGTATTTTTGTACAATGGTCGCTAGGTCGGCGAAGCGTGTAACTTCACGACGACTGATGGCGCTTATGATTCCCTTGTCCGTGCAATTGTTGCAGAAGATTGAAATCGCGCTTTCTTCACGGCAGCCCTTTATCCTGTCCATAACCAGGAGGAATCTGGCCCAGTAATGATGTACTGTTTCATCGGGCTCTTGCCGTATTTGAGATAGATCGCTTATGTTTGGGTGGGCGGGTGGAATCAAGTTCGGAACCCCGCCCAATCTGAGGCTCAAAGGCCAAGAAGCTTCCGGATTCGGAAGCTTGGTTTGCTGGACGCTTTCCAACAAATCTGGTCCGATGCCTGACTTTAGGTTCAGTATTTGATTAGCGTCCGTCCCTCCGCGGGAATCCGGCATGGAGGGATCGGGAATCCAGACATAGTTGGTTTTTAACATAGAAGAAGAATCGCCGCATTGTTCCTCTACCACGACAATGTGGTGGGTAACCTAGGGAGAGTTGATTTCTCTCAGATCGGTTTTAAGCCCAATCTGATCATAGTCGGTAGCGACTCCCAGGGCGGCGATGCGATCCAAGAGCTCGTTTACGGAGGAGAGCTCAATCGGATCTAGCTGCTCGGCGAATTCCGAGCTGACGTGAAGATCGCTTTTAATGACCTGAGAGGTCATTGTCGGAGCGATGGCCGAACAGGCGGTCATAAGAAAACTACCTAGCCGGATAGTCTGGCCGGCGGCCAAGGCTCCCTTGACGACGGTGCCGTCTTTGAAGACGGGAAAAGGCATCCTTCCTGATGGTGACGGCACAGAGGAACTCTCAATGAAAGCACCAATGTCGGTGTCAAAACCGGTGGATCTCGGGTAGGGGGTCCCGAACTGTGCGTCTAGGCGGATGGTAACAGGAGACAAGGGACACGATGTTTTACCCAGGTTCGGGCCCTCTTGATGGAGGTAAAACCCTACGTCCTGCTTGATTAATATTGATGATGTGTGTTACAAGAGTGGATCTACCATGAGATCAAGGAGGCTAAACCCTAGAAGCTAGCCTATGGTATGATTGTTGTTCGTCCTATGGACTAAAGCCATCCGGTTTATATAGACACCGGAGAGGGCTAGGGTTACACAAAGTCGGTTACAATGGTAGGAGATCTACATATCCGTATCGCCAAGCTTGCCTTCCACGCTAAGGAAGGTCCCATCCGGACACGGGACGAAGTCTTCAATCTTGTATCTTCATAGTCTTGGAGTCCGACCGATGATGATAGTCCGGCTATCCGGACACCCCCTAGTCCGGGACTCCCTCAGGGGGTACCTCCCGGCTCGACGTGGAGAAGCCGAGCATGGCCTCGACGCGGCCGGCCCCGCGTGCCGCCCGCCAGATGGTGTGCTTGGTGGGGATGAAGGCGACGTCCCACACCCACACCCAGCACGCGAAGGTTTGCATGTGGCCGCGCTCGTGTGTGCGACTGTCGAGCCGGTCGATGATGCACTTGTCGCCGAGCACCTTCACCGCCCCCTTGACAGACCTCATGCGGATGGGCATCTTCTCGATGACGACACGGACATGGAGGAGGAAGTCCTGGTGCACAACGTGGCCATCCTCGTGCCACGACTTGATGGTGAAGACGACGTCGTCGACGTTGATGGAGCCGAGGCGGACAGCGTTGTCCCGGTGCATCGGCAACTCGAAATTGACAAGGAAGTCTTCCGAGTCGTGGCTAGTGACCCGCAGCAAGTGGGCTAGAGTGCGGAGCAAGGTGTCGAAGGCGCGGCTGACGGACATGGGGCTCGCCGCATTGCCGCTCAGCCGTAGAGATCAGGAGGACACCATGGCAGCGCAGGAGGAACATCTGGTGCTCCATCTCCGGCGACTCGATCACCACCTTGTGGCTGCTCCTCGGCCGCCGCGATGGGTCGGTGTGGTGGCAGTGTCCATGGCCAGTGCAGGCGAAGAAGGCGTGGGGAAGCGAAGACGGTCTCAAACAGGATCACGCCCAGCAGCAGGCACCGGCCCACCGTTGCGGCCACGCTGAGCTTGAGGGCAATCTCTAGCAATGTGGCCAGACAGCTTGCACTCTATGTAGTGGATTGGATCTCTGCAGTCTACACGGCGGTGTTTGGGGCTGAGGCACCGGAATCAGAGCCCCCGGAAGAGCCTTAAAAAGGCGTCGCGGCCGGCATCCGCATTGAAGGAGGGCCACCGGCCTCGGTGACGCCGCAGGGGCGGCAGTGCGGCGCACATTGCGGGACAGGACCAGTGTCCATCCATCGCCATGGCCCGGAGGGGGGGAGGGCTGGCGCGGGGTGACGAAAAGACCACCATGGACTTAAGGTGATGTTTCCCAACCTAGCAACCCCTATCATTATTTGGCGTGGAGAGGGCGGTGGCGGTCTTGGAGCACTCCCCCGGAGCAGGATTCGTGGCGGAGGGTCGAAGAGAGCCGTTGACGGGCTAGGGGCGGCGGAGGGACCGGATCCGCCGACTGACCACTGGGCAAGGGCAGATCTGGGATGGACGCGGGCTGGCCCCACCCGTCGCTGTCGCACGAGCTGGAGCGGGCGGAACCAAAGGAGCGCACCGAGCGGGCGGGCCCCATGGGACCGGAGGGTGGCGCCGCTGGCCGAGGGGATGTGGTTGTTGACGCGGGGAGAGGAGGGTGGTTCCCTCTCAGGTCCTCGGGCTCGTGTCGCATGACTCCGGCCTCATGATCCGCACATGCCCTGGCCGGCGTCGTGCCAATGTGCACGCCTCTAACACACAAACAGACTTACTTTTACATCTTCAAAAAAAATTTGAAACAAGGCAAAAGATTTGCCATTTCATTGATTAAGAAGGAAGTTTCAAACAAATGCCACAAAGTGGCCAAAAGAAAAAACAATAAGGGGTCTACTCTCGCGGCATTACAACACTCATGTGCTTCGCACCCGCCAACGCCCAAAGAGACACCTCCGCTTTGATCTTACTGATAAGAACCGTGGAAGGGATGGCCGTGTTTCTGAAGACCCTGGCATTACGCTCCGTCCATATCTCCCATGAGATGAGCATCATCAGGTAGGCGAGCGCTTTAGGGGATCCAAGGCGAATCTGAAGGTTGTTGTTCCACCATGCTCTCACCGAAGTCACTGTTTGCCAAGCCGCCGTAGAGATGTGATGCATTCCAAGCCACGGAAGAATATGATTCCAAATGCGGGTGGTGTAGCGGCATTGGAAAAGGAGATGGGAAGCCGACTCTTGGCATTGCTTACAAAGAGGACAGAGACCACAGTTTGGCCAGCCCCGACGTATCAGTCGATCCGATGTCCAAACCCTATTTTGAAGGACAAGCCACGCAAAGAACTTGCACCATGGGGGGGCCAAACCTTCCACACCGAGTGAACAAGATCCTACGAAGTGAGTCCCTCGAACTGAGCCCTGTAGGCTGAGGAAGTAGAGTACATCCCATCCTTGGTGAACTTCCAAACGATGGAATCTTCTATGTCATCAGTCAAAGAAGTCATGGAAATCTTCTCCCAAAGGTTAGCAAACTACTGAACATGAGCTAGCGACAAGCCATTGGAGGTGTCAATGAGAGAAATCCAGTTGTTGTTGGCAAGGGCTTGCTGGATGGAGGAATTCTTTTTGCGTGAAATGGCAAAGATGCTTGGTGCTAAGTCACGAGGGCACAAACCGTCTAACCATGGCGAGTTCCAGAATCTTGCTGTGCGCCCATTTCCAACAGTAACTGTTGTAGCAGCAGCAAAAAAGAGACGGTCGTCTCCGGTGCATGGAGATCCCATGCCTATCCAAGGCTTGCTTTTGTCCACCCACTCAAACAAAAGCCATCGGAGACGGAGGGCCTTAGCGAATTTGTCCAGATTGAGCACGCCTAGGCCACCAAACTGTTTAGGCTTGCAGACGAGATCCCAATTAATCTTGCATTTTCCACCTGAAACTTTGTCTGTACCCGCCCAAAGGTATGCACGCCGAAGGCTGACAATAGCTTTTAGCACCTCCATGGGGATGTCGAGAGGCGTGAGGTGATAAATCGCGATGGCCGTGAGGACCACTTTGACGAGAACCATACGCCCAGCACTCGCAACGTGTCTTCCCTACCAAGGGGGGAGCTTGCCAGCGACCTTGTCAATGAGGTGTTGGAAGTGAATAGTTTTGAGACGCTTGACCGATAGCGGTAGACCAAGATATCGCATTGGGAAAGCGGAACGCACCGCTGGGAAGGCTTGTAGAACGTCATCCAGATTTATGTTGTCACACCGGATGGGAGCCACCATACTTTTGGCACAATTAGTAACCAGACCAATCACTTCTCCGAAGGTGGCCAAGGTGGAAGCAAGAAAATGAAATCCTCCCTCGTGGGTCTAACAAAGATGGCAGCATCGTCTGCGTGTAAAGACGTCCTGATGGTCGGCGCTCTTCCACCTATAGGGTGGAGATGCCCCTGTGTGGTGGCCTTGTTGAGAAGGTGGTGTAGGGGGTCGATAGCCAGGACAAAGAGGAGCGGGGATAGCGGATCTCCCTGCTGGAGACCACAACCGTGCTTCATCAGGTCACCCACCACTCCATTGATCAAAACCCTCGAGGTGGCCGTGGAGAGGAGTGCTGAAATCCAATCAGGAAATCTGGCCGGGAACCCGAGGTGTCTCAACAGGTCCATAAGGAAGTCCCATCTCACTGAGTCGAAAGCCTTCTTGATGTCCAGTTTGAACAGCAAGGTCGGTGTACGGTTTCTGTGGAGCTTCCTTGCCAAGTTTCTGACATACATGAAGTTGTCGCGGATACTTCTTTTCTTTATGAATGCGCTTTGGGCAGGGGATACAAGATTGTTCATATGAGGAGCTAGGCGCGTAGCCAACACCTTGGTGATGATCTTCGCAATGGCGTGGATGAGGCTAATTGGACGAAAGTCCGAGATGCTCTCTGCCCCCTCTTTCTTAGGTATGAGAGCAATGTTGGCTGAGTTAACCCAATGAAGATTGGACGTGTGTAAGTTTGAAAAGTGGCTCACAGCAGTCATGATGTCATCCTTGATGATCTCCCAACATTCCTTGAAGAAGGCTCCAGAGAAGCCATCGGGACCCGGGGATTTATCACGGGGTAGATCAAAAATCGCCTTCCTGACCTCCCCCTCCGTGAAGGCCAGCCCAAGCGCGGAAAGGTCGCCAGCAGGCACCGGGATGTTATTCCAGTTGATATCCTTGCAGCGTGGCAGGCCACGCTTCGTGACCTCGGCAAAGTGGTTTTGGATGATGGACTTTTTGTGATCATGATCAACAACCCAGCCGTTGTTGTGCTTCAAATGGTGGATGAAGTTCTTTCTTCTTCTGTGGTTGACGCGCAAGTGAAAGAAGCGGGTGTTTGCGTCACCATCTTTGAGGTTGGTGATTCTCGAATTTTTCCTCTTTCGAGCATGTTCCATGACAGCGAGGGCGACAACCTTCCTCTTGAGCCTCGTACAAATATCACGTTCCTCTACACTGAGAGGCCTGAGCTCTTGTGCCACATCCAGGCGAAGGATGACCTCCAAAGCCATGTGTAGCCGCACCTTGGAGTGTGCAAAAATTGTCTTGCTCCATTTTCTGAGGGCTTGGCTGGTCTTCTTCAACTTGTGAAATAAGATATGGAAAGGGTCTACATGGTTCACATTTTGGTTCCAAGCACCCTGCACGATCTCCTTGAAGCCGAGCATTTTGATCCAAAAATTCTCAAAGCGGAAACACTTTTGTCTTTGGCGGCCCTTGGTCATTAGCAAGTAGGAGAGGGCAGTGGTCAGAGAGGGACGAGGAGAGGGCATGCAGCAGATGATTGTCAAAGTCGATGTCCCACTCTTCATTGCAGAAAAAAGAGTCCAGTTTGCTTAGTGTTGGGACGCTTTGCTCATTAGTCCACGTGAATTTCCTGTTCTGCAGATGTATTTCTTTGAGCTGACAAGTATTGAGGGTGTTGCGAAAGCGTGTCATGCGGCTTCAGTTACTGTTAGCTCTGTTTCTGTTGCTGGCCCGATAAATCTGATTAAAGTCGCCGGCAAGCAGCCATCTAGTATCAGGGGCTGGTTTCTCACTGATCAGCTCCTGGAAAAAGAGATCCCTCTGCAGAGATATACTGTGAAGCAAAGCACTGGTAGCATGGGATAGACGATCCTTGCAACGCCTTGGCCGTGAATTTGCAGATTAGCATCATTGTGTGCGCCAAGACCACGGATACCCAAGCCCCTGTTTGCGTTAGGAAGAAATTACCTACTCCCAAGCAACTGGGCATTTGCCGGGTTCCATACACTTTGTCGAGACACCCTTTCGGCCATTTGATACAAAGCCATGTAGTCCAACGATTGCTGGAAAACCCCGTCGCCGAAGAGAGCTAAGGATGCAATCCCAGCTGATGCTGTCAAAAGCTTTCTGACGCACACTGCACTAGCTATGATCTTGACGCCTTTTCCACAATAGCCCGCCCTTTGATAAAAAAAAGTTAAAAAAAAACAGACTGCATTTGGTGGATCAAACGCTAAAGAAACCTCTGCAGTCTGGTCGTGAGAACTTTCGTGAGCAACTTGGGCAGGCTATGAACTAGAGAGATCAGCTATAATTCTTGATTCCTGGGGAATGTCAACTTTAGGCAGGAGGGAGATATATGCCAAATACTAGATAGCACCAAGGTTAATCCTGTGCTCATAGAAATCCCTGAAGAATTGCATTGGACCGTCCTTCAAGATGTGCCACAGGCTTCGTACAACTCATTACTGAAACCATCCGGGCCAGGGCTTCTGTTGTTCAGCAAGGACTGTATCGCCTGCATAATTTCCTAGCAAGTGAAGGGGTGGGAGAGGTCACTTAAATCTTCAGGTTCATATAAGTCAGCCAAGTCCACGGATAAAATAGACGGTACTTCAGTGCCAAACATGTTCTCAAAGAACTCTGTGACAATTCTGAACTTATTTTCAGTATCATAGAATTCAGTGCCATCTTTGACAAGAACGAACATGTTTCGACGCAATTGCCAATTGGAGCGATGTTGAAGGATTAGCTTGCACCAATTGACAATCTACTAGCTACGTGAAGTTTGGAAAGGGGGAGTTGGCTAATGTTCTGGAATAATTAAACAGTAAAACCGCGTCATTGGGAATTCAGGAGGGATTCGACGAACATAACTTTGGAGAACCTGACCACAATGTACAAGACAATATGTACCCAAGGAGTTGAATGGAGCAAACAAGTTATTGGACCACAAGAGTTAAACTGTCAGTACTGAACTAGCATGTGTATAACCAGCTATGAATCTTTAGTTTGCAATTCACAAGGAATTCAGCCAAGAAAACCAACGATTTGGAAGAACATAGAACTATCCAATGAGGATACCTATTACCAGCTATGTATGTACTCCGTAGTTTGCAATTCGGTAACTGATCCTGTACATGTGTCATTGTCACCAACAACGACTGACTGTCTGTAAATTGCAAGGCCATATGTAGCTTGCGAAAGAAGAGAGAAGGGCTTGATCTACTTGCACCCGAACTGCCACCATTGCCCAGCTGATTCCTTGGTCACTTCAACACCCCTTCGAGACACTCCATTTTTCGCTACCCCTCCCTAGCAAAAGTGGCGTCAGAACTCAAAATGAAGCAAATAGCTCAACCACAAGAATGCTTATTAAACTGACATTGGAGGGATGCAAACTCAGACTTAATTAAACTGACCTTTCTTCTATGCTTCCTGGGTGCATGTGGGAGTGAGACTGCTGGAACTGGAGGGGTCACATTATGTTGACCAGCATTGTCCCCTAAATCAGCAGTCAGTGTTAGAATTCCATGCAACAATTTTTTTTCTGTTCAAATTTGAAGTAGTTAAGTACCATCAAAAGCACAATTATGATTCACATTCTGTCTCCCCTGGTCTTGTATAACAACAATTGCTCAAATTTGAATTCAATGCAACAAAAATCTATGTTCAGTGAGCACTTGTATCTTATTACTTTGCTGAGCAACAAACCCTAAATGAGCAGTCAGCGAGTGCTTCAAATTTGAATTCCATGGAGCAAAATAACATTAATCAGATTTCATTTCCATGCAGAAAAGCATTTCTGTTCAAATTGCTTGTAGCTCTCATTACCTCGAAATAACGAGTACCAACAGAAGTTACGATATCAGTTCCATGCAGCAAATGCAGAAAATATTTTTGCTTAAAATTTGTAGTAGCTCATTACCTCCCAAAGGAATAATACGATTTGGACTTTGAATTCCTAGCGCGTGCATCTCATTGGTCTGTTCATCTCCCCCTAAATCAGGGTCAATAACAGTTTACATTTGAATTTCATGCAGCGAATTCTTCCTGTTCAGAAGTTTGTGTAGTTCAGTACCTTCTTCAACGATCTCAATCTTACAACCATCGTTTCGCGCTTCCATTCTACTGATAGCGACCACAACCCTTTGTAAATCAGCTGTCAAAGAGAATCAACAAATTAAATTGGTGCTCGACTTAGACCAAAATCCGAATTAGCATATATCATACACTGAGAAAGCACTGGCTGTGAATCAAGATGCGTACTGCGTGTTGACGGCGGCGCAGGAGGTATAACATTGGAGTCACTATCATTCCCTTCATTAGGTTGATCTCGATCCTCCAAATGAGCTAAATAAACAGTAAAAGAAAACTGTTGTTCTACTCCATGGCAGAAGATGCAAACCGAACAAACAATGATGTACATTTTTGAAATCATGAATAATTTACCTTCGTCTTGTCTCCTGCGGAATGACCTGCCAACAGTAGATTTTAACTTCTTTATGGCCTCTGGAGCCTTCAACTTTTTGTGAACTTGAATCAACAGCAGTATCTCCAAGCCGTAGCACACCAAGTTTAGAGAGGATGAGATCTGAAAGGATCATGAAGATGTAATATTTGACGCCTAATACTTGATGTCATTCATAAGGCAAAGTTGAAGGATATCTTACCACCATGATGCGCTGGTTCTTGTGGCTAATAAAGGTAACAATTGCCTGGACAATGCAGAAGATGCAGCTTGGCATAATAGTCATCAGGACAGTTAGGAGCTCCATCTTCGTGTCCAAGGTAAACTGCAGAAAAGCACATAATCAGGGTGTAACTAGAAAATATAGCAAGTGTTGTAGCAAGTAACTTTTCTGAATACTCCTCGCGCCTCTGTACTTACAAGCTGATACATCTGAATAGCATGAGCGGAACCCAGCAGATAAAGGGCTAACACACCAAAAACATACTCCAAAACATGAGCAGGGTGGCCCTCAATTTCGACTTGAAGGATAATAAGAGCCATCAGAAGGAACAGCATCGTCCCGGTAAACCAGAGATAAGCCTGAAACGTTAACTGTTGGAAATGTAAGGAGATAATATAGAGATCCATCAACTTTTTTTACCACTCACCTTGATTTTCTTCTTTTCATAGCCACAAATCATTAGCAGGTAGGCCAGATTTACTCCACAGAATAAGGAATTTGATATTATCACATCATGAGCGCTATCTCTCTTGAGGACAACAATACCATACAAGAGCCATAAGATACTGTTGAGAAGCGCAATCTGAATTCCGATGCAATCCCACAGTTTAATGGTCGCTTCAAAGTCACCAGTATGAACATAATGCAGGACAGGGTAGAAGACTAATATCAAAGAACTCATGGTGCCTGCCACTGAACAGAGAAACTTCTCGACAAATGCCACTGGACCAGCCTAGACAATTTTTACACAATAGGGGCTCCTTTGATTCAAAGGAATTTTATAGGATTTCTGGAGGATTAAAATCCTTAGGATTTTTTCTTATGTTGGTCCTTTGATTCATAGGATTGAATCTCACGGAATTTTTTCCTATGAAATCTTTTGTACTACATTTTATAGAAAATATAACATCCACTTCAACCTCTTTTTACAATTCCTCTGTTTTCCCCTACCATCAAACACTCATTGCTAATTCTATAGGATTCAAGTGGGCATGCCACTCCAACCCTATACTTTTCCTTTAAGTACGTTTCTAAAATCCTACGAATCAAAGAGGCCCTAAGTACTTCAGTTGGGAATATACAATGTGTACTTCAGTTTATATAAGGACAAATATAGAAGCTAGCGCTAAAAGTACAAGTTTCTGAATTCATATCAATGATCTCTATCCAGAAAAATAGGCAATCTATCTATAAGCACAAACATAGAACTTACAGAACGACAGAACAAACATTCCAGAGTATGAGCATTACTTGAATTCACATCGATAACGCATAAGCAATACTCGTAATGCTCAATGTTCAGTAAATACTATCCGGCCTACGAGTTAATCACTCGTGCACCATGGGCGCCCGCCAGCCCCAGGGAACCCCGCCCCGCCTGACCACAATCCCGTCGGGGCTACGCGTTTCCCCGCCCGCTCCGCCCGACTGCAATCCTGTCGGCGGCTACGGTTTCCCCGTCGACCCCGCCCGACCGCAATTTCGTCTGACCACGCGTTGCCCTCGTCTAGCGAACCCGGCAGAAATCCGAAGTACAACGACCACAGAGAAATTCGTCCACATTTAGAGTAGGAAACGGCGAGATTACCGGTGGGGGTGGTGCTGGAGCTGGCGCTGCTGGCGGCGCTGGCGCTGGTGCTGGTGGCGGCGGTGGTGGTGGCGCCCGCTCGAGCGGTGCTGGTCGCCCCGCTCCCGTAGGCGGCGGCGGTCGAGGCGCTCTGATAGGTGGTGGTGGTGGTGGTAGCTGCAGCGCTCCGAGTGGTGGTGGTGGTGGTAGCCAAAACGCTCCGAGTGGTGGTGGCGGCGGTCGAGGCGCTCCGGTAGGTGGTGGCGGCGGCGGCGGCGGCGCTCCGTGTGGTGGCGGTGGCGGCGGCGGCGGCGCCGCCCGGAGAGGTGGCGGTGGAGGCGGCCGCGGCGCCCGGAGAGGTGGCGGTGGAGGCGGCCGCGGAGCCCGGAGAGGTGGCGGTGGAGGCGGCCGCGGCGCCCGGAGAGGTGGCGGTGGAGGCGGCCGCGGCGCCCGGAGAGGTGGCGGTGGAGGCGGCCGCGGCGCCCGGAGAGGTGGCGGTGGAGGCAGCCGCGGCGCTCCGAGAGGCGGCGTCGCTTGGCACTTCATGCCAGAGGCGGTGGCCGCGCCCCGGTGAGTTGCTGCCGTCCCGGTGAGATGCGGAGGCTGCCCAACCCCTCCGATGGGCGGCCACAGCTTCCGCGGCGCGTCGGCTTTCATGGCGGCACGATAGCTTACTGCATAAGATTTGAGTTAGATGATCTAGCAATAGCAAGTTAGCAACACTACCAAGGACAAAATTTCTGTTCTGACCTTTACAGCAAACTTAAGTACGAGTTAACCCTGCTTTTGAAATATTTTCAAATTTGACCTTTTTCGGTCACGCCAACATTCTTGGCGTCTGGATTGCATGGAAGACGCCACGGTGCCCGGCGTTTGGCCCTGACCCACACTCGTCCGGGTGGCGCTGACATGGCAAAGACGAAACGCCATTGATCTTGGCGTCTGGTCGAAACGCCGTAGCCGTTGGCGTTTGGTCCTTTGTATTTCTCAGCCCGCACACATGCATACAACAATTGATCGGTTTCTTCATTCTTTGTTCTCGTCCGATGCACCATGCCAGTACAACGTCGATTGGAACTTTAAAACTCAAAAGAACATGTCTATAAATTCTTGCGCTCCATCTCCTCACTCTATAATTCTGTGCTCAGTCCTTTCCACTTTTCTCCTTTGCCATTCTACTCCTATGTGCGTGTCGTTGATGCCGCGGGCTGAAGTGGCAGTGGCGCCGCTCGCCTGGGTGTGCCCGTCGCCAACACAGCCCGGAGCACTAATGGCAACCCTGGGCGCGCGCGAACACAAAGTAAAAGGGAGTACCCTACAAAACATAGCTTAGCTTTTTGATAGTTTTCTCTTTTATTAAGGCATCTTCAAGGCAGACTCGCAAACCCTTGCAAACGTTTGGACCGCGCTATCCAGACCACGCAAGCAATCCAAAGTGGGCCTGTATCGGTTCGCAGGGCAGTCCGACCGTGATTTATCCCGCAAATCATAGATAAACATGGTGCCTTTGCGTGATTCTGGACCGCTCCCAAGCCCATTTCTGACCACCTGGCCCACCAAAAATCCCCACCCGCCCCTCTCGTGCTTTTCTTCTGACGCACACGCCGCTAACCACGCCGCCACAGAGCATGCAGCAGCCGACATTGATGCGGAGATGTGATCAAAGGGAGGGTAGCGTTGACCGATGCGACCTCTCGGCAGCCGCCACTTCAATGCGGACGCAAGTTCCCGAGTAACCAACTCTAGCTGATGTGCCGCATTGAAGCGGACCGCCCCTTCGCTTGGCCCTCGCCGCGGCTATTGAACCAGATCGAACGCCGCGTGAAGGAGGAGCCGGCCACGCCCCCGCACCACTGTGGCGTCTACATCAGACACCACGTAAAGGACGAGCTTGTGTCCCCGCCACGCAGCCGGTACGGCCGCATTGACGCGATGTTCTCGCCGCCGCGCCGCCACCGCCTCACCGTCAAGGAGGAGGTGCCGCCCGCGATCAAGAAGGTGCGGGGCCGCCTCCTCCACTACCGCAGCGGTGCCTCGGTCTCAAGGGACGTCATGTCTAAGGCGGAGCGTGCGGCTCGACAACAGGAGAGGTATGACCAGCACAATGCCAGTCGTCGCTCCGCGTTCACCAAGGGCGACATGGCCGCCGAACTGGGTCCGCAACGACCCAAACCTCGCCACTGCGTGGGCGCTCGACCGCTCTGTGACCACCGCGGAGACGGCCGCCAGGCGTCACCGCTGCCTTGACGGCGAGTTCGCCAGGATCGACGAGGAGTGATCGCTTAGCGACTGCTCTGCTAACGCCGGTCGCGGCAAGGCTGCCGCTAGGGCTCCGAAGGCCACGTCGGTAGTGGTCACAGCGCCACTCCGCACGACGTAGCAAGAGGCGGAGCGGCTCCCCCGCGAGCAGCAAGTAGTCGCGGCCCTCCGGTGTCGTACCTCCGCTGGAGGGACCACGACGATGACGACGACGCTGGCACCGACGGAGACGGCGGTGCGGCAGGGCTTGGCGGCCACGAGTACGAGGTGGTCGTCCGGCATAGGGTTTATGTTTTTTTCTAGTTTTTAGTGAAACGGTCGAAATATCAACCTTTTTATGTAAATGATATCCGAACTTGAATGAAATCCGTCCGATTTGATCGAATTTCTTGAGGTTGGTTTGAATTGTTGGCTGGATGTACGCGGCTAGGGTTGGATGTCGTCCTCTCGTATCCGTGTCCGCGGACGGATCCTCGCGCCTTTTCGTGGACGAATGCGAAAAAAAATTGCTGATTACTGTTAAACATGTCCCTAGGTGTCATAGGAGAGAAGGGAAAGAAAGCACCCGCGTTGCACATACAGGGCCAGGCATGCATGCATTGCATGCACACCAGGAACAGATGAACAACCAAGGGAGGAAGCATTCGTGTACATGCATGCGTATAGATGGTGACCAAACGCCAAGATCAATGGTGTTTCGTCTTTGCCATGTCAACACCAACCGGACGAGTGTGGGTCAGGGCCAAACGTCAGGCACCTTGGCGTCTCCCATGCAACCCAGACGCCATGGACATTGGCGTGACCAAAACAGGTCAGATTCGAAAATATTTCAGAAGCAGGGTCAATTCGTGCTTAAGTTTGCCATATAGGTCAGAACAAAAATTTTGTCCCACTACCAACACTAGCATAAGATTTCGAAATCTGAAATGCTACGCACCCGGTCGGCCTGCCGGCGACTGCTTTTCGATTTGCCTCCCACAATCCCACGCCCCAGCTTGCTTTTTTTTTCGAGAGTACGCCAATAGCGTACCATATTTTTATAGAAGAAAGCAGAAAATTTTACAAAATTCTACGACGATGCGAGCATCACCGTGGATACACCGACTCCAACTCCTTTAACACAAACAATTACTCTCTCACAAAACTACTCAAGCCTACCACTCCTAATCCCGCGAGCTTCCATGATCTGATCTCTTTTAGTATTTGCTGAGCTAGCCTCATGGGGGAACTCACTTGCTCAGCCCGGTTGAAAGCTCTTGCATTTTGTTGTTTCCAAAGCAACCAGGCAGCGGCAATGACAAAAGTGTCGAACTCTCGTTTGTATGGTTGTCGGAAGTTGCTTCTTGTCCTCAACCACCACTCCTGAAAGGTGTCAAGGACCTGTGGGATCTCCACATTGACCTGCATGGTAAGGAAGCATTGGTGCCAGACTTCCCTCGCATAGACACATTGTGCCAAGATATGGCCCCAGCTTGCTTTTATATAGTGTCCACCGGTGGGCTGGGTGTTGGGCATCCACTCGCACAATGGTCGTATCCTGTCCACCGAGCCAACTCGTGCACCCTTACACCGAGCGATTTTGGGCCACTGGATGGGGAATAGATGGACCAGATGTTATCATAAGCTGGCCGCGGGTACATTTTACGCACTGGACCTTGTCAAGTCACTGAAGTGCGCAAAAGTCCTTCCGAAATTCCATCGTCTCGTTCCTTTTTGCTCTGTCTAGTATCTCTCTGAGATCCCCTCTCTGACAGGCGATCTATGACGGCACGAGCTCTATTCAGCACAACTCCCACCCCGATGGTTGCAATCCCTCTTCACTCTATCTCCACAATCTATCCATCTCCACAACGGTGCTGGCTATGGCTTGGCACAACCAACGCACACTCCTGGTTTGGCATGGTCGCAGCCGTTGCAGGCTCAGATTAACAACCTGAGTTGCTTTCTTTATTCAGATCGTGTGTTACGTATTTATTCCGTAGGAGCAGCGAAAAAAGAGCTAAGAATATTCTCCTGATTTCTGATTACGGTGGGTATCATTGAACTTCTGGTATATATGAGCCTTCCCATATTGGTGCGTGTGCATTCGCTATGTCCAAAATTGAAATTAGACTTCAGTTTATATAAGGACAACTGGTAATGCGAGACAAAGTTCAACTAGAGTACTGGGCCATATAAAGGCACTTTCCATTTAATATAGGAAATGCGGATGGTGAGAACATATAGAACATTACTAGTCCATGTACAAGAACATCACATGAACAACTTGTAATCAACAAAATAGTGACGTGTATGCAGGGGCACAGTAATCCTTTTCTCACACACATGTGGAGTGGCTCATGTGCAATTTTACTTCGAAGTTAGCAAAAGGTACAAGATAACAGTATACAGAGCAGATCCCCCCTGATTTTTCTTGTCATGTTCAGTGCACACATAGGACATCCCCTAATCTTTTCTCTACTCTAGCAATTTCAAATAGTGATAAAATTTTACCATTACAGCTGCATCTCGCACATAAATTCGATGCTATATATTACTTGTTTCAAATGAATTGGGGGAAGTGAGGAATTGGAAGAACCAGCATGACTGCATACGAATAATATAAGAACCAAATACGACGCACATACCTTAGATCCTTGAACTGTAAAGGCGGATGGCCGGCTCATATGCAGCCGTTTGTTGTTGATCAACAGAGCTACAGCCCCGCGTCGCTACAAAGATGCAATCACAGCGCGCCGCGGATGAACCTCGTGATTTGGCTCCTGGGCATTGGTGTTTCAACGCCGGCGGCCGGAGAGGGAGAGGGACATTGAGTTCTCGAGGAAGAGGAGAGGGAGATCGAGGGGCAGAGATGAGCCGCCCAATTTTTCTAGCTCAGCCTCGCGCCCTGGTTCAGTGGTACAGGTACAGAAAAGAAGTAGAGGAAAGGGAGACGATGGGATTTCGGAGGGACTCTCTACAAAGTTAAATGATTTTACAAGGTCCATTATGTAAAATGTACCAGCGGACACCTGTTGATAACATCCCCTCCGTCAATTTTTCATCCCGTGGCGCAGAATCTCTCGGTGCATCCGGTGCACGAGTTCTCTCGTTTCACACGTTCTCAGTTCCACCGTGTTGCTACCTTGTTCCCACATAATGATAAGGGCATACGCCGACCTACAAACTGCACACCGCGACATGGATTCGGAACCGGCCATCCAAAACTAGTCGTATATGTTTTAAGTCGGATTTCAACTTATCGGACGAAATACATGCAAAATGGATGATTTCTATATAAATAGGACGAAAACATTTATGTTTCATACATATTTTAACTAAACTATACTAGACTAAGATAAAACTAGTTTATGGCCGGCCACAAAGGATCTCCATTCCCACATATGTGTTTCCTATGTCCGGCAACCCGCTCGTTGGACGGTCGTGAGCCTCGAAGGGATATGCTTTAGATGGAGGGGAAGAGCATCCGCCCCCCTCAGCCGTCGCGAAGCACGAACCAGAGTTGGTTTTTGGGCAAGGGAAGATGACTGCCGTGGTCTACGCCCCCGCTCACAGGGCAAGTCACTGACTGTGTCACCCGGCGACGCGGTGGCGGTGGCCTTCCTGGGACCCAAGTGGCGGTGGCCTCCCATGATCTACTTTTTCTCGTTGTCCGTGGTGAGCGCTCATATGTCTCTATTGCATATGCTTTTCCAAACACTTTTGCTCTTATTCTGACCTCAAATTTGCATGATTTGAGTGAAGCTAACCTAGACTAACGTTGTTTTCAGCAGAACTACCTTGGTATTGTTTTTTGTGCAAAAATAAGAAGTCCTCGGAATTGGACAAAACTTTGTGAAGAATTATGTTGGAATAGATAAAAAAATACAGAAGCAAAGAGTTAGCGGAGGGGGGCACCTGGAATCCATAAGGGGTAGTGATGTGGCCACCCCCAAGATCGCATCACCTAAGCTTGTGGGCCACCTGGAATCCATAAGGGCAAGTGACGCGGCCACCCCCAAGGTCGCGCCACCTGAACCTTCGTCTGGCCTAATTCCAGTGCTATATATTCACATCCTTCGAGAAAAAAATCAGAGAGAAAGTTTATCGTGTTTTATGATACGGAGCCGCAGACACCTCCTATTCTTTGTCGGGAGCCCTACACTGTGCATCCTTTGGATCAAGGAACTTGTATGCATTGCATTCAAACAACAAGACAACACATGGTCAAAATAAGACATAAATGAGGTCATAACCTTAACCCTAACCCCAACCCTAACAAAACCACTAACCCTAACACTAGATCTTGCTACCCCCAACAATGTTAGGTACATAATACATAGTCAAGCGCAAACATAACCCTAAAATGCATCATATACATTGATTTCATCACAACAAGAGCAAGAAGTAGGTTTTGCAAAATGTGTGAGCAATGCAACAAAAAATGATTCCAACCAACCAAAAGGAGAGAGGTGAGAGATGTACCTTGAGTGATAAAAATGCTCCAAACCCATCGGACGGATCTCAAGCAATGAGGAGAGATCTAGTGGGTGTTTAGGTGGGAAAGAGAGGAGGAAAATAGAGGAAGGAGATTGGGGTGAATGGGTGGGTAGGGGGCCCACCCAAGCCCCCAACCACTTATCCACTTCAAGACCCTACCGACATGACCTAGGCGGTAGGGTAACACATCCTAACGCCAGGGGGCCTCGACGGTAGGCCCCTTTTCTACGTCAGCGGCACTAATGGGTCGTTAACTGTCTACCGTTACCCTACCGCCAGGATGGTTGGCGGTAGAGTGTGTTACGTTACCATCGAAGGTTAGCGATAAGAGAAAGGGTCAAATCCCTTCTTTTCTGAAAGGGGTCAGATAAAATGGGTCAAAACAGAATTGGGCCTCCTAGCTCTTCTGCAACATGATGAGCCTGGAAATGAGAGTACGTAGGTCGCGATTTCGGGCTGTAAGAGCAACTCCAATGGGGCGACCCAAACAGACGGCGATTTCGTCCGCTTATTGTCCGCTTGGGTCGGTCGCCCGCCCGGCGCCCGCCCTTTTTTAAATATGGGTCGACAGCGCGCCCAACGCGCCGACCCATATGTGCCGGCTTGGCCGGCTGGCCGCCCTGTTTTGCATTGATGAATTTGCATTTAAACATATAGTCAAATAACATAGTTCGAACCGAATAAAATAGCATAGTTTTACAAGCCGAATAAAAATAAAAATGTCTCACATAGTTCTCATGTAGTTTTGCAAACGAATAAAAGAAGATACATCTATTGGTTGCCAACATTATCTCACATATGCTCAACCAAATCATTTTGCAGTTGCACGTGAGTTTCCCAATCACGCATGTCATGATGAAATTGGATGAACTGTTCAAATGTTGCCGCTCCTCCATGCTCAAGCACAACATTCTCACCCTGAAATACGGTTGGCGGCAGTGCATTTCTGATAAGAGGAGAAACCAATCTTGCCAACGACATCCTCTTTGTACTCGAAATAGTCATCATAGCCGACCACCCCCTCTCTAATACGGTTGAAAAGATGCTTACTCATACGGAAACGTCGGCGAAATTTTTGATGTTTGAACAACGGGTTTGTTGTATCAAAGTAGTCATTCCAAACAAGGAAATGTCGGCTCTCTCAATAGCGATTTTACGCCGGAAGGTGGCCCGGAATGGAGCCACGGAACAACGACCGCTGCCTGTTGAGGTGGTGATGGACCAACACGGCAGCCAATATCTCCTCCTCGTCATCGGACGATGAATCGTAGGATTCACAAAGGAAATTGTGAAAAAAGAACTCGTCGGTGGAGTGCATTTTGTACCTTGGCAAACTATCGAATAGCTTGCGGGCGTCGACGAAGGAAACGGCCGGCGAAGGGAGTCACGGCGCGCACGGACCAGCTAGCTGCCCTGCGAGCGTCCGACGAGCGTGCCGATGAGGATCTGGCCGGGGCGGCGAGGCGGCTTCTTGGTTAGGGACGCATGAGTGGTGGGGGGCGCGGGGGTGGGAAGCAGTCGGCTCCCCGATGGCAAAACGACGGTGGCGGGCGACGTGGGAGTGGGCGGCGTTGCTGGCGAATGTGGAGGCGTCGACAGCTGGCAGAGTCGCCGGCAAAAATGGACGGCAGCGTCAGCGACGAAGGAGACGGGCGAGGGTTGCTGTTGGATGGGGGGGACC
The DNA here is from genome assembly GCF_002162155.2 of Triticum dicoccoides. Classification (NCBI taxonomy): domain Eukaryota; kingdom Viridiplantae; phylum Streptophyta; class Magnoliopsida; order Poales; family Poaceae; genus Triticum; species Triticum dicoccoides. The sequence continues at coordinate 179,571,678 of NC_041391.1, forward strand.
AATGTGCCATCGACCAGCGGGCCCGGGGAAGGAGAAGGGGGCGTGCGCGCATCCGTCGCGTGTCCGCGCCGACGCAAATCCGGCTCAAAAATGGGCCGAGAATGGGCCGCCCGCGGACGAAAAACAAACCCGCGTCCGTTTGGGTCGACATGTTGGGCCGTCTTTTGTGTCCGCGCCGACCCGACGGACGAAATGGATCGCATTTGCTCGACGTGTCGATCGATCTATCACCGCACGACCATCCCCGTCCCATGCTACCGGCATCAGTCAATAGTACCACACGCAGCGCTGATGCAATCATGCAGACCGCCAGAGCGCACCACAAATCTATCCGCGTCAAAATCCCCTAATTAATCAGCTCGTCACGCACTTCCCCCGATTAACTCCAGATCGCCGCGGGGACGCGCAAAGCCGCAAACGACACACAACACACACCCCCTTTCTCCCGCGGCGCCCGTTTCACCGCAGAGAGAGCCCATCCTCCTCCTCCTGCCCCCTCGCCGCCGCGGCATTTCCGCGAGCACCCTCCGCGCGCGGCGTCATGGGCTCGCTCCCGGTGCTCTCCCCGCCGGAATGCGCGCCGCCTCCGACGGAGGGGACGCGGGCGACGGTGGCGGCGTCGGACCTGGCCACGCTCTTCGACGCGCAGCGCCGCCACCTCGACCACTTCTTCGACCGGCTCGACATGCCGCAGGCGGCGGCGTTCGCGCAGGCGCTGCTCGACGCGCCCGGGGCCGTCTTCTTCACCGGCGTCGGCAAGTCCGGCATCGTGGCCCGCAAGCTGGCGCAGACGCTCGCCTCCCTCGGCTTCGCGCGCGCCGGCTTCCTGTCCCCCGTCGACGCGCTCCACGGCGACATCGGCTCCGTCTTCCCCGGGGACGTCCTCGTGCTGCTCTCCAAGTCCGGCGCCTCCGACGAGCTGCTCGCGCTCGCGCCCTGCGCGCGCGCCAAGGGCGCCAAGCTCATCTCGCTCACCTCCGCGGCCTCCGGCGCCGACTGCCCGCTCGCCGCCGCCTGCGACCTCAACGTGCACCTCCCGCTGCAGGGGGAGGTCTGCCCCTTCGGCCTCGCGCCCGTCACCTCCACCGCCATACAGATGGTCTTCGGCGACACCGTCGTCGCCGCCATCATGGAGGCGCGCCGCCTCACCAGGGACCAGTACGCGTCAAACCACCCCGCCGGGAAAATCGGCAAGACCCTCATCTTCAAGGTATACCTTCCTTCATCAGCAAGCTATCCTGCATTATGAACATTATTATCAGTTTTTGGCAATTCCATGTGCAGCCACCCAATGGGACATTGGATCTAAAATCAGATCTTACAGTTACTAAATTGTACTTGATACATTGGTGTCGGTGGCCTTCTTTGTATAATTTCCCCAGGTGAAATGGTGTACGCATGATACGACATGATTATCAATTTTGCCACTATCCAACCAACTTTTTGTTTCTATTTGTGATGATATAGTTGTCACTATCTCTTTCATGAGACGTCGTGGAGTTATAACGATGTGGTCTGCTGTTGATAAGTCATTTTCGCCTTGTGCTCATGCAACAGCATAGATACTTCGCCACAGAATCTTGCTTAGATGAATGTGTTTTTACTTGTTCTGTTTAGTACTCCCGAAATATAAGAGTGTTTAGATCACTATTTTAGTGATCTATATGCTCTTATATGTCTTTACGGAGGGAGTAGTATTGTTAAAAGTGAAAGCAAGCCTACATCATTTTCCCAACTTGAAATGTTGTACACATGATGCGGCACATGCTCGTTATGATTCCGCAATTCTGTCACTGTCCATTCAACATCTTGTTTCTATTTGCTGTTTCTTGTCACCTTCTCTTTTATTTATGACACCTCTTGGAATTATAGCAATGTGGTCTGCTGTTGATAGGTCGCTTTTGCCTTGTGTTCATCAGATAACAAAAATACTTTGGCACATATATTGCGTAACAATAGAATCATGCTAAACAGATGGATGCATGTTTTTGCCTTTCTTGTTTAGCTGTACGGTTACACAATTTAAAGCAAGCCTACATCATTTTCTCTGATTGATTGTATGTCGTGATATTAAGACACATCTAACTGATCTATATATTCATAAAAAGTTTGAAAAACTATTAGCACCATGTTGAGTTTTTACCTAAATATGTATTTCTTTGGCCAGAAACGAGAACAGACAATAATATGGTCATATAATGTGAAATACTTGCATCTTGTAACCATGAGAAGTTATGTTATCCTTCAATCGAAACAATTGGTTCTTTTCTTGTGCATGTGGAATGTTCTTCAGGTAATCGTGTGTCAAAATTATAACCTGCAAAACTGCCCTGCAGGTTAAGGATGTCATGAAGAAACAAAACGAGCTTCCATTGTGCAAGGAGGGAGATATGATAATGGATCAACTTACTGAGCTCACTAGTAAAGGTTGTGGCTGTCTTCTTGTGGTTGATGATGAGTATCATTTGATTGGAACTTTCACCGACGGAGACCTCCGGCGTACACTCAAGGCCAGTGGGCCAGCTATTTTCAGTCTAACAGTTGGAGAGATGTGCAACAGGTTTGTCTCTGCTCAGTCTTTATGTATGTCTTTATCTTTTCTAGTAGAGCTAGGATTTGGAAAACTATCTGGAATAATACTCTGGAAAATGGTAAACTGGGTAATAACATCCATGGCTGGTATCGTTCAACAAAGATATCATCCTTCTTTGGCATAAAGAGCCTTTTGAAACAAGACGAAGTTAAGCACAAGTGTTAAAAATAAAACCGGTCATGAAATTTCTTTCTTTCCTCGCTGTTTAACACAAGTGTTTCTTTTTAGAATCAAAGGAAATACTCCCTCCGTCCCAAAATAAGTGTCTCAACTTTGTACTCAAAGTTGTAATAAAGTTGAGACACTTATTTTGGGACGGAGAGAGTATATGCTACACCCTCCGATCCATAATAAGGGTCGCAGTTTTGAACTAAGGTTGAACTAACCTTATTTCAAAACTGTGACACTTGTTTTGTATCGGAGGGAGTAAATTTTATCATGTACCCTAAACCTATAAATGTGTCATTTCTTGCCATATATGCTTAAATTACTCGTCTGAATATTCTGTTAGTTCATGATGAGAACTGACTACCGAGTGTTCTGTTATAAGTCCAGTTTCCTTTGATCAGAGTTAATTTCAGTTATTCTGTTCACTGGTCATTCTAGTTGAATCTTTGGTGTTGAACAAGTGAACTTCTGCCTGCAATGGTTGTCTTCCACCTAGTAATATTCCTTATTTTCTCAGTTATAAAGTTATCTGATGCCCCAGATAGGATCTTGATAGCTCAATAATGTACTCCTCGTTATTGTCCTGTGGTGCAACAACATCTGGTAACAGAGAGTATTGTTGTCAGTCCTTGAACTGTTCTTGTCTTGTCCCAGTAAAGGACCACAGCTCCCATGAGGGTAATGCTGATTCTGTGGACGTGAGAGGCAACAGCATGCCAGTTGCCTGTAGTGACCACCTGGTGTGGTGTTTTGAGCTGTCACTCAGGAGATAGTGATATGCCCAGCTGCTAGTGAGTGAGCGCATGCCTGGTGCATTGCTTGTTAAGGGTAACTGTTATTATGCCCCGGGGTTTGTGATTCATAATAACATGCTACAGGCCAGCCACATTCAAGATCCCAATGACCTCGTACTATGCACTTTGTTTCTCTAGCGTATTTTTTGGTCACTTGATTAAGTTTCCCTCAAGATCCAGAGTACAAACAGCATAAAAGTTAGAAGTAGCTTTGAAGAATGTGGCATCATCTTGTTATAGAACTGACCAATTTTCTTCTGTTCTTTTGCATGTGTTCTCTTGGTATGCTTGGTACGATCTAGAGCCCCCTGCACTAACAGGCCTGCTTGACCTCTTTCAGGAACCCAAGGACAATCACCGCGGATGCAATGGCGGTTGAAGCCATGGAGAAGATGGAGTCACCCCCTTCACCTGTGCAGTTCCTGCCGGTCGTCGATGACAAAAACGTCGTGTCTGGGATCATTACACTGCATGGGTTGGTCTCCGCTGGATTGTAACCAATTCTTTGTGTAGCCTGCCCTGGTTCTTTGTGGTTCTTTGCGTCTGCTTGGTCCTCCCAAGACGTCAGATAAATTCTTGTGAATCTGATTGACATCGTCTTATCACTGTTGTAGCATCTCTAGTCTAGATATTTGAAGAGTATGCGTTGGAAGACACTACCCCCAGCTCCACACCAAAGCCCCTTTGTATAGTGTTTTGTTAGAGGAATATGTGGGACCTTGCTTGTAGGTTGTTCGAGTGGAGTTCTTTTTGAAGTGAAATAAATCTTGAGTTGCCCAATCTTATTTTCTTTTTATGCGTGTTGGGAGGTATGTTTGCTGTAGCGTACCCTGTTTGTGGCAGATTTGTCACACGTTCAAATGATTACATCATCCCAACATTTGAATTTCATGCGGGACACATGATTGAAAAGCCATTTGAATTTCATGGTGCTCTCTAACTTCAATCTCCTGGGGTAACATAAAATCTGATAAAGACAATTCCCTAGTTTGATCACAAAAGAAACATAATTCGACATCCCACATCTCCACACATTTCACTGGCGACCTGCGGTGGTGTTTAAAGCCCTCAGGCGATCTGCTGCGAGGAGGAAAGCTTCACCTGTCCCACTCAGAAGCTGGGTTTGGGCGCTCGAACCTAGGCTTGCTAGCTGAGGTCGAGGTGCTTTGAGGGTGAGTTGACAACGCTTGGTCCCAACCCATGATGTGCGGCAATGCAAACTGCACAAATACATCCGTATATTGAGTAGTCAAAAGACACCATAAATGACAGTTTACATGTAATGTAATCGTAGAGAAGCAACAATAAAAATTGTTGTCAACAGCCTCAAGTTGCTTGTTATGACTCATGAGTCATCACTAGTATAGAGTGATATACTTGAAAATCGCCTAAATAGAAAAGCAAATATGAGCACCCAGGGCCAATGACCAAGTAACTTTGTGGAAGAGAATGAATTCATGCGTGTGGTGAAATAGAGCTACAATATAAGTTCAAGGACAGCAAATCTTAAGTTATGCATTGCCAATATGTCGGTTAGTTCAACTGAAACTGTCGGTGATTTAGTCATCAGCAGGATTTAGAGTAGTCAGGATAACCTGATAATGATTCAGACTACATCAATAGGTGAGAATGGCAGCATGGAAACTTACACTCAATGCCGTGCGCATAACTGCAAATTCAGCTTTTGTTACAGGGACTGAAAGGCGTTCGTTGGTCTTTTGCACATTATTCAGAACAGCTGAAAAGAAGATTGTCATGTATCTCTTGCCAAAATCATTCAGCACAACAAAAGGAAGCTAGCAGAATAACACAACATACAGAGACAGTAGTGGACAAAGAAAATATAATAGTTCGGTGCAGTGTGCGGAATAAATATGGTGAATAGGATGATAACTATAGAGCAGAAGCATTCCCTTTTGTCAGGCAGATGTTTCAAGATTTCAGAGATAAAGGCTGTGTTCGGCAACCCTCCACTCCTCTACCACAGAGCGGAGTGGGCGGAGCATCGTTTTAGCTGCTCCATAAATTACAACTGGATGCCGCTCAGCTCCAGAACGGAGTTGCCGAGCCGGAGGGAGTCCGAACAGGCTCAAAATCCCTCAGAAGTCAAATTAATGTAGGAGATCGTACTTGGGCACATCGGCAGTGCACCAATATAATTCAGAAGTCAACTAACTCCTAGGCTATGTTGAGCATTCTTGATTTAGGCTATGGCAGACTGGTGGCATGGCTTGAGCATTGTGTCATCTACAAATGTCAACTAGCCATAGGCAGGCACAAGGCCTTTCAAGTCATCTAAGGCACACTGGATACATCTTTTCAGAAAATAAAACAGACTGGCATAATGAAGAGAACAATTTCTTTGCTACTCTGAAAATGTCAAGGGCTTGACATGAATAATTATGTCATTGTGTTCAGTTAATAAAACGGTTTTAGTCCACTGTTTGCTTGGTCCATGTAATAAACAGAGATTGGACATCCCAAAAATGATGTGTGCGTTTTGGGGGAGGGAGGAATCAATTGTTGAAAATAACAAAAACAAGGAACATTAGAACTTAGAAAGGCAATACGGTTCATAATGAAGTCACTTACTTATGTTAACGAAGTATCCATTGTCACTGCCAAGAGGAGTGATCGACAATGATTTTTTCACTTGGCCTTCATGACTGGTGAAATGTTGGTGTGGTTAGAAAGCTAAATTTAAAAGCACAAAGTATCTGTATGTAACTTTTTATTCTTTGCACAATACTATTCCAAACCTTGATTTCATGGAAGGATCATGGAAAAATTCACAAGATTCAGCAGGCCCAAGACTTATCAAGCTTCCAACTTCAGTAGGTGACAGAGCAAAGAGCTGTATAAGAAATGTTCCAGATCCATAAAGCCCAATGTAATATCAAGTTTTAGACTGTATTCCTTGTGCGTACAAAAACAAATTTACAAAGAGGAACTTAAAAACAAAAGAAGCAAGAGAAAAATCAAGATAGTAATTTTGGTCTTCGCTGCCAGCTAAGAGCCTACGAACAACAACAGAAAATAAAAAGCATACAAACTACAAATGGTTGAACTAACTGCAGGATGAACCTTCCTTCCCTCTTGACTATTGTTATGTACATAGCTAATTCATGCCAAATGCAACTATTAATTTCATTCATTAATTGTAGCAAACATCCTGCAAGTTCGCTTACATTTTTATGGCTTACTAAAAAGTGCACACTTAAAACTTAATAGTATTTTAGTTTTTATATCCAACATAAAGTAATAACAGCACAAGCAATGGTAACATATGCTTTGGAATCTATGAATATCAATCACAGAATTGATTTGGCCTTCAGTTCATGGCAAGAATATGGATACAATGGGGTAGACTAGGAACTGGCCTGCTTGTGACCAGTTTACACCAGTAGGAAATACCAAATACACAAGAGAACATTTTACCTGTTTCTTTGTATAGTCATACTTCCTTTGTCCAACTGCCGGGAAGAAGGTCAACATTACCGATCCATTTCTGTTCACTCGAGATCCTCCAGACTGACAACACACAGGAAATTATATATATTGGAAGGCATTGTGTGCTAGAAGGTTGGAAGTAGAACACAAAGATATAAAAGTAAACATACTTCGAGTTTGGTGAATAAAGGAAGAATAGGACTTATGGAAAGTGCAGCCTTTCCCTTGAACACAGTGTAGCTCGCAAACTTTCTAGCAGATGTACTCTCTGCAGATAAAGATGTTGACGTAATTAGCGCTTGAAGCATGTAGCAGGAAGTGTAAGAATAAGTATATAAGCTAAGGTTGTACCATCAACATTTGCAGCTGAAGTCGAAAGCGCATGCTTGAATGTCAATGAACTGCTCCAGAGAACATCTTTGAGGTCAGTGACTCCCCTAAAAAGGACAAAGGAAAACTTATTGTACACTCATTGCAACTGGTCGGAAAACTGCAGAACCATACTACAACAAAGAACTGCTTGAGTCTCTGATTTAAAGGTTGGGCAATGATATGTCAGTTTAAATCTATAAGTCGGCCATGCTTTTCAGGATTCAAACTTCATAATATTTTTTACCAACAATTATTACAGCTATGGATAGGTTATGTGATAATATTTGGTGGTATTTTGTAACGGTCATGATTTTGTGGTTATGAACAATATGTTGTGGAAGAAACAGACATCAACCCTTACTTGTGGAGGGCGACATTAAGTCAAAGTGCACACTATACAAACCAACATAGCAAGAGTATTGAAGATGTGATTCTCTATGTTTGTACATAAATATACAAGAGAAATCACATAGGACGTACAAACAGACAGCATAATATTTAAGATGAGACCCTCCGTGTCCATATAAATACAAGAGAAATCACAAAGCATCTAAAACAGAAGGAAAAACCATAGTTAAAAAAGGCGCGCCTAGGCTCTAGGCGTTGGCAAAACGCATTGTGCATAACTACGCTTAATCTAACGCACAATTAACGCCTAGCGCTTTTTTGAACTATGAGAAAAACTGAACAAGATTAAAATTGAGCGGGTAACAACAAATTGCCAATTTCAGCAGTGTCATCATTTTTACAAGGGGATGGCGAGCAGCATCAAATTGAAATAATAACAACATCCTGGTATTAATAATGTACTGTCTTAGTTGATCATTATATCAGTGACGCATTTATGCACTTCGAGCACTGATTAGCATATGAACATATAGCTATGGTGGCCAAATTCGATCCTAACGGTATGACTAGGATGATTGTTTTCCAGCAAATGAAACAACATGGCAATATCCTGCAGCGATTTAAAGGGCGGAGAAATGAACAGGTAACCAACTCCGCGCTCTGACCACGAGTCAACGCTTAAACCCTAAGAAAACCCCCCCAGCCACCTTTACGGCCACCGCAAAATTAAATCCCGAATGAAATCCCTCCAATCGACCGAACACGCGCGCTCACGGACTCGATCGAGGGGCCGATTCGCATCAGCAAGCACACCAACCCTCAAAATCGGGACACGGGGACAGGGAAATGGCACTGCGGCGGCGGCGGCGGCGGCGGCGGCGGCGGCTAGGGTCTCCCATTTGGCGCGCGCGCGAGGCGGGGGTCGCGCCGAGCGGAGACGGGGAGGGTTAGGGTTAGGGTTTAGGGTTTCGCGGCAGCTGACCTGGAGGTGGAGGGGAGGAAGCGGGAGAGGCGGAGCATTGTTGCTTGCTCGTCCGTCGTCGGTCGCGCCCAAGCCCCGGGGAATGGAAAAGCAGGCAAAGCAGGCGCCGTTCGTCTAGGGAAGAGCCGACGGCGTTTATAGGAGGAACCCGAGAAAATGGGCTGTGGCCCAGCCCAATGCCCATAACCCGCGACGATATTCATTTATTTTTTGCTATGTGTGTAACGATATTCAGGCTGTAATCATTTCTGTCAACATGTGTGTGACATCACATATACATTCTGAAAAAACATGTGTGGGGCGTTTTCGTTAAATTGTGATGGAACAAACATATATATTAAAAAAAACAAAGACCATGTATCAAAGTTGGTCAACCCTTATGAAACAATGGGGAAGACTTGTATAGGATTAGGTGAGATCAATGAGATCAATTTTTCTAAAGATACAAAACATGTTGAAAAATTCTGAAATTTTTTGGAGACACACATTCATGTGTGATGTACAAGCCCAAAAAGTTTCAGATCCTAATTCGAACTGCACTTAGAGGACCAAAAAAGACAAAATCAAATGTGAATAGTGTCAAATACTATTCATCCCGAAGCTGACAGTATTCATAGTTAAATTTGTCTTTTTCGAATCTCTAACTGTAGACCGAGTTTTGAGCTGATATTTTTTTCAAGTTGTAGACATACCCTGCAGGTATGTTGTACATTTTTTTCAGATTTTTTTGGATTCTCTAAATACGAAATATTTGGGTTGATCCCACGATCTGACCTAAAGGGTTGATCCTATACTAGTCTCCCCATGAAACAGCCTTACAAAAAATAATTATACTTAAGTTATTGTGAAATCGATGTCACCTTTCTTCTACACCCGCCAGCAAAACGTCATGAGTGAAGCTCGATACCGCCTCTGAACCTCCAAAGGGCCACTAGAATCAGAGAAGCATTGTTAGCACGGCGGCCACGAAGTCGATGGTCGAACATAAAGGACCCCGGCTCCCGGAAAAGAAGGTAACAAAGAGGACTGGACAACCACCTAGACCCCCTAGACATACGTCTTTTCCTTCCTCTCAACGGCGGTCGGCGGCTTGGGTGAAGATCTCGTTCCTTCCAGGCTCCTCTGACTAGCCCGTGGATTCGTCCCTACTACATGCCGCTCCGGCAGCCGGTGGTAGGGAAGCGAAACTTGGTGCGGCTTTGGCTATTTGTTTAGGATAGGGTTTCCCAGTCCTCACTGGGCAGTGCTTCATCTTTGAGATCGTCTTCTATGCTTTGATCCTTCTCAAGTTTGTCTGTTAGGATGGAGTCGATGAGCCTCTCATGTAGATTCATTTCTTCTCCTTGGGTGACGAGGTTAAGGTTTTTCGTCATGCACGGCGACGACAATATCTGGTGTCAAGCGCTTCGGATCGATTCAAGGGTTCAACAGCTACTCCAATCAGGTTCGCGCAGATAAAAAATAAAGGAGGGAAGCTCGCCTTAAATGGCTCACCACCTATCTTCCTTCCCCATTTCCTATAGTGAAAAAGATCCCTAACTGAATATCCTCCTTGATCCGTTGGATGGATCTTCAAAACTGGGAGCCCCGAGCGGAAAGAGAGGAGGGGCTCATCCCTTGCAGCGTGTTTGGCAATATTTGGGAGAAGGAATGAGAGTTTAGAAGAGGGAGTTGTGTTGAAATTAGACATGAGATGAGTCGTTTTATTCCCAATTATCTGTTTGGTGCGTGATAGGAATTATGTGTGAGAATATGAGGAGAAATTGTACTCCCTTATTTGGTTCGTGGGAATTGAGGTTAGGATGAGGAGTTAAGATTGACTCACTAAAACATTCCCCATCCAACTCCCACCCCTCCCTTGTTAATAAAGGAAAATGATCAAAATCACCCGACTGATTTCTCATGGGCGTAAATCGCCTCTCACGCATGCCACGCGTCCCCTGCGGGCTAGCTCAGCCCATCCTTATCTCTTTTCTCCAGCAGCTTGAGCCACTCCTTCCTTTTCCTCCTTTTCGTCTTCCTTCGAGCACACAGCAAACGCACCAGCACCATTGCTCGTCATTGTAGAACGGTGCTGGCACGGCTCGTGTTGCTACAACGACTGTCCCACATCTCCAACGCTCCACACCCCTGCTGCAACCCACCATCGCTCGCGTCGCCGCACGACTGCTACAAACCATCACCATTGCAAACCTGTTTTTCTAGGGGGCGGCACTGTGCTGCAACCCCAAATCATCGCTCACCTCGTGCTGCCCTAGGCTATGCTGAGAGGACACTGATGCCATGGTCGGCGACGAAGCTGCGTTGGACCAGGAGCTGCTACGAGCTGCTGCCATGGCCGACAGCAGAGCTGCGCTGCAACAGGCGATGGTACGACGACGCTGCTGCATGGCGACGATGAAGCTGCGTTGCAGCAGTAGAGAGCTCCGAGTTGCTGCCATGGCCGGCGACAGAGTTGCATCGCAACAGGCAATGTTGCAATGAAGCTCCACTGGGGTGTCAATGAAGCTTCGCTGGAGCTCCAATGAAGCTTCGTCGGGGCGTCGTCGGTGTTGCGTCCAACCTTTTTTTGTCGCCCCGGTGGCTCCCGGTACTGCAATGCAGTGGTAGCCGGTGGCTCTTGGAGCTGCGATGCAGCGGTCGCCGGTGACTCTGGTGACGCGAGGTCAGCGACGCAAGGTGCCATGGGGGTTGTTGTGTTGTTCTGCTTTTGCATCGTTGGCGTTGCTTTGCATTAGGTGGATGGGGATTAGAGAAGAAAGCATCAGGTGGATGGGGATTAGAAAGGTACTGTGCTGCCGCTATTGAATGATCAACAATGCCGCATCGAACTACTGACTAGGCGGAGTTGGAGTCTCAAGTCCCATGCCCATTCCACTGTGAATTCCCAATACCTCCAACCAAACAATAGATTTGAAGTCTCGTACCCCTTTAAATCCCATTCCCTAAGGATGCGTTTGGTAATATTTGGGAAGGGGAATGGGAGTATAGAGTAGGGAGTTGTATTGAGATTAGACATGGGACGAGACATTTTATTTCCAAACCTTTGTTTGGCACATAGTAGGAATTATATGTGAGATTTGAGGAGAAACTGTATTCCCTTATTTGGTTCATGGGAATTGGCAAGGCACTAGACATGGAAGTTAACGTAAGTTATGATGAAGGGCTAAGATCGACTCACTAAAGCAATTTCCTTCTAATTCCCACCCCTCCCCTGTTAATAAAACGGTGGGAGTTGGAGTCAAAAGTCCCATGCCCATTTCCTTCTGAATTCCCGGTCCCCCCAACCAAACATTAGATTTGAAGAGCCACACCCCTTCAATTCCCATTCTGCCTTGCTTCGGTACACCCCCCCTGCACAACGTATAAGGGCATTTTGGTCATACGGTGCTTAACGTGTCTGATACATCTCCAACGTATCTATAATTTTTTATTGTTCCATGCTATTATATTATCTGATTTGATTGATTATGGGCTTTATTATACACTTTTATATTACTTTTGGGACTAACCTATTAACCGGAGGCCCAGCCCATATTGCTGTTTTATTGCCTGTTTCAGTATTTCGAATGAAATGAATATCAAACGGAGTCCAAATGGAATGAAACCTTCGGCAACGTGATTTTTTGGAAGATTATCATCCCGGAGACTTGGAGTCCACGTCAGAAGATACTCAAGGAGCCCAGGAGACAGGGGGCACGCGCCCCCCCTACTGGGCGTGCCCCCCTATCTCGTGGACCCCTCGAGCATCCCCTGACCGACTTATTTCGCCTATATAAGCCTACGTATCCTAAAACCATCGAATATCAAGATAGATCGGGAGTTCCACTGCCGCAAGCCTCTGTAGCCACCAAAAACCTCTCGGGAGCCCTTCCCGGCACCCTGCCGGAGGGGGAATCCTTCACCGGTGGCCATCTTCATCATCCCAGCGCTCTCCATGACGAGGAGGGAGTAGTTCACCCTCCAGGCTGAGGGTATGTACTAGTAGCTATGTGTTTGATCTCTTTCTCTCGTGTTTTCTCTTGTGTTCCCTCTATGGCATGATCTTGATGTATCCTGAGCTTTGCTATTGTAGTTGGATCTTATGATGTTTCTCCCCCTCTACTCTCTTGTGATGAATTGAGTTTTCCTCTTGAAGTTATCTTATCGGATTGAGTCTTTTATAAGAACACTTGGTGTATGTCTTGCCGTGCTTATCTGTGGTGACAATGGGATATCATGTGCCTCTTGATGTATGTTTTGGCGACCAACTTGCGAGTTCCGCCCATGAACCTATGCATAGGGGTTGGCACACGTTCTTGACTCTCCGGTAGAAACTTTGGGGCACTCTTTGAAGTACTTTGTGTTGGTTGAATAGATGAATCTGAGATTGTGTGATGCATATCGTATAATCATGCCCACGGATACTTGAGGTGACAATGGAGTATCTAGGTGACATTAGGGTTTTGGTTGATTTGTGTCTTAAGGTGTTATTCTAGTATGAACTCTATGATGGATTGAGCGGAAAGAATAGATTTATGTTATTTTACTATGAACTCTTGAATAGATTGATCCGAAAGAATAACTTTGAGGTGGTTTCGTACCCTACCATAATCTCTTTGTTTGTTCTCCGCTATTAGTGGCTTTGGAGTGACTCTTTGTTGCATGTTGAGGGATTGTTATATGATCTATCTATGTTATTATTGTTGAGAGAACTTGCACTAGTGAAAGTATGAACCCTAGGCCTTGTTTCCTAGCATTGCAATACCGTTTACGCTCACTTTTACCACTTGCTACCTTGCTGTTTTTATAATTTTAGATTACAAATACCTTTATCTACTATCCATATTGCACTTGTATCACCATCTCTTCGCCGAACTAGTGCACCTATACAATTTACCATTGTATTGGGTGTGTTGGGGACACAAGAGACTCTTTGTTATTTGGTTGCAGGGTTGTTTGAGAGAGACTATCTTCATCCTACGCCTCCTACGGATTGATAAACCTTAGGTCACCCACTTGAGGGAAATTTGCTACTGTCCTACAACCCCGTGCACTTGCAGGCCCAACAACGTCTACAAGAAGAAGGTTGTGTAGTAGACATCAAACTCTTTTCTGGCGCCATTGCCGGGGAGGTGAGTGCTTGAAGGTATATTTTTAGATCTTGCAATCGAATCTTTTTGTTTCTTGTTTTATCACTAGTTTAGTTTATAAAAGAAAACTACAAAAAAATGTAGTTAAGTTTGTCTCATATGCTTCGTCTTTTTAATATCTCTCGGGAGTTTGATGGTAAGGAAAATTGTGCTCAAGTGCTAGAAGAAGAATGCATTAAAATGCTTGGTACTAAATCTTTGAATGATGAGCATGATTGCAATGCTGTTAGTATGAACTCCTTGAATATCCATAGTACCAATGATGATTGCTCTAGTCATGATGAAAATATATCTTTTGAGCATGTCAACTTTTGTGGAGTGCATGTTTGCATGAACGCACCAAATAGAGAAGATATATATTGCAAGAAGCATAAGTATTTAGAAACTAAGAGGTTGCAAGAAAGTCTAGATAAGAGTGCAAAGAATTTAAGATATCTTTCCCATTGTGATTTTGCAATGAACAAGATCATTTACATCTCCAATGCAAACTGTTCCATGATCGGATCGTGTCCAAATTTTTTGATGATTTGATCTCCCTTTCTCATTAAAATGAACTTAGATTGCTTTTGGGTTATGAAGAATTGAAACGTGCAACTAAGCTTATTCCAAAATTTAATCTTGAGCATTTCCTTGATATTGATCTAGAGAAGATTTATTTGTATTGTACGATGAATTGCATTGAAAATCCTTATATTGCCAAGTACCTAAAGAAAAGAAAGCAAATAGAAGATGATGAGAATACTAATGAAAGGGAAGAGACTTCCCAATATCCTCCTATTATTTCTTATGATGAATCAGGTAACGAGGAGGAGCTTTCTATTCAACCAATCTCATCAATAAGGAGCTCAAAGAGGAAGGTTGAACCCACACATAATGTGAAGAAGAAAAAGAAAAGAAGGAGCAACAAAGGTAGAAAGGTATCCCTCCCAAATGATGTTGCTCCTACTACTCATTGGGATGATGATAATTGCTATACTATTGGTGCTATCCATACTATTGATAATGATTACGCTTATGATATGAAAAGGCCCAAGCTTGGGGAAGCTATGTTTGATGAGTATGAAATATTTGAAAATATATTTACTGAATTTAATGATTGTCCCAAGCTTGGGGATGCTATGTTTAATGAAGATGATATTTCTAGCATCCCAAGTTTTGATATGCAAAGTTGTTATGATGATAGCATGCCTCCTACTTATGATGATTATATTGATGAAAGTGGGTTCGGAAGAGTGTCAACTTTAGGAAGTAGTGATCTCACTATTTTGGAGGATGTTGAATTTTATTGTGATGAATATGAAAGTGGATTTGGAAGAGTGTCAACTTTATTTAGTGATTCCACTATCTTGGGAGAGGTTTCAATCGATTATGATGAGAACGAAGTTGCTACTTATGATGACTATTGTGATGAAACTTATGCTATAAAAAGTAGTGATGATTATATTTATAAATCTTCTCATGATTATGATTACCCTTTTTCTGAACATTACTCTTTTAATGTGGAAACAATGGAAACAATTTTTAGTGTTCAAGTCTCTTATGATACTCTCACTATTCCGAATGAGAAGAATTTTGCTTATGGGGGAGTAGTAATTTTTCTATGCTTGTAGATCATGAAAAGAATGCTTTATGTGCTGGTTATATTGTTGAATTCATTCATGATGCTACTGAAAATTATTATGAGGGAGGAACATATGCTTGTAGGAATTGCAATAATGTCAAGTTTCCTCCCTATGTGTTGAAAATCTTGAAGTTATGCTTGTTGTGCCATCCTATGCTAGTTGATTATTGTTCCCATAAGTTGTTTGCTCACAAAATACCTATGCATATGAAGTGGGTTAGGCTTAAATATGCTAGTCATATGCTTCATGATGCTCCCGTTATGTTTCAATTCTTATCTTTTATGTGAGCATCATTGCCATCATCATGCCTAGCTAGAAAGGCATTAAAGAAAAGTGCTTGTTGGGAGACAACCCAATATTTACCCTTACTGTTTTTGTGTGTCCACATGATTATGCTACTGTAGTAATCATGTTTTATAACTTTTTGTTTCAATAAAGTGCCAAGTAGAGCCTTTGGGAAGACTTGGGTGAAATCTATATGATCTTGCTGTAGAAAACAGAAACTTTTGCGCTCACGAGATTATCTGCCATTTTTTACTGGAGAGTGCTTTTAGGTTGATTATTTTTGCAGATGATTAGTAGACAAATTCCTCAGGTCCACAAATTTATTTCAGAATTTTTGGGCTTCCAGAAGTATATGTTTGATACAGATTACTACAGACTGTTCTGTTTTTGACAGATTCTGTTTTCATTGTGTTGTTTGCTTATTTTGATGAATCTTTGGCTAGTATGTAAGGGTATGAACCATATAAAAGTTGGAATACAGTAGGTTTAACACCAATATGAATAAAGAATGAGTTCATTACAGTACCTAAGTGGTGGTTTTTTTTATACTAACGGAGCTTACGAGTTTTGTTTTGAGTTTTGTGTGGTTGAAGTTTTCAAGTTTTGGGTAAAAGATTCGATGGACTATGGAATAATGAGTGGCAAGAGCCTAATATTGGGGATGCCCAAGGCACACCAAGGTAATATCCAAGGACAACCAAGAGCCTAAGCTTGGGGATGCCCCGAAAGGCATCTCCTCTTTCGTCTTCGTTCATCGGTAACTTTACTTGGAGCTATATTATTATTCACCACATGATATGTGTTTTGCTTGGAGCATCATTTTCTTTTGTTAGTTTTTGCTTGCTGTTAGTTAGAATAATGTTTTGCATCTTTAGTTTCAATAAAAAAGTCAAGGATGGCCTTTGCCATGCTTATTTTGCTAGTATACATGTTGCTGTTTGAAAACAGAAAGTTTACCGCTGTTGCAAAAATTCCCTAGAAAAGTCAGAGAATGGTATAATGTTTAATCTTTTTGCATATTGAGCTCTGATAAATTTATTACAGAAGGAATTTTCTCTCATATTTTTTGGAGTTAGGTAAGTATTGATACTCTTGCACTCTTTACAGACTGTACTGTTTTGGTAGATTGCTGTTATGGTTGCATTATTTGCATATGTTTGCTTGTTTAATGATTATATTTGAGGATAGGAGTGTTAAATATGCAGAGGAATTTAGTATTCAATGTTGAATAATAATTTTAGTGATTTGTTACAGTAGAAAATGATAAGGTTTTGCATTGGTTTATACTAACCTATCTCACGAGTTCTTGTTGAGTTTGTTGTGAATGAAGCTTTTGATAAAAAGAGAAACCATGATATGAAAGGAATTAAGGAGACACAAAAGCTCAAGCTTGGGGATGCCCAAGGCACCCCAATATAATATTTAAAGAAGTCTCAAGCATCTAAGCTCTGGGATGCCCCGGTAGGTATCCCACCTTTCTTCTTCGACAATCATCGCTTAGTATCGGTTGAGCCTAAGTTTTTGCTTCTTCACATGAGTCGTGCTATCCTTGCAATGCCATTTTATTTTGTTTTTCTTGCTGCTTGAATAAAATACCAAGATCTGAAATTATTTAATGAGAGAGAGTCTTCGCATAGTTGCATAATTATTTAGCTACTCATTGATCTTCACTTATATCTTGTTGGAGTAGTTTGTCGTTTGCTCTAGTGCTTCACTTATATCTTTTAGAGCATGGCGGTGGTTTTATTTTGTAGAAATTAATGAACTCTCATGCTTAACTTATATTATTTTGAGAGTCTTAAACAGTATGGTAATTTGAATGAAAACTATCATAGAGGTGAATTGGATGCCATGATCAATTTGATACTTGATAATTGTTTTGAGATATGGAGGTAGTGATATTAAAGTCATGCTAGTTGGGTGATTATGAATTTTAAGAATGCTTGTGTTGAAGTTAGCAAGTCCCGTAGCATGCACGTATGGTTAAAGTTGTGTAACAAATTTGAAACATGAAGTGTACCTGGCTTGTGCATCCTTATGAGTGGCGGTCGGGGACGAGCGATGGTCTTTTCCTACCAATCTATCCCCCTAGGAGCATGTGCGTAGTGCTTGATTTTTGATGACTTCTAAATATTTGCAATAAGTATATGAGTTATTTTGACTAATGTTGAGTCCATGGATTATACGCACTTTTACCTTTCCACCATTGCTAGCCTCTTCGGTATCGTGCATTGCCCTTTCTCACCTTGAGAGTTGGTGCAAACTTCGCCGGTGCATCCAAACCCCGTGATACGATACGCTCTATCACACATAAGCCTCATTATATCTTCCTCAAAACAGCCACCATACCTACCTATTTATGGCATTTCCATAGCCATTCCGAGATAATATTGCCATGCAACTTTCCACTATTCTGTTTATCATCATCATGACATACTTTACTTTTGTCATATTGCCATTGCATGATCATGTAGTTGACATCGTATTTGTGGCAAAGCCACCATGCATTATTTTTCATACATGTCACTCTTGATTCATTGCACCATTCCGGTACACCGCCGGAGGCATTCATATAGAGTCATATCTTGTTCTAGTTTCGAGTTGTAATTCATATGTTGTAATCAATGAAAGTGTGATGATCATCATTATTAGAGCATTGCCCAAAAAGAAAAAAAGAAAAAAGAAATGCCAAAAAAAAAGAAAGGCCAAAGAAAAAAAAGAAAAAAAGGAAAAAGAAAAAAAATAAAAATAAAAGGGCAATGCTACTATCTCTTTTTCCACACTTGTGCTTCAAAGTAGCACCTTGTTCTTCATGTAGTGAGTCTCATATATTGTGCTTCAAAGTAGCACCATGTTTTTCATATAGTGAGTCTCATAGGTTGTCTTTTTCATACTAGTGGGAATTTTTCATTATAGAACTTGGCTTGTATATTTCTACGATGGGATTCCTCAAATGCCCTAGGTCTTCGTGAGCAAGCAAGTTGGATGCACACCCACTAGTTTTCTTTTGTTAAGCATTCATTTATAGCTCTAGTGCATCCGTTGCATGGCAATCCCTACTCCTCATGTTGACATCAATTGATGGGCATCTCCATAGCCCGTTGATTATCCTCATCAATGTGAGACTTTCTCCTTTTTTGTCTTCTCCACACAACCCCCATCATTATATTCTATTCCACCCATAGTGCTATATCCATGGCTCATGCTCATGTATTGCGTAAAGGTTGAAAAAGTTTGAGATTATTTAAGTATGAAACAATTGCTTGGCTTGTCATCGGGGGTATAGAAGTTGGGAACATCTTTGTGTGACGAAAATGAAGCATAGCCTAACTATATGATTTTGTAGGGATGAACTTTCTTTAGCCATGTTATTTTGAGAAGACATGATTGCTTTTATTAGTATGCTTGAAGTATTGCTATTTCTTTTGTCAATATGAACTTTTATTTTGAATCATTTGGATGTGAACATTCATGCCACAATAAAGAGAAATTACATTGAGAATCATGCTAGGTAGCATTCCACATCAAAAATTCTGTTTTTATCATTTACCTACTCGAGGACGAGCA
This sequence comes from Triticum dicoccoides, assembly GCF_002162155.2. Classification (NCBI taxonomy): domain Eukaryota; kingdom Viridiplantae; phylum Streptophyta; class Magnoliopsida; order Poales; family Poaceae; genus Triticum; species Triticum dicoccoides. The sequence continues at coordinate 179,590,991 of NC_041391.1, forward strand.
GGAATTAAGCTTGGGGATGCTTGATAGGTCTCCAACGTATCTATAATTTTTGATTGTTCCATGCTATTATATTATCTGTTTTGATTGATTATGGGCTTTATTATACACTTTTATATTACTTTTGGGACTAACCTATTAACCGGAGGCCCAGCCCATATTGTTGTTTTATTGCCTCTTTCAGTATTTCGAAGGAAAGGAATATCAAACGGAGTCCAAACGGAATGAAACCTTCGACAACGTGATTTTTTGGAAGATTATCATCCTGGAGACTTGGAGTCCATGTCAGAAGATACTCGAGGAGCCCAGGAAATAGGGGGGCACGCCCCCCTACTGGGCACGCCCTAATGTCTACTACACAACCTTCTTCTTGTAGACGTTGTTGGGCCTGCAAGTGCACAGGTTTGTAGGACAGTAGCAAATTTCCCTCAAGTGGATGACCTAAGGTTTATCAATCCGTAGGAGGCGTAGGATGAAGATGGTCTCTCTCAAACAACCCTGCAACCAAATAACAAAGAGTCTCTTGTGTCCCCAACACACCCAATACAATGGTAAATTGTATAGGTGCACTAGTTTGGCGAAGAGATGGTGATACAAGTGCAAAATAGATAGTAGATAAAGGTATTTGTAATCTGAAATTATAAAAACAGCAAGGTAGCGAGCGATAAAAGTGAGCGTAAACGGTATTGCAATGATAGGAAACAAGGCTTAGGGTTCATACTTTCACTAGTGCAAGTTCTCTCAACAATAATAACATAGATAGATCATATAACAATCCCTCAACATGCAACAAAGAGTCACTCCAAAGACACTAACAGCGGAGAACAAACGAAGAGATTATGGTAGGGTACGAAACCACCTCAAAGTTATTCTTTCGGATCAATCTATTCAAGAGTTCGTACTAGAATTGTTGGAAATATGCCCTAGAGGCAATAATAAAGTGGTTATTATTGTATTTCCTTGTTCATGATAATTGTCTATTGTTCATGCTATAATTGTATTGACCGGAAACCGCAATACATGTGTGAATACATAGACCACAACATGTCCCTAGTGAGCCTCTAGTTGACTAGCTCGTTGATCAACAGATGGTCATGGTTTCCTGACCATGGACATTGGATGTCATTGATAACGGGATCACATCATTAGGAGAATGATGTGATGGACAAGACCCAATCCTAAGCATGGCACAAGATTGTGTAGTTCGTTTGCTAAGAGCTTTTCTAATGTCAAGTATCATTTCCTTAGACCATGAGATTGTGCAACTCCCGGATACCGTAGGAGTGCTTTGGGTGTACCAAACGTCACAACGTAACTGGTTGGCTATAAAGGTGCACTACAGGTATCTTCAAAAGTGTCTGTTGGGTTAGCACGAATCGAGACTGGGATTTGTCACTCTGATGACGGAGAGGTATCTCTAGGCCCACTCGGTAATGCATCATCATAATGAGCTCAATGTGACTAAGTAGTTAGTCACGGGATCATGCATTACGGAATGAGTAAAGTGACTTGCCGGTAACGAGATTGAACGAGGTATTAGGATACCGATGATCGAATCTCGGGCAAGTAACGTACCGATTGACAAAGGGAATTGTATACGGGATTGCTTGAATCCTTGACATCGTGGTTCATTCGATGAGATCATCATGGAACATGTGGGAGCCAACATGGGTATCCAGATCCCGCTGTTGGTTATTGGCCAGAGAGCTGTCTCGGTCATGTCTGCATGATTCCCAAACCCGTAGGGTCTATACACTTAAGGTTCGGTGACGCTAGAGTTGTTATGGGAATTAGTGTGCAGTTACCGAATGTTGTTCAGAGTCCCGGATGAGATCCCGGACGTCACGAGGAGTTCCGGAATGGTCCGGAGGTAAAGATTTATATATGGGAAGTCCTATTTTGGCCACCGGAAAATGTTCGGGATTTTCGGTATTGTACCGGGAAGGTTCTAGAAGGTTCTGGAGTGGGGCCCACCTGCATGGGGGGACCCACATGAACATGGGTAGTGGGGGCAAGGCCCCACACCCCTGGTCAAGGCGCCCAAGATCCCCCCTTAGAAGGAATAAGATCATATCCGAAGGGATAAGATCAAGATCCCTAAAAAGGGGGGATAACGATTGGTGGGGAAGGAAATAATGGGATTTCTTTCCTCCCACCTTTGCCAACGCCCCAATGGACTTGGAGGGAAAGAAACCAGCCCCTAGACCCCTATATATAATGGGGAGGCGCATGGGAGCTTCAACCTTGCCCCTGGCGCAGCCCTTCCCCTCTCCAACTCCACCTCCTCCTCGGTAGTGCTTGGCGAAGCCCTGCCGGAGAACTGCAAGCTCCACCACCACGCTGATGACCCACAAGTATAGGGGATCTATCGTAGTCCTTTCGATAAGTAAGAGTGTCGAACCCAACGAGGAGCAGAAGGAAATGATAAGCAGTTTTCAGCAAGGTATTCTCTGCAAGTACTGAAATAAGTGGTAACAGATAGTTTTACGGTAAGACAAATTGTAGCGAGCAACAAGTAATAAAAGTAAATAAGGTGCAGCATGTTGGAAATATGCCCTAGAGGCAATAATAAAAGCATTATTATTATATTTCCTTGTTCATGATAATTGTCTTTATTCATGCTATAATTGTGTTATCCGGAAATCGTAATACATGTGTGAATAACAGACACCAACATGTCCCTAGTGAGCCTCTAGTTGACTAGCTCGTTGATCAACAGATAGTCATGGTTTCCTGACTATGGACACTGGATGTCATTGATAACGAGATCACATCATTGGGAGAATGATGTGATGGACAAGACCCAATCCTAAACATAGCACAAGATCGTATAGTTCATTTGCTAGAGTTTTCCAATGTCAAGTATCTTTTCCTTAGACCATGAGATCGTGTAACTCCCGGATACCGTAGGAGTGCTTTGGGTATGCCAAACGTCACAACGTAACTGGGTGACTATAAAGGTAGACTACGGGTATCTCCGAAAGTGTCTGTTGGGTGACATGGATCAAGACTGGGATTTGTCACTCCGTATGACGGAGAGGTATCACTGGGCCCACTCGGTAATGCATCATCATAATGAGCTCAAAGTGACCAAGTGTCTGGTCACGGGATCATGCATTACGGTACGAGTAAAGTGACTTGCCGGTAACGAGATTGAACGAGGTATTGGGATACCGACGATCGAATCTCGGGCAAGTAACATATCAATAGACAAAGGGAATAGCGTACGGGGTTGATAGAATCCTCGACATCGTGGTTCATCCGATGAGATCATCGTGGAGCATGTGGGAGCCAACATGGGTATCCAGATCCCGCTGTTGGTTATTGACCGGAGAGTCGTCTCGGTCATGTCTGCTTGTCTCCCGAACCCGTAGGGTCTACACACTTAAGGTTCGGTGACGCTAGGGTTATGAAGATATGTATATGCAGAAACCCGAATGTTGTTCGGAGTCCCGGATGAGATCCCTGACGTCACGAGGAGTTCCGGAATGGTCCGGAGGTAAAGAATTATGTATAGGAAGTGCTATTTCGGGCATCGGGACAAGTTTCGGGGTTATCGGTATTGTACCGGGACCACCGGAAGGGTCCCGGGGGTCCATCGGGTGGGGCCACCTGTCCCGGGGGGCCACATGGGCTGTAGGGGGGTGCGCCTTGGCCTAGATGGGCCAAGGGCATCAGCCCCTATAGGCCCATGCGCCTAGGGTTTCCCCCTAGGAGGAGTCCTAGTGGTGGAAGGCACCCCTAGGTGCCTTGGGGGGGAGGGAAACCTCCCCTAGGCCACCGCCCCCCCTAGTAGATCTCATCTACTAGGGCCGGCCCACCCCCTTGGCACCCCTATATATAGTGGGGGAGAGGAGGGACTTCAGACACCAGCCCCTGGCGCCTCCACCTCCCCCCGTTACGTCTCTCCCTCGTAGTCTCGGCGAAGCCCTGCTGCTGTGACGCCCTGCATCCACCACCACGCCGTCGTGCTGCTGGATCTTCATCAACCTCTCCTTCCCCCTTGCTGGATCAAGAAGGAGGAGATGTCTCCCGTCCCGTACGTGTGTTGAACGCGGAGGTGCCATCCGTTCGGCGCTGGTCATCGGTGATTTGGATCACGTCGAGTACGACTACATCATCACCGTTCTTTTGAACGCTTCCGTGCGCGATCTACAAAGGTATGTAGATGCATCTAATCACTCGTTGCTAGATGAACTCCTAGATGATCTTGGTGAAACGAGTAGGAAAATTTTTGTTTTCTGCAACGTTCACCATCAGTGGCATCATGAGCTAGGTCTATGCGTAGTTCTTCTTGCGCGAGTAGAACACAATTTGTTGTGGGCGTAGATTTGTCAACTTTCTTGCCGTTACTAGTCCTTTCTTGCTTCGGCGGTATTGTGGGATGAAGCGGCCCGGACCAACCTTACACGTACGCTTACGTGAGACCGGTTCCACCGACTAACATGCACTAGATGCATAAGGTGGCTGGCGGGTGTCTGTCTCTCCTACTTTAGTTGGAGCGGAATCGATGAACAGGGTCCTTATGAAGGGTAAATAGAAGTTGACAAATCACGTTGTGGCTTTAACGTAGGTAAGAAAACGTTCTTGCTAGAACCCTAATTCAGCCACGTAAAACTTGCAACAACAATTAGAGGACGTCTAACTTGTTTTTGCAGCAAGTGGTTTGTGATATGATATGGCCAAAGTTGTGATGAATGATGAATGATCTATATGTGATGTATGAGATGTTCATGCTATTGTAATAGGAATCACGACTTGCATGTCGATGAGTATGACAACCGGCAGGAGCCATAGGAGTTGTCTTTATTCTTTTATATGACCTGCGTGTCATCAAGAAACGCCATGTAATTACTTTACTTTATTGCTAAACGCGTTAGCCATAGTAGTAGAAGTAATAATTGGCGAGCAACTTCATGGAGACACGATGATGGAGATCATGATGATGGAGATCATGATGATGGAGATCATGGTGTCTAGCCGGTGACAAGATGATCATGGAGCCCCAAGATGGAGATCAAAGGAGCTGTGTGATATTGGCCATATCATGTCACGTTTATTATTTGATTGCATGTGATGTTTATCATGTTTTGCATCTTGTTTACTTAGAACGACGGTAGTAAATAAGATGATCCCTCACAATAAATTCAAGAAGTGTTCCCCCTAACTGTGCACCGTTGCGATAGTTTGCTGTTTCAAAACACCACGTGATGATCGGGTGTTTTATTCAGACGTTCAAATACAACGGGTGTAAGACAGATTTACACATGCAAACACTTAGGTTGACTTGACGAGCCTAGCATGTACAGACATGGCCTCGGAACACGGAAGACCGAAAGGTCGAGCATGAGTCGTATAGAAGATACGATCAACATGAAGATGTTCACCGATGTTGACTAGTCCGTCTCACGTGATGATCGGACACGGTCTAGTTTAACTCGGATCATGTAATACTTAGATGACTAGAGGGATGTCTAATCTAAGTGGGAGTTCACTAATAATTTGATTAGTTGAACTTAATTATCATGAACTTAGTCTAAAATCTTTGCAATATGTCTTGTAGATCAAATGGCCAACGTAGTCCTCAACTTCAACGCGTTCCTAGAGAAAACTAAGCTAAAAGACGATGGCAGCAACTATACGGACTGGGTCCGGAACCTGAGGATCATCCTCATAGATGCCAAGAAAGATTATGTCCTACAAGCACCGCTTGGTGACGCACCCGTTCTCCCTGCAGAACAAGACGTTATGAACGCTTGGCAGGCATGTTTCGATGACTACTCCCTCGTTCAGTGCGGCATGCTTTACAGCCTAGAGCCGGGGCTCCAAAAGCGTTTTGAGAGACATGGAGCATATGAGATGTTCGAAGAGCTGAAAATGGTTTTCCAAGCTCATGCCCGGGTCGAGAGATATGAAGTCTCCGACAAATTCTTCAGCTGTAAGATGGAGGAAAACAGTTCTGTCAGTGAGCACATACTCACTATGTCTGGGTTGCATAACCGCTTGACTCAGCTGGGAGTTAATCTCCCGGATGATGCGGTCATTGACAGAATCCTCCAGTCGCTTCCACCAAGCTACAAGAGCTTTGTGATGAACTTCAATATGCAGGGGATGGAAAAGACCATTCCTGAAGTATTTGCTATGCTGAAATCAGCAGAGGTAGAAGTCAGAAAGGAACATCAAGTGTTGATGGTAAATAAAACCACTAAGTTCAAGAAAGGCAAGGGTAAAAAGAACTTCAAGAAGGACGGCAAGGAGGTTGCCGCCCCCGGCAAGCAAGCTGCCGGGAAGAAGCCAAAGAATGGACCCAAGCCCGAGACTGAGTGCTTTTATTGCAAGGGAAGCGGTCACTGGAAGCGGAACTGCCCTAAGTACTTAGCGGATAAGAAGGCCGCAAAACAAAAGGTATATGTGATATACATGTAATTGATGTGTACCTTACTAGTGCCCGTAGTGGCTCCTGGGTCTTTGATACCGGTGCAGTTGCTCACATTTGTAACTCAAAGCAGGGGCTGCGGAATAAGCGGAAACTGGCAAAGGACGAGGTGACGATGCGCGTCGGGAATGGTTCCAAGGTCAATGTGATCGCCGTCGGCACGCTACCTCTGCATCTCCCTTCGGGATTAGTTTTAAACCTTAATAATTGTTATTTAGTGCCAGCTTTGAGCATGAACATTGTATCGGGATCTCGTTTAATTCGAGATGGCTACTCTTTTAAATCTGAGAATAATGGTTGTTCCATTTTTATGAGAGATATGTTTTATGGTCATGCTCCTATGGTGAATGGTTTATTCTTTATGAATCTCGAACGTGATGCTACACATGTTCATAATGTGAGTACCAAAAGAAGTAAGGTTGATAATGATAGTCCCACATACTTGTGGCACTGCCGCCTTGGTCACATAGGTGTCAAACGCATGAAGAAGCTCCATGCTGATGGACTTTTAGAGTCTCTTGATTATGAATCATTTGACACGTGCGAACCATGCCTTATGGGTAAAATGACCAAGACTCCGTTCTCAGGAACAATGGAGCGAGCAACCGACTTATTGGAAATCATACATACTGATGTGTGCGGTCCGATGAGTGTTGAGGCTCGCAGTGGCTATCGTTATGTTCTCACTCTCACTGATGATTTAAGTAGGTATGGGTATATCTACTTAATGAAACACAAGTCTGAAACATTTGAAAAGTTCAAGGAATTTCAGAGTGAGGTTGAAAATCAACGTGACAGGAAAATCAAGTTTCTACGATCAGATCGTGGAGGAGAATACTTGAGTCACGAGTTTGGGGCACACTTAAGAAAATGTGGAATAGTTTCACAACTCACGCCGCCTGGAACACCTCAGCGTAATGGTGTGTCTGAACGTCGTAATCGCACTCTGTTAGATATGGTGCGATCTATGATGTCTCTTACCAATTTACCGCTTTCTTTTTGGGGCTATGCTTTAGAGACTGCCGCATTCACTTTAAATAGGGCTCCGTCGAAATCCGTTGAGACGACACCGTATGAATTATGGTTTGGGAAGAAACCTAAGCTGTCGTTTCTAAAAGTTTGGGGATGCGATGCTTATGTCAAGAAACTTCAACCTGAAAAGCTCGAACCCAAGTCGGAAAAATGCGTCTTCATAGGATACCCAAAAGAAACTATTGGGTACACCTTCTACCTCAGATCCGAAGGCAAGATCTTTGTTGCCAAGAATGGGTCCTTTCTGGAGAAAGAGTTTCTCTCGAAAGAAGTAAGTGGGAGGAAAGTAGAGCTTGATGAAGTATTACCTCTTGAACCGGAAAATGGCGCAACTCAAGAAAATGTTCCTGAGGTGCCTGCACCAACTAGAGAGGAAGTTAATGAAAATGATCAAGATACTTCTGATCAAGCCCCTACTGAAATTCGAAGGTCCACAAGGACACGTTCTGCACCAGAGTGGTACGGCAACCCTATCTTGGAAATCATGCTGTTAGACAACGGTGAACCTTCGAACTATGAAGAAGCGATGGCGGGCCCGGATTCCGACAAATGGCTAGAAGCCATGAAATCCGAGATAGGATCCATGTATGAAAACAAAGTATGGACTTTGACTGACTTGCCCGTTGAGCGGCGAGCCATAGAAAATAAATGGATCTTTAAGAGGAAGACAAACGCGGATGGTAATGTGACCATCTATAAAGCTCGGCTTGTCGCTAAGGGTTATCGACAAGTTCAAGGGGTTGACTACAATGAGACTTTCTCACCGGTAGCGAAGCTGAAGTCCGTCCGAATCATGTTAGCAATTGCCGCATTCTATGATTACGAAATATGGCAAATGGACGTCAAAACGGCATTCCTTAATGGTTTCCTTAAGGAAGAATTGTATATGATGCAGCCGGAAGGTTTTGTCGATCCTAAGAATGCTGACAAAGTGTGCAAGCTCCAACGCTCGATTTATGGGCTGGTGCAAGCATCTCGGAGTTGGAACATTCGCTTTGATGAGATGATCAAAGCGTTTGGGTTTACACAGACTTATGGAGAAGCCTGCGTTTACAAGAAAGTGAGTGGGAGCTCTGTAGCATTTCTCATATTATAT
>NC_041391.1:179602139-179662648 GCF_002162155.2 Triticum dicoccoides
CCCCTAGGCCGCCGCCCCCCCTAGTAGATCTCATCTACTAGGGCCGGCCCACCCCCTTGGCACCCCTATATATAGTGGGGTAGAGGAGGGACTTCAGACACCAGCCCCTGGCGCCTCCACCTCCCCCCGTTACGTCTCTCCCTCGTAGTCTCGGCGAAGCCCTGCTGCTGTGACGCCCTGCATCCACCACCACGCCATCGTGCTGCTGGATCTTCATCAACCTCTCCTTCCCCCTTGCTGGATCAAGAAGGAGGAGACGTCTCCCGTCCCGTACGTGTGTTGAACGTGGAGGTGCCGTCCGTTCGGCGCTGGTCATCGGTGATTTGGATCACGTCGAGTACGACTACATCATCACCGTTCTTTTGAACGCTTCCGTGCGCGATCTACAAAGGTATGTAGATGCATCTAATCACTCGTTGCTAGATGAACTCCTAGATGATCTTGGTGAAACGAGTAGGAAAATTTTTGTTTTCTGCAACGTTCACCATCACAGCAAGGTGGCCCAATCCTTTTTGTATCAAAGGACAAGCCTGGACAAACTCTTATGATAGGAAAAGCGCTCCCGAGGATACATGGGAATATCGTCAAGCTAGTTTTCATCATGCTCATATGATTCGCTGTCGGTGTCAAAACCGGCGGATCTCGGGTAGGGGGTCCCTAACTATGCGTCTAGGCGGATGGTAACAGGAGACAAGGGACACGATGTTTTACCTAGGTTCGGGCCCTCTTGATGGAGGTAAAACCCTACGTCCTGCTTGATTGATATTGATGATGTGGGTATTACAAGAGTAGATCTACCACAAGATCAAGGAGGCTAAACCCTAGAAGCTAGCCTATGGTATGATTGTTGTTCGTCCTATGGACTAAAGCCATCCGGTTTATATAGACACCGGAGAGGGCTAGGGTTACACAGAGTCGGTTACAATGGTAGGAAATCTACATATCCGTATCGCGAAGCTTGCCTTCCACGCCAAGGAAAGTCCCATCCGGACACGGGACGAAGTCTTCAATCTTGTATCTTCATAGTCTTGGAGTCCGGCCGATGATGATAGTTCGGCTATCCGGACACCCCCTAGTCCAGGACTCCCTCAGTAGCCCCCGAACCAGGCTTCAATGACGACGAGTCCGGCGCGTATATTGTCTTCGGCGTTTGCAAGGCGGGTTCTCCTCCATGTTCCATGTGTTTGCCGAATAGTGTCCGGTTTCCTCATAAATGTTGCACTCCTTGGCTTCCACGTCCAATAATGGCCCTCTTCCACGTGTTGTATGAATGCGAAAAGCCAGGGTATTTTTACGTTTTACCCCCCTAGCTGCGTGAATAAGCCGCCTATAAGAGAGGTGAGGATCCAGATCCGAATCACACCATCCTCCTTCCGCAAGTACTCATCGAAGCGCATTCGACAAAAATCCATTCCAACATGGACAGTCGACGCGGCTCCTCTTCTCGCGCTCCCAGTCCTCAGCCAGGAGATTGGAGGAGATGCTCAGTCCCGCATAGCGAGTTAGTGACGCTCCAAGCAGAGGGATACCTTCCCCCAGCCTTTATGGTTCCGGTTCGAGCCGGACTAGCCACCTACAAGGGTGGGAAGCAGGCGGAGAGCATCCCCAATCCCTCCAAAGGAGAGCGGGTATGCTTCGTACCCTACTTAATAAGGGGACTCAGATTTCCCATACATCCGTTTCTCCGGGGGCTCCTGGAGTTCTATGGACTCCAACTTCACCACCTCACACCTGCCTCCATTTTGCACATCGCGGGCTTTGTAGCTCTTTGCGAGCTGTTCTTGGGCATCGAGCCCCATTTTGCGCTGTGGAAGAGACTGTTTTGCCTCGTACCCCGTTCTCACGAGGGGTCGATATATCAAGTGGGCGGAGCCAAAATATGGCGCATCGCCGGGACCGGATATCTATCCGGAACCCCGAAGAAGGCGTCCGAAGACTGGCCTTCGGAGTGGTTCTATATGGAAGACGCCCTGCTACCGGATCCAGTTCGGATCAGCCTCCCGGAGTTTAGCAACGCTCCTCTGAAGAAACGCCTGAGTTGGCGCCCGCGGAGCCCTCAACGGGAAGATGATAGGAGCGTCCAATATCTGATGGGCCGGATATGGTTACTGGCCCATTCCGGATTAACCATGATTGGAGTCATGGCCACATGCATTATGTGAGGGGTGCAGCCGCTCCAATATAGGGGCCACCCCATGTGGGATTTCAACGGGGAGAATGACGCCACCCGTCATGGCCGCAAGGGGCCGGGATCGGCCGCCGATCTGGTGAAGATCCTATCCGGCCTGTACAAGGGGGAGAAGGAGGACTTCCTCCGCACGAGTCCACTGAATGGATTCTCCATGAATAACCCTCGCAGCTGGGTAAGCGGACGTTTATATATCCGATCCGTGCTTTCAAAGATAAGTGTCTTACTTTATGATTTCGACGCAGGAACTGCGCCGGGACGTGGAGGGCATAGAAAGCCCGACTCCACAACCCGAGGATCCGGGAAGATCCCTTGATCCGGCCTCCGGAGAGGATCCGGAAATAATGGTGGAACTGATTGACGGGGTGTTCCACCAGCTCAGCATAAACAATGCTCTAGTCGCCATTACGGCTGACTACCCCAGTTTATCTCCGGCTTCCCAGGTGAGTACGACTGAAGTCCTGACACCGTTACTTTTTAATGCTTATTTCTGACCACCGTGTACAAATGGTGCTTCGCAGGAGGTGCCTTTACGGCGGGAAGCCGAGCCCGCGGCGACTGACCAACCAGGGTTAGTGCAGCCCAGTAGGCGGAAGAGGAGTGCGGCGCGAATCGAAACATCGCCGCAAAGGTATGGCGCACCATTATCTTTTAAGGGAAAGACTCCTGGGAGGTATATTAATGCTCATGATTCTTCCAGGAGAAAGAGCGCTCGCCGGACTGAACCCGGAGAGGTTGCCAACCAAGCCTCCGCCAGCCAGGCTCCAACGCCTGGTCCGGAGGGGGAGGCGAGCGCAAGGCGCGAGCCGGATGCTCCTCCAACGGAGGATGCCGACTGGTTGTCCGCCACCAGGTCTGAGGTGGAGAGCGCCATGAATCACAGGCGCCGTCAGACAGTTCTTCGTGACGCGTGTTTCTCCCCAGAGGCATTGAATGCCTTTAATGCGAGAGACGCGCACCTCCGTGCTGCTCAAGATGGTTTAACCAGAGCCACGGAGCAGTATGTTAAAGACATACGGGTGAGGAATTTTAGTAGTTATATATGCCAGTAGCCCCCGAGACTTAAAATAGTTAAACTAACTGATTTAAGGATCATTTGTTATGCAGGATCTTACAGAGAAGAATACCCACTTGTCCCAGGAGCTTCAAGAATGCAAGGCCCAACTTGGGGCCGCACTAGCCGCTGCCGGGGGAGCCGCAGAAACCCCCTCTGGTAATTCATATTTTGAAAAGAGAAGTAGTTTATGAAGTGCGGCGTGTGTGTATAGTCTGACAATAATATTGCAGAGGGTGCCGGACTAGATCCGCACAAGCAACATCTGCCGCGCCAGCTGAAGGCCGGCGAGAAGGTGCTTATGAGGGTGCAGCAGGAGAGGAACAAACTCCAAGATGCCAACACCCAGCTGGGCGAAGAACTAAAAGATGTTCGGGTCCAGCTGTCTAACTCCGTAAAGGAGAATCGGCGGCTTCTTCGCGGCATTTACAGTAAGTGCTTGAGCAAACTCTTTTGAAAAGAAGAGTTCGGCGAGGAAGTCGATTGACAGAAATGTGTCTGTAGGTGTGCTCACGGGTCGTCCGGCGGAGGAGATGCCTGGTTCCACGGGAGACCCTCTTCCCGAGCTGCTGCAACTGCGGGAACGTGTTCGGCAGGCAATGAGCGGCGTCGTTCATGTTGGGGAACATTGCAGAAAATTAAAATTTTTCCTACGGTTTCACCAAGATCCATCTATGAGTTCATCTAAGCAACGAGTCTAGGGAGAGAGTTTGCATCTACATACCACTTGTAGATCGCGTGCGGAAGCTTGCAAGGTGATGATGTAGTCGTACTCGACGTGATCCAAATCACCGATGACCAGCGCCAAACGGACGGCACCTCCGCGTTCAACACACATACGGAACAGCCACGTCTCCTCCTTATTGATCCAGCAAGGAAGGGAGGAGAGGTTGAGGGAGATGGCACCAGCAGCAGCACGACGGCGTGGTGTTGATGGAGCTGCAGTACTCCGGCAGAGCTTCGCTAAGCACTATGGAGGTGGAGGAGGTGTTGGGGAGAGAGAAGGAGGCAACCAAAGGCCAGGGCGTTCAGGTATGAAGTCCCTCCTCTCCCCCACTATATATAGGGGTGCCAAGGGGGGGTGGCCGGCCCTAGGAGATCCAATCTCCTAGGGGGTGCGGCGGCCAAGGGGGTTTTCCCTCCCCCCAAGGCACCTAGGAGGTGCCTTACCCTCCTAGGACTCTTGCCCCCTTAAACCCTAGGCGCATGGGCCTATGTGGGGCTGGTGCCCTTGGCCCATTAGGCCAAGGCGCACCCCCTTACAGCCCATGTGGCCCCCCGAGACAGGTGGACCCACCCGGTGGACCCCCGGGACCCTTCCGGTGGTCCCGGTACAATACCGATAACCCCGAAACTTGTCCCGATGCCCGAAACAGGACTTCCCATATATAAATCTTTACCTCCGGACCATTCCGGAACTCCTCGTGACGTCCGGGATCTCATCCGGGACTCCGAACAACATTCGGGTTACTGCATATACATATCCCTATAACCCTAGCGTAACTGAACCTTAAGTGTGTAGACCCTACGGGTTCGGGAGACATGCAGACATGACCGAGACTCTCTCAGTCAATAACCATCAGCGGGATCTGGATACCCATGATGGCTCCCACATGCTCCTCGATGTTGTCATCGGATGAACCACTATGTCGAGGATTCGATCAAACCCTGTATGAAATTCCCTTTGTCAATCGGTACGTTACTTGCCCGAGACTCGATCGTCGGTATCCCAATACCTTGTTCAGTCTCGTTACCGGCAAGTCACTTTACTCGTACCGTAATGCATGATCCCGTGTCCAACACCTTGGTCACATTGAGCTCAATATGATGATGCATTACCGAGTGGGCCCAGAGATACCTCTCCGTCATACGGAGTGACAAATCCCAGTCTCGATCCGTGTCAACCCAACAGCTACTTTCGGAGATACCTGTAATGCACCTTTATAGTCACCCAGTTACGTTGTGACGTTTGGTACACCCAAGGCACTCTTACGGTATCCGGGAGTTACACGATCTCATGGTCGAAGGAAGAGATACTTGACACTTGCAAAGCTCTAGCAAAACGAACTACACGATCTTTTATGCTATGCTTAGGATTGGGTCTTGTCCATCACATCATTCTCCTAATGATGTGATCCCATTATCAAAGACATCCAATGTCCATAGTCAGGAAACCATGACTATCTGTTGATCACAACGAGCTGGTCAACTAGAGGCTTACCAGGGACATTGTGTGGTCTAAGTATTCACACGTGTATTACGATTTCCGGATAATACAGTTATAGCATGAATAAAAGACAATTATCATGAACAATGAAATATAATAATACTTTTATTATTGCCTCTAGGGCATATTTCCAGCAGTCTCCCACTTGCACTAGAGTCACTAATCTAGTTACATTGTGATGAATCGAACACCCATAGAGTTCTGGTGTTGATCATGTTTTGCACGCGAGAGAGGTTTAGTCAGCGGATCTGCGACATTCAGATCCATGTGCACTTTGCAAATCTCTATGTCTCCATCTTGAACATTTTCACGGATGGAGTTGAAACGACGCTTGATGTGCCTGGTCTTCTTGTGAAACCTGGGCTCCTTTGCGAGGGCAATAGCTCCAGTGTTGTCAAAGAAGAGTTTGATCGGCCCCGACGCATTGGGTATGACTCCTAGGTCGGTGATGAACTCCTTCACCCAAATCGCTTCATGTGCTGCCTCCGAGGCTGCCATGTACTCCGCTTCACACGTAGATCCCGCCACGACGCTCTGCTTGCAGCTGCACCAGCTTACTGCTCCACCATTCAACATATACATGTATCCGGTTTGTGACTTAGAGTCATCCAGATCTGAGTCGAAGCTAGCGTCGACGTAACCCTTTACGATGAGCTCTTCGTCTCCTCCATAAACGAGAAACATGTCCTTTGTCCTTTTCAGGTACTTCAGGATATTCTTGACCGCTGTCCAGTGTTCCTTGCCAGGATTACTTTGGTATCTTGCTACCAAACTTACGGCAAGGTTTACATCGGGTCTGGTACACAGCATGGCATACATAATAGATCCTATGGCTGAAGCATAGGGGATGACACTCATCTCTTCTTTATCTTTTGCCGTGGTCGGTGACTGAGCTGAGCTCAGTCTCATACCTTGTAACATAGGCAAGAACCCCTTCTTGGACTGATCCATTCTGAATCTCTTCAAAATCTTATCAAGGTATGTGCTTTGTGAAAGACCTATGAGGCATCTCGATCTATCTCTATAGATCTTGATGCCTAATATATAAGCAGCTTCTCCAAGGTCCTTCATTGAAAAACACTTATTCAAGTAGGCCTTAATGCTGTCCAGAAATTCTATATCATTTCCCATCAGGAGTATGTCATCTACATATAATATGAGAAATGCTACAGAGCTCCCACTCACTTTCTTGTAAACGCAGGCTTCTCCATAAGTCTGCATAAACCCAAACGCTTTGATCATCTCATCAAAGCAAATGTTCCAACTCCGAGATGCTTGCACCAGTCCATAAATGGATCGCTGGAGCTTGCATACTTTGTTAGCGTTCCGAGGATCGACAAAACCTTCCGGCTGCATCATATACAGTTCTTCCTTAAGATGCCCGTTAAGGAATGCTGTTTTGACGTCCATCTGCCATATCTCATAATCATAGTATGCGGCAATTGCTAACATGATTCAGACGGACTTTAGCTTCGCTACGGGAGAGAATGTCTCGTCGTAGTCAATCCCTTGAACATGTTGATAACCCTTAGCGACAAGTCGAGCTTTATAGATGGTAACATTACCATCCGCGTCCGTCTTCTTCTTAAAGATCCATTTGTTTTCTATCGCTCGCCGATCATCGGGCAAGTCTGTCAAAGTCCATACTTTGTTTTCATACATGGATTCTATCTCGGATTTCATGGCTTCAAGCCATTTGTTGGAATCCGGGCCCGCCATTGCTTCTTCATAGTTCGAAGGTTCATTGTTGTCTAACAACATGATTTCCAGGACAGGGTTGCCGTACCACTCTGGTGCGGAACGTGTCCTTGTGGACCTACGAAGTTCAGCAGTAACTTGATCCGAAGTACTTTGATCATTATCATGGTTTTCCTCTTCAGTTGGTGTGGGCATCACAGGAACGGTTTCCTGTGCTGCGTCACTATCCCGCTCAAGAGGTAGTACTTCATCGAGTTCTACTTTCCTCCCACTTACTTCTTTCGAGAGAAACTCTTTTTCCAGAAAGCATCCGTTCTTGGCAACAAAGATCTTGCCTTCGGATCTTAAGTAGAAGGTATACCCTATAGTTTCCTTAGGGTATCCTATGAATACGCATTTTTCCAACTTGGGTTCGAGCTTTTCAGGTTGAAGTTTCTTGACATAAGCTTCGCATCCCCAAACTTTTAGAAACGACAGCTTAGGTTTCTTTCCAAACCATAATTCATACGGTGTCGTCTCAACGGATTTAGACGGTGCCCTATTTAAAGTGAATGTAGCTGTCTCTAGAGCGTATCCCCAAAATGATAGCGGTAAATCGGTAAGAGACATCATAGACCGCACCATATCCAATAGAGTGCGATTACGACGTTCGGACACACCGTTTCGCTGAGGTGTTCCAGGCGGCGTGAGCTGTGAAACGATTCCACATTTCTTTAAGTGTGTACCAAATTCGTGACTTAAGTATTCTCCTCCACGATCTGATCGTAAGAATTTTATCTTTCGGTCACGTTGATTCTCCACCTCATTCTGAAATTCCTTGAACTTTTCAAAGGTCTCAGACTTGTGTTTCATTAAGTAGACATACCCATATCTACCCAAGTCATCTGTGAGAGTGAGAACATAACGATATCCTCCGCGAGCCTCAACGCTCATTGGACCGCACACATCGGTATGTATGATTTCCAACAAGTTGGTTGCTCGCTCCATTGTTCCGGAGAATGGAGTCTTGGTCATTTTACCTAAGAGGCATGGTTCGCACGTGTCAAACGATTCATAATCAAGAGACTCTAAAAGTCCATTGGCATGGAGCTTCTTCATGCGCTTGACACCAATGTGACCAAGGCGGCAGTGCCACAAGTATGTGGGACTATCGTTATCAACTTTAAATCTTTTGGCATCTACACTATGAACATGTGTAATATTACGCTCGAGATTCATTAAGAATAAACCATTGACCATCGGAGCATGACCATAAAACATATCTCTCATATAAATCGAACAACCATTATTCTCAGACTTAAATGAGTAGCCATCTCGTATTAAACGAGATCCAGATACAATGTTCATGCTCAAACTTGGCACTAAATAACAATTATTAAGGTTCAAAACTAATCCCGTAGGTAAATGTAGAGGCAGCGTGCCGACGGCGATCACATCGACTCTGGAACCATTCCCGACGCGCATCGTCACCTCGTCCTTTGCCAGTCTCCGTTTATTCCGCAGCTCCTGCTGTGAGTTACAAATATGAGCAACGGCACCGATATCAAATACCCAGGAGTTACTACGAGTACTGGTAAGGTACACATCAATCACATGTATATCAAATATACCTTTGGTGTTGCCGGCCTTCTTATCCGCTAAGTATTTGGGGCAGTTCCGCTTCCAGTGACCCTTCCCCTTGCAATAAAAGCACTCAGTCTCAGGCTTGGGTCCATTCTTTGACTTCTTCCCGGTAACTGGCTTACCAGGCGCGGCAACATCTTTGCCGTCCTTCTTGAAGTTCTTCTTACCCTTGCCCTTCTTGAACTTAGTGGTCTTATTGACCATCAACACTTGATGTTCTTTCTTGATTTCAGCCTCTGCTGACTTCAGCATCGAGAACACTTCAGGAATGGTCTTTTTCATCCCCTGCATGTTGTAGTTCATCACAAAGCTCTTGTAGCTTGGTGGGAGCGACTGGAGGATTCTGTCAATGACCGCCTCATCTGGGAGGTTAATGTTCAGCTGGGTCATACGGTTGTGCAACCCAGACATCTTCAGGATGTGCTCACTGACAGAACTGTTTTCCTCCATCTTACAACTGTAGAACTTGTCGGAGACATCATATCTCTCGACCCGGGCATGAGCTTGAAAAACTAGTTTCAGCTCTTCGAACATCTCATATGCTCCGTGGGGCTCAAAACGCTTTTGGAGCCCCGGTTCTAAGCTGTAAAGCATGCCGCACTGAACGAGGGAGTAATCATCAGCACGAGACTGCCAAGCATTCATAATGTCTTGGTTCTCTGGGACGGGAGCGTCACCTAGCGGTCCTTCTAGGACATATTATTTCCTGGCAGCTATGAGGATGATCCTCAGGTTCCGGACCCAGTCCGTATAGTTGCTGCCATCATCTTTCAGCTTGGTTTTCTCTAGGAACGCGTTGAAGTTCATGTTGACATTAGCGTTGGCCATTGATCTACAAGACATATTTGCAAAGGTTTTTTTTAGACTAAGTTCATGATAATAAAGTTCTAATCAAATTATGAACTCCCACTTAGATTAGACATCCCTCTAGTCATCTAAGTGTTACACGATCCGAGTCGACTAGGCCGTGTCCGATCATCACGTGAGACGGACTAGTCATCGTCGGTGAACATTCTCATGTTGATCGTATCTTCCATACGACTCGTGTTCGACCTTTCGGTCTCCGTGTTCCGAGGCCATGTCTGCACATGCTAGGCTCGTCAAGTTAACCCTAAGTGTTTTCGCTGTGTAAAACTGTCTTACACCCGTTGTATGTGAACGTAAGAATCCATCACACCCGATCATCACGTGGTGCTTAGAAGCGACGAACTGTAGCAACGGTGCACAGTTAGGGGAGAACACTTCTTGAAATTTTATAAGGGATCATCTTATTTACTACCGTCGTCCTAAGTAAACAAGATGCATAATACATAATAAACATCACATGCAATTATATAGTTGTGACATGATATGACCAATATCATATAGCTCCATTGATCTTCATCTTCGGGGCTCCATGATCATCTTGTCACCGGCTTGACACCATGATCTCCATCATCATGATCTCCATCATCGTGTCTTCATGAAGTTGTCACGCCAACGACTACTTCTACTTCTATGACTAACGTTTAGCAATAAAGTAAAGTAGTTTACATGACGTTATTCAATGACACGCAGGTCATACAAAAAATAATGACAACTCCTATGGCTCCTGCCGGTTGTCATACTCATCGACATGCAAGTCGTGAATCCTATTACAAAGAACATGATCTCATACATCAGAATTCATCATTCATCACAACTTCTGGCCATATCACATCACATGATCAATCGCTGCAAAAACAAGTTAGACGTCCTCTAATTGTTGTTGCATCTTTTACGTGGCTGCAATTGGGTTCTAGCAAGAACGTTTTCTTACCTACGAATCACCACAAGGTGGGAGAGACAGACACCCGCCAGCCACCTTATGCAACTAGTGCATGTCAATCGGTGGAACCGGTCTCACGTAAGCGTACGTGTAAGGTTGGTCCGGGCCGCTTCATCCCACAATACCGTTGAGCAAGAAAAAGACTAGTAGAGGCAAGTAAGATGACAAAATCCACGCCCACAACAAAGTTGTGTTCTACTCGTGCAAAGAGAACTACGCATAGACCTAGCTCATGATGCCACTGTTGGGGAACGTTGCAGAAAATTAAAATTTTTCCTACGGTTTCACCAAGATCCATCTATGAGTTCATCTAAGCAACGAGTCTAGGGAGAGAGTTTGCATCTACATACCACTTGTAGATCGCGTGCGGAAGCTTGCAAGGTGATGATGTAGTCGTACTCGACGTGATCCAAATCACCGATGACCAGCGCCAAACGGACGGCACCTCCGCGTTCAACACACGTACGGAATAGCCACGTCTCCTCCTTCTTGATCCAGCAAGGAAGGGAGGAGAGGTTGAGGGAGATGGCTCCAGCAGCAGCACGACGGCGTGGTGTTGATGGAGCTGCAGTACTCCGGCAGAGCTTCGCTAAGCACTATGGAGGTGGAGGAGGTGTTGGGGAGAGAGAAGGAGGCAACCAAAGGCCAGGGCATTCAGGTATGAAGTCCCTCCTCTCCCCCACTATATATAGGGGTGCCAAGGGGGGGTGGCCGGCCCTAGGAGATCCAATCTCCTAGGGGGTGCGGCGGCCAAGGGGGTTTTCCCTCCCCCCAAGGCACCTAGGAGGTGCCTTACCCTCCTAGGACTCTTGCCCCCTTAAACCCTAGGCGCATGGGCCTATGTGGGGCTGGTGCCCTTGGCCCATTAGGCCAAGGCGCACCCCCTTACAGCCCATGTGGCCCCCCGGGACAGGTGGACCCACACGGTGGACCCCCGGGACCCTTCCGGTGGTCCCGGTACAATACCGATAACCCCGAAACTTGTCCCGATGCCCGAAACAGGACTTCCCATATATAAATCTTTACCTCCGGACCATTCCGGAACTCCTCGTGACGTCCGGGATCTCATCCGGGACTCCGAACAACATTCGGGTTACTGCATATACATATCCCTATAACCCTAGCGTAACTGAACCTTAAGTGTGTAGACCCTACGGGTTCGGGAGACATGCAGACATGACCGAGACTCTCTCGGTCAATAACCATCAGCGGGATCTGGATACCCATGATGGCTCCCACATGCTCCTCGATGTTGTCATCGGATGAACCACTATGTCGAGGATTCGATCAAATCCTGTATGCAATTCCCTTTGTCAATCGGTACGTTACTTGCCCGAGACTCGATCGTCGGTATCCCAATACCTTGTTCAGTCTCGTTACCGGCAAGTCACTTTACTCGTACCGTAATGCATGATCCCGTGTCCAACACCTTGGTCACATTGAGCTCAATATGATGATGCATTACCGAGTGGGCCCAGAGATACCTCTCCGTCATACGGAGTGACAAATCCCAGTCTCGATCCGTGTCAACCCAACAGCTACTTTCGGAGATACCTGTAATGCACCTTTATAGTCACCTAGTTACGTTGTGACGTTTGATACACCCAAGGCACTCTTACGGTATCCGGGAGTTACACGATCTCATGGTCGAAGGAAGAGATACTTGACACTTGCAAAGCTCTAGCAAAACGAACTACACGATCTTTTATGCTATGCTTAGGATTGGGTCTTGTCCATCACATCATTCTCCTAATGATGTGATCCCGTTATCAACGACATCCAATGTCCATAGTCAGGAAACCATGACTATCTGTTGATCACAACGAGCTGGTCAACTAGAGGCTTACCAGGGACATAGTGTGGTCTAAGTATTCACACGTGTATTACGATTTCCGGATAATACAGTTATAGCATGAATAAAAGACAATTATCATGAACAATGAAATATAATAATACTTTTATTATTGCCTTTAGGGCATATTTCCAACAGACTGTTGGGGAACGTTGCAGAAAATTAAAATTTTTCCTACGGTTTCACCAAGATCCATCTATGAGTTCATCTAAGCAACGAGTCTAGGGAGAGAGTTTGCATCTACATACCACTTGTAGATCGCGTGCGGAAGCTTGCAAGGTGATGATGTAGTCGTACTCGACGTGATCCAAATCACCAATGACCAGCGCCGAACGGACGGCACCTCCGCGTTCAACACACGTACGGGACGGGAGACGTCTCCTCCTTCTTGATCCAGCAAGGGGGAAGGAGAGGTTGATGAAGATCCAGCAGCACGACGGCGTGGTGGTGGATGCAGGGCGTCACAGCAGCAGGGCTTCGCCGAGACTACGAGGGAGAGACGTAACGGGGGGAGATGGAGGCGCCAGGGGCTGGTGTGTGAAGTCCCTCCTCTCCCCCACTATATATAGGGGTGCCAGGGGGGCGCCGGCCCTAGTAGATGAGATCTACTAGGGGGGCGGCGGCCTAGGGGAGGTTTCCCTCCCCCCCAAGGCACCTAGGGGTGCCTTCCACCACTAGGACTCCTCCTAGGGGGAAACCCTAGGCGCATGGGCCTATAGGGGCTGGTGCCCTTGGCCCATGAAGGCCAAGGCGCACCCCCTACAGCCCATGTGGCCCCCCGGGACAGGTGGCCCCACCCAGTGGACCCCCGGGACCCTTCCGGTGGTCCCGGTACAATACCGATAACCCCGAAACTTGTCCCGATGCCCGAAATAGCACTTCCTATATATAATTCTTTACCTCCGGACCATTCCGGAACTCCTTGTGACGTCCGGGATCTCATCCGGGACTCCGAACAACATTCGGGTTTCTGCATATACATATCTTCATAACCCTAGCGTCACCGAACCTTAAGTGTGTAGACCCTACGGGTTCGGGAGACATGCAGACATGACCGAGACGCTCTCAGTTAATAACCATCAGCGGGATCTGGATACCCATGATGGCTCCCACATGCTCCTCGATGTTGTCATCGGATGAACCACGATGTCGAGGATTCGATCAAACCCTGTATGCAATTCCCTTTGTCAATCGGTACGTTACTTGCCCGAGACTCGATCGTCGGTATCCCAATACCTTGTTCAGTCTCGTTACCGGCAAGTCACTTTACTCGTACCGTAATGCATGATCCCGTGTCCAACACCTTGGTCACATTGAGCTCAATATGATGATGCATTACCGAGTGGGCCCAGAGATACCTCTCTGTCATACGGAGTGACAAATCCCAGTCTCGATCCGTGTCAACCCAACAGCTACTTTCGGAGATACCTGTAATGCACCTTTATAGTCACCCAGTTACGTTGTGACGTTTGGTACACCCAAGGCACTCTTACGGTATCCGGGAGTTACACGATCTCATGGTCGAAGGAAGAGATACTTGACACTTGCAAAGCTCTAGCAAAACGAACTACACGATCTTTTATGCTATGCTTAGGATTGGGTCTTGTCCATCACATCATTCTCCTAATGATGTGATCCCGTTATCAACGACATCCAATGTCCATAGTCAGGAAACCATGACTATCTGTTGATCACAACGAGCTGGTCAACTAGAGGCTTACCAGGGACATTGTGTGGTCTAAGTATTCACACGTGTATTACGATTTCTGGATAATACAGTTATAGCATGAATAAAAGACAATTATCATGAACAATGAAATATAATAATACTTTTATTATTGCCTCTAGGGCATATTTCCAACAGTTCATGCCTTATGGCCTTCCGTCTCCCTACCCGAGGGTCTTGGAGGGCTTGCTGAGAAGCTTCAGGGAGTACGGCAGTGCTTCCGTCTGTGGAAGATATCGTCCTGTCGTCAAGGCGCCAGGGAGGCCTGGGCCATGGTGAAGACGCGGTACACGAAGGCTGATCCAAACCACATGGCCGAGGTCGGACCTGTGGGGCCCGATGGGAAGGAGATCCCTGTGAGCCTGATGTACGGCCAAGTAGAGTTGGCCGCGAAATATTCCCAACGGGACTGTAAATTAGACAGCCTGTTAGATGGGATTGAAGAGGAGTACAATCAGTCAGTTTGACGATGTAATTTAAAATGACATGTAAAATGCCTTCTAGCCGAATTGTAGATCGTTTGTCTTTGCGGACCTTTTCGCTTCAACCTCGGGACCCAACAGTCCGGAGTGTGTCCGAATACCCTTACGGTTATACAAAAACCGGGGCATGCATGGAGATAAGGCGTAGGAGTCATAAGTGCTTTATCAGACAAGTGCCCAACTAGCTATGTTATATTACATGGTTAGTAAGAAACATCTTCCAAAGAGAATAGTTCCGTTAGGGGTTCCTTTCCCTGGGAGGCATGCCCTAAAGTGCATGTCCGGACTGCGAAAAGAGCAGAAAAAGCATCTGGGGGCAGATAAATAAATAAGTAATAAATCATCTTTCAGGTCACCGACCAAATATTCCCTTAAGAACGCTAGCCTTCGGCTTCACCCAGTCTGAGGTACACATCCGGCTGACCCGGCAGTAACAATCGCAGAGGTGCTCCCTTTACCTCCTAGCCGAACAATCGGGAACGTAGGGGTAAGCACAGGAGCCAGGCAACCCAGCTTGGCCAAAACTTAAGTCATATCGATGCATATAATGGTGAGTAAAAGGTACATGCGGAAGTATGACACATGTGTTGGGCATGAAGCCCATATAAATAAGCTTCTGTTAAAGAAGCCCCCGGGTATAACGAGTGTGAGTAGCACATCAAGTGAGTGCGAACAAAGCGCAGACAGCCCTCAAGAGGCTTGTACTGAAAGAGGGAGGAAAAAGGAGGGAAAACAAAGACAACGAAAAAATATGAAAGGTGGACGGAGGGAGGAGACAAACTCTGAGTCCGGCGCTAGGCGTAGAATCTTCGGAGACGGGCTGCGTTCCATGGGTTTGGCTCGAGTCGGTTGTTAGATGCGTTGCGTAGATAGTATGCACCGCCGGTAAGGACTTGGTCGATGATGAAGGGACCTTCCCATTTGGGCTTAAGTTTGTCCTTTTTCTTGTCCGGCAGGCGTAGAACTAGCTCGCCAACATTGTAAGTTTTGGCCCGTACTTCTCTGCTTTGATATCTTCGAGCCTGCTGCTGATAGAATGCGGAACGGTATTTTGCCACGTCGCGCTCCTCCTCTAAGGCGTCCAAACTGTCCTGCCAATCCAACTCGGCTTCTCTTTCTTCGTACATGCGCACGCGAGGTGAGTCATGAATTATATCGCAGGGCAAAACTGCCTCAGCGCCGTATACCATAAAAACTGGTGTGAATCCGGTAGTGCGGTTTAGCGTGATCTGCAGCCCCCAGAGTATGGAGTCGAGCTCCTCTACCCAGTGCGTGTTATATTCCGTGAGGGACCGCACTAATCTGGGTTTAATGCCGCTCATGATTAGACCATTTGCTTGTTCCACTTGACCGTTAGTTTGAGGGTGATAGACTGAAGCGTAGTCGAGCTTGATGCCCATGTTTTTGCACCAGAGTTTAACCTCGTCGGCCGTGAAATTCGTGCCGTTATCAGTGATGATGCTGTGGGGGACGCCAAAACGGTGTACTACCCCGGATATGAAGTCTATCACAGGTCTGGATTCTGCCGTTTTAACCGGCTTGGCCTCTATCCATTTGGTGAATTTGTCCACCATGACCAATAAGTATTTTTGCTTGTGGGTTCCCCCTTTAAGGGGTCCAACCATGTCAAGCCCCCAGACCGCGAACGGCCAAGTGATGGGTATAGTTTTGAGGGCGGTGGGTGGCATGTGGCTTTGATTAGCAAAGAGCTGGCAACCGATGCATCGTTGGACTAAGTCCTGAGCATCTGCCCGGGCTGTCGGCCAATAAAATCCTATACGGAAGGCCTTGCCTACAAGGGCCCGGGCTGCGGCGTGGTGCCCGCCGAGTCCGGCATGAATTTCAGCCAGGAGATTTCGCCCTTCCTCTTCGGAGATACACCTTTGAAGGACTCCGGTTGTACTTTTCTTATAAAGTTCTCCCTCATGGACCTTGTAGGCTTTAGATCGCCGAACTATGCAGCGGGCCTCATTTTGGTCTTCGGGAAGTTCCTGCCTGATTAAGTAGGCTACGAATGGTTCCGTCCACGGGGCAATTACTGCCATTATCTCGTGGGCTGAAGGTGTTATTTCATTGGTTGAGCCACCGATTGTGTCAGAATGTTCCGTGTTGGGTGGTGCAGTTGGTTCCGGGTTGTTATTTCCGGACTCCTCTTCAGATAATACGGATGGCTTAAAGAGCGGCTCCATGAAGATGTTTGGAGGGACGGCATCGCGTTTTGCGCCGATGTGTGCCAACACGTCTGTTGCCTGGTTATTATCCCGGGCTACATGGTGGAATTCGAGTCCTTCGAACCGAGCTGACATTTTTAGGACGGCGTTACGGTAGGCTGCCAATTTCGGATCCTTGGCATCAAAGTCCCCATTTAATTGGGATATTGCGAGGTTTGAATCCCCGCGCACCTCTAGGCGTTGAATACCCATGGAGATTGCCATCCGGAGACCATGTAGAAGGGCCTCGTATTCGGCTGCGTTGTTGGAGTCCGTGTATATTATTTGAAGTACGTATTGGACTGTGTCTCCGGTTGGGGACGTCAAGACGACGCCAGCCCCCAAGCCAGCCAACATTTTGGAGCCGTCGAAATGCATGATCCAATTGGAGTATGCGTCGTACTCTTTAGGGAGTTCGGCTTCGGTCCATTCGGCGATGAAGTCAGCCAAAACTTGCGACTTTATAGCTCGCCGTGGTTTGTAGGTTATGTCAAATGGTAAGAGCTCAATGGCCCATTTTGCAATCCTGCCCGTCGCGTCGCGATTGTTTATAATATCGTTGAGAGGTATTTCAGAGTCCACCGTTATGGAACACTCTTGAAAGTAGTGTCGCAGCTTCCGGGATGCCATGAACACCGCATACGCTATCTTCTGATAACGTGGGTACCGGGACTTGCATGGAGTTAAGACAGTGGATACGTAGTACACTGGTTTTTGAAGAGGGAATTTGTGCCCTTCTGTTTCTCGTTCGACGACGAGTACGGCGCTGACAACTTGATGTGTTGCCGTGATATATAATAACATAGGTTCGCCCAGGTTGGGCGCGGCCAGGACCGGATTTGTTGCCAATATGGCCTTAATTTCTTTGAGTCCGGCCGTGGCAGCATCCGTCCATTCAAAGTGTTCAGTGCACCGGAGGAGGCGATAGAGGGGCAACACCTTTTCTCCCAAACGGGAGATGAAGCGGCTTAGAGCCGCCACGCATCCAGTTAGTTTTTGTATTTGTTTGAGGTCTTTTGGGATATCCAATTGTGACAGAGCTCGGATCTTGGCTGGGTTTGCTTCAATTCCTCTACCGGATACAATGAAGCCCAAGAGCTTTCCGGCTGGGACGCCGAAAACACATTTTTCCGGGTTGAGCTTAATGTCGTATGCTCGGAGGTTGTCGAATGTAAGCCTCAAATCGTCTACTAGAGTTTCAACGTGTTTGGTCTTAACGACCACATCGTCTACGTATGCCTCCACTGTTTTGCCTATCTGGGTAGCCAGACATGTCTGAATCATGCGCTGATATGTTGCGCCGGTGTTTTTGAGTCCGAAGGGCATTGTGTTGAAGCAGAATGGTCCGTATGGAGTAATGAATGCCGTTGCGGCCTGGTCTTTTTCCGCCATCTTGATTTGATGGTATCCGGAGTATGCGTCGAGGAAGCACAATGAATCGTGCCCTGCGGTAGCATCGATGATTTGGTCGATGCGGGGGAGGGGGAAAGGATCCTTTGGACAGGCCTTGTTAAGGTCTTTGAAATCGACACAAAGGCGCCAGGATTTGTCCTTTTTTGGTACCATTACCAGGTTTGCTAGCCAGTCCAGATGTTTTACATCTCTGATGAATCCGGCTTCTAGGAGTTTGGCTAGCTCCTCTCCCATTGCCTATCTTTTGGGTTCAGAAAATCACCGAAGAGCCTGTTTGACTGGC
Source organism: Triticum dicoccoides (assembly GCF_002162155.2). Classification (NCBI taxonomy): domain Eukaryota; kingdom Viridiplantae; phylum Streptophyta; class Magnoliopsida; order Poales; family Poaceae; genus Triticum; species Triticum dicoccoides. The sequence continues at coordinate 179,620,703 of NC_041391.1, forward strand.
TTGAATCCTTTTAGGATATTTAGGCTGTGTTCTGCCAGCCTGCGTGGGATTCCTGGCATATCTGAAGGGTGCCAGGCAAAAATGTCCCAATTTTTCCGAAGGAATTCTCGTAGTGCGGCTTCTACATCAGGATTTAATTGTGCCCCAATGGATGCCGTCTTTGTGGGGTCCGTTGGATGGACCTGAAATTTGACTATTTCGTCTGCTGTTTTAAAAGAGGTGGACTTGGACCTTTTATCGAGTATCACATCATCCCTATCCACCGTGGAGCGCAGCGCAGTGAGTTCCTCTGCCGCTAGGGCTTCGGATAATGCTTCTAGGGCCAGTGCGGCTGTCTTATCTTCAGCGCGGAGTGCTGTATCTGGATCACTGACAAGAGTGATGATTCCATTGGGCCCGGACATTTTAAGCTTCATGTACCCGTAATGGGGTATAGCTTGGAAGATTGTGAATGCCTCTCGCCCTAACAAGGCGTGATATCCGCTGCTGAACGGGGCCACTTGGAACGTGACTTCCTCGGACCTGTAATTGTCCGACGAGCCGAACACTACATCTATTGTGATTTTTCCTGTGCAGCGTACTTCCCGACTAGGGATTATTCCTCTAAAGGTTGTGCTGCTTCGCTCAATGCGGCTCCAGTCAATTTCCATTTTTTGGAGGGTTTCCTCGTAGATGAGGTTTAATCCGCTGCCGCCATCCATGAGTACCTTGGTAAGACGAAAGCCGTCCACTATCGGACTGAGGACCAATGCGGCTGGTGCTCGGGCTGTTCGGAATTTAGGTTCGTCACTGGCATTGAAGGTGATAGCCGTGTCGCTTCATGGATTTGTTGTTGCTACTTGGTAGACTTCGGCGAGGCTGCGGATTGTTTGTTTCCGCATGTTATTTGATGCGAAAGTCTCGAAGACTGTTAATACCGTACTGGTACTATTGGGCTGGTTACCCGGGGCTAGAAAGCCTTCGCCACTTTTGGCCACCTGTCGTAGTATCCAACATGCTCGAAGGCTATGTGTTGGAGTGGCGCCTTCTGTACTATGGATTTTACAGGGTCCATTGAGCCATCCCTCCAGTACGGTTCCGTGCCCTTTAGGGTTTTTTTGCTTTTTGGTTTTTAACCCAGGTGCTTGAGTATGACGCACCCTTTTATTTCGAACTAGGGTTGTGTTCAGGGCCGGATTGTCCCAAAACCTGGTTTCGGTTTTCCAGGCACTCTCCATCGCATAGTATTTTTGTACTATGGTCGCTAGGTCGGCGAAGCGTGTAACTTCGCGACGACTTATGGCGTTCATGATTCCCTTGTCCGTGCAATTGTTGCAGAAAATTGAGATTGCGCTTTCCTCACGGCAGTCCTTTATCCTGTCCATAACCAGGAGGAATCTGGCCCAGTAATGATGTACTATTTCATCGGGCTCTTGCCGTATTTGAGATAGATCGCTTATGTTTGGGTGGGCGGGCGGAATTAAATTCGGAACCTCGCCCCATCTGAGGCTCAAAGGCCGAGAAGTTTCCAGATTTGGAAGCTTGGATTGCTGGATGTTGTCCAACAAATCTGGTCCGATGCCTGACTTTAGGTTCAGTACTTGATTGACGTCCGTCCCTCAGCGGGAATTCGGCATGGAGGGATCGGGAATCCGGATATAACTGGTCTTTAACATAGAAGAAGAGTCGCCGCGTTGTTCTTCTACCACAACAACGTGGTGGGTAGCCTGGGGAGAGTTAATTTCTCTCTGATCGGTTTTAAGCCCAATCTGATCGTAGTCTGTGGTGACTCCCGGGGCGATGATGCGATCCAAGAGCTCATTTACGGAGGAGAGCTCCATCGGGTCTAGCTGCTCTGCGAATTCCGAGTTGACGTGAAGATCGCTTTTGATGACCTGAGAGGTCATTGTCGGAGCAGTAGCTGAACAGGCGGTCATAAGAAAACCTCCTAGCGGGATAGTTTGGCCGATGGCTGAAGCTCCCTTGACGACGGCGCCATCTTTAAATACGGGAAAAGGCATCCCTCCTGATTGCGACGGCACAGAGGAACTCTCAATGAAAGCACCAATGTCGGTGTCAAAACCGGCGGATCTCGGGTAGGGGGTCCCGAACTGTGCGTCTAGGCGGATGGTAACAGGAGACAAGGGACATGATGTTTTACCCAGGTTCGGGCCCTCTTGATGGAGGTAAAACCCTACATCCTGCTTGATTGATATTGATGATGTGGGTATTACAAGAGTAGATCTACCATGAGATCAAGGAGGCTAAACCCTAGAAGCTAGCCTATGGTATGATTGTTGTTCGTCCTATGGACTAAAGCCATCCGGTTTATATAGACACCGGAGAGGGCTAGGGTTACACAGAGTCGGTTACAATGGTAGGAAATCTACATATCCGTATCGCCAAGCTTGCCTTCCACGCCAAGGAAAGTCCCATCTGGACAAGGGACGAAGTCTTCAATCTTGTATCTTCATAGTCTTGGAGTCCGGCCGATGATGATAGTTCGGCTATCCGGACACCCCCTAGTCCAGGACTCCCTCATTCGCGTTCGGTACTTTGATAATTTGATATGTGGGTGGACCGGTGCTTGGGTACTGCCCTTACTTGGACAAGCATCCCACTTATGATTAACCTCTATTGCAAGCATCCGCAACTACAACTAAAGTATTAAGGTAAACCTAACCATAGCATGAAACATGTGGATCTAAATCAGCCCCTCACGAAGCAACGCATAAACTAGGGTTTAAGCTTCTGTCACTCTAGCAACCCATCATCTACTTATTACTTCCCAATGCCTTCCTCTAGGCCCAAATAATGGTGAAGTGTTATGTAGTCGACGTTCACATAACACCACTAGAGGTTAGACAACATACATCTCATCAAAATATTGAACGAATACCAAATTCACATGACTACTAATAGTAAGACTTCTCCCTTGTCCTCAGGAACAAACGTAATTACTCACAAAGCATATTCATGTTCATAATCAGAGGGGTAATAATATGCATAAAGGATCTGAACATATAGTTTTCCACTAAATAAACCAACTAGCATCAACTACAAAGAGTAATCAACACTACTAGCAACCTATTAGCACCAATCCCGGACTTGGAGACAGGAATTGGATACAAGAGATGAACTAGGGTTTGGAGATGAGATGGTGCTGATGAAGATGTTGATGGGGATTGCCCTCTCCTGATGAGAGGAGCATTGGTGATGACGATGGTGATGATTTCCCCGTCCCGAAGGGAAGTGTTCCCGGCAGAAGAGCTCTGCCAGAGCCCTAGATTGGTTCCGCCAAGGTTCCGCCTTGCGGCGGCGGAGTCTCGTCCCGAAAAGTTCTCTCTGATTTTTTTTCTCATCGAAAGACTTCATATAGGAGAAGATGGGCGTCGGAGAGCCACCAGGGGGCCCACGAGGTAGGGGCGTGCCTAGGGGGGCGCCCCCCACCCTCGTGAGCAGGGTGTGGGCAAAGTGTGTTGAACACCGTCGTGCTACCAGAGCAAAATGGACGTATCACACGCCGTCGTGCTACCAGAGCTCTCCCTCAACTTCTCCTCTGCCCTTGATGGATCAAGAAGGAGGAGACGTCCCCGGGCTGTATGTGTGTTGAAAACGGAGGCTCCGTCGGTTCGGTGTTAGATCGGATCTTCCGCGATTTGAATCGCCACGAGTACGACTCCCTCATCCGCGTTCTTGTAACGCTTCCGCATCGCGATCTTCAAGTGTATGAAGATGCACTCATCCTATCCCTATCTTGTTGCTAGAATATCCATAGATTGATCTTGGTGATGCGTAGAAAATTTTGAATTTTTGCTACGTTCCCCAACAGTGGCATCATGAGCTAGCTCTATTGCGTAGATCCTATGCACGAGTAGAACACAAGTTGTTGTGGGCGTTGATTTTGTTCAATATGCTTACCGTTACTAGTCCTATATTGTTTTGACGGTATTGTGGGATGAGGCGGCCCGGACCGACCTTACACGCACACTTACGTGAGACAGGTTCCACCGACTGACATGCACTTGTTGCATAAGGTGGCTACTGGCTAGCGGGTGCCAGTCTCTCCCACTTTAGTCGGATCAGATTCGATGAAAAGGGTCCTTATGAAGGGTAAATAGCAATTGGCATATCACATTGTGGTTTTTGCATAGGTAAGAAACGTTCTTGCTAGAAACCCATAGCAGCCACGTAAAACATGCAAACAACAATTAGAGGACGTCTAACTTGTTTTTGCAGCAGATTCCGTGTGATGTGATATGGCCAAGAAGGATGTGATGAATGAAATATATGTGATGTATGAGATTGATCATATTCTTGTAATAGGAATCACGACTTGCATGTCGATGAGTATGAGAACCGGCAGGAGCCATAGGAGTTGTCTTTATTTATTGTATGACCTGCGTGTCACTGAATAACGCCATGTAATTACTTTACTTCATTGCTAAACCGTCAGCCATAGTAGTAGAAGTAATAAGTTGGTGAGACAACTTCATGGAGATATGATGATGGAGATCATGGTGTCATGCCGATGACGATGATGATCATGGAGCCCCAAAGATGGAGATCAAAAGGAGCAAAATGATATTTGCCATATCATGTCACTATTTGATTGCATGTGATGTTTATCATGTTTATGCATCTTATTTGCTTAGAATGACGGTAGTAAATAAGATGATCCCTCATAATGGACATATCAACTCCCCCAAGCTTAGACCTCGCTTGTCCTCAAGCGAAAAGCCGATAACAATAAATATGTCCTCATGTTTAGAGGTAGAGGCGTCGATAAAAACAAAATACGGACATGAAGGCATCATGATTATTTCATAACAGCAACATAAATAGATTTTGTCATATGATTACTCATGTTAAAGTAATGACCCATTCACAAAGCCAAAGCATGAATCAGAAACATTATTGGGCACTAACAATTATAATCTCAGTCATTGAAGGAATTGCAATTTATCATAACATCGGAAAGAGTCTATGTCAGAGCTTAAAACCAAGTCCACATACTCAACTATCATTTAGTCCTTCATAATTGCTAGCACTCACGCGATACTTGTGGTTACGGAGTTTTAATCGGACACAGAGAAAGATAGGGGCTTATAGTTTTGCCCCACAACCTTTTACCTCAAGGGTAATGTCAACAATAATAATTCATGCTCCCCCACATCCAATTAGATATGTATATCATACTCTTTCTAACATGCTGAGCTTGCCAAAGGATAAAATGAAAAAGGAATGGTGAGGATCACCGTGACTCTTGTAAGGTAGAGGATAATAATAAAAGATAGGCCCTTCGCAGAGGGAAGCATAGGTTGTCATGCGCGTTTAGGGTTGATGCACAAAATCTTAATGCAAAAGAACGTCACTTTATATTGCCCCTTGCATGTGAACCTTTATTATGCAGTCCGTCGCTTTTATTGCGTCCACAACAAGTTCGTACAAAGCTTATTTCTCTACATTAATAAGTCATGCATATTTAGAGAGCAATTTTTATTGCTTGCACCGATGACAACTTACTTGAAGGATCTTACTCAATCCATAGGTAGATATGGTGGACTCTCATGGCAAAACTGGTTTAAGGGTGTTTGGAAGCACAAGTAGTATTTCTACTTGGTGCTAAGAATTTGGCTAGCATGAGGGGGAAAGGCAAGCTCAACACGGTAGAGGATCCATGACAACATACTTTATCTTGAATGTAAGAAAACATAACTCATTATGTTGTCTTCCTTGTCCAACCTCAACTCTTTAGCATGTCATATTTTAATGAGTGCTCCCAATCATAAAAGATGTCAATGATAATATTTCTATATGTGAAACCTCTCTTTCCTTATTACTTCCTATTAATTGCAACGATAATCAAAGCTATATTTGCCAACTCCCAACAACTTTTAATCATCATACTCTCTCTATGTGAGGTCATTACTTTCACTAAGATCAATATGAGCTCCTTGATTCTTTTTATTCTTTTCTTCTACTTACCCAAGATCATGGCAAAACAATCAAGCCCTTGACTCAACACTAATCTTTATTATAAAGCTCACGGACTCGATTACAAAGAAGGATCGTAAAGCAAAACTCAAAACTAGATCATGCCACGACTTTATTCTACTAAATCAAGATACTACTAATAGGATTGAACTAAGAAAAACTATAAAGATAGGAGTTGTGATGGTGATACGATACCAGGGCACCTCCCCCAAGCTTGGCAGTTGCCAAGGGGAGTGCCCATACCCATGTGATTATATCCTCAGAGGTGATGGAGGTGGTGATGATGACGGTGGATAATCGCACATCGAGTGTAAAAGTTCCTCCAACTTGCGGATAATGCCCTTGAGCCCAGCAATATGATCCTTCAACAAAATATTCTCCTGTGTAAGATACTTGTTCTGTATGCGGGCTAACTCAATCATCTTGAAAGCTTCAATCTTTCCATGGCCTTCTTGATCCTTTCATCCTTGTTGATTTCTTCTGGTTCCTCTCTTTTCAACTCTATCTTCAATAGCCAAGCATCCTTGCCTTTGTTGTTCGCAGAGGAAGAAGTCATGGTGCTCTAAATCTGCAACGGAAATAGCTCGAAATGAAAATAGAGGATATTTGCGTGATACGGTGGTCAAAACCTTCGGGAATATATATAATGAATTTTTACCGACCAAAATACGTATCGTGCAAGGAAACGGAGTCTGGAGGGCACACGAGGTGCTCACGAGGTAGGGGGGTGCTCCCTCCACCCTCGTGGAGGCCTCGTGTCCTCCCCGAACTGCTACTTATTTTTCTATTTTTCTAAATATTCCAAAATGGAGAAATATTGCCTTAAAAATTGTTTTGGAGTCGGTTTACTTACCGTACCACATACCTGTTCCTTTTTGGAGTCTGGAACATTCTGGAAAGTGTCCTTTATATACTCCTCCGGGGTCACGGTTTCAATAATATTAGTTTCAACATTTATAGGATTACCTGAGACATAGTGTTTGATCCTTTGACCGTTTACCGTTTTCGGATTTGTGCCTGCGAAGTTGTTGATTTTTATGGCACCGGAACGATAGACCTCCTCGATAACGTAGGGACCTTCCCATTTAGAGAGAAGTTTTCCTGCAAAAAATCTTAAACGAGAGTTGTATAGCAATACATAATCACCTACATTAAACTCACGCTTTTGTATCCTTTTGTCATGCCATCTTTTAACTTTTTCTTTAAACAACTTGGCATTTTCATAAGCTTGGGCTCTCCATTCATCAAGTGAGCTAATATCAAATAACCTCTCCTCACCGGCAGGTTTGAAATCATAGTTGAGCTCTTTAATAGCCCAATACGCCTTATGTTCTAGTTCGAGAGGTAAGTGACAAGCTTTTCCATAGACCATTTTGTACGGAGACATACCCATAGGATTTTTATAAGCAGTTCTATAGGCCCATAATGCATCATCAAGTTTCTTGGACCAATTCTTTCTAGACCTATTAACAGTCTTTTGCAAAATTAATTTGAGCTCTTTGTTTCTCAACTCTACTTGACCACTATACTGCGGGTGATAAGGAGATGCAATTCTATGATTAATGTCGTATTTAGCAAGCATCTTACGAAAAGCACCATGAATAAAGTGTGAACCACCATCAATCATTAAGTATCTAGGGACTCCAAACCTCGGAAAAATAACTTCCTTAAGCATTTTAATAGAAGTGTTATGATCAGCGCTACTAGTTGGAATAGCTTCTACCCACTTAGTAACATAATCAACAGCAACTAAAATATGAGTGTAACCATTAGAGGCAGGAAAAGGTCCCATATAATCAAAGCCCCAAACATCAAATGGCTCAATAACAAGTGAATAATTCATAGGCATTTCTTGACGTCTACTAATATTACCAATTCTTTGACATTCATCGCAAGATAAAACAAACTTACGGGCATCCTTGAAGAGAGTAGGCCAATAAAAACCGGATTACAATACCTTATGTGCAGTTCTATCTCTAGCATGGTGTTCTCCATAAGCTTCGGAGTGACACTTGCGTAGGATCTGTTCCTGTTCATGCTCAGGTACACAACATCTAATGACACCATCTACTCCTTCTTTATAAAGGTGTGGATCATCCCAAAAGTAATGTCGCAGGTCATAGAAAAACTTTTTCTTTTGCTGGTATGTGAAGCTAGGTGGTATAAATTTAGCCACAATATAATTAGCATAATCAGCATACCAAGGAGTGCCAAGAGAAGTGCTTATGACATTTAATTGTTCATCAGGAAAGCTATCATCAATAGGTAGTGGGTCATCAAGAACATTCTCTAACCTAGACAAGTTGTCTGCTATGTAAATCAAATTCTTGAAGCAGGAGAACCCATCTAATAAGTCTAGGTTTTGCATCCTTCTTTTCCATAAGATATTTAATAGCAGCATGATCAGTGTGAATAGTAACTTTGGAATCAACAATATAAGGTCTAAACTTATCACAAGCAAACACCACTGCTAAAAGTTCCTTTTCGGTAGTAGCATAATTTCTTTGAGCACTGTCTAAAGTCTTACTAGAATAATGGATAACATTTAATTTCTTATCAACTCTCTGCCCTAGAACAACACCTACATCATAATCACTAGCATCACACATAATTTCAAAGGGTAAATTCCAATCAGGTGGTTGGACAACAGGTGCAGAGACTAATGCTTTCTTAAATATTTCAAATGCTTCTACACAATCATCATCAAAAACAAATGGTACATCTTTTTGTAATAAATTAGTCAGAGGCCGAGAAATTTTTGAGAAGTCCTTTGATGTCCTTGGGACATGGCATCTTTTCAATAGCATCAACCTTGGCTTTATCAACTTTAGTACCTCTTTCAGAAACTTTGTGCCCCAAGACAATACCTTCATTAACCATAAAGTGGCACTTTTCCCAATTCAAGACAAGATTAGTTTCTTCACATCTCTGCAAAACTCGATCAAGATTGCTTAAGCAATCATCAAAAGAGGAACCGTAGGCGGAAAAGTCATCCATGAAAACCTCACAAATCTTTTCGCAAAAATCAGAGAATATAGCCATCATGCATCTTTGAAAGGTAGCAGGTGTATTACATAAACCAAAAGGCATGCGTCTATAAGCAAAAGTACCAAAAGGGCATGTAAAGGTAGTCTTTGATTGATCTTTAGCTGACACAGGTATTTGAGAGAAACCAGAATAACCATCTAGAAAGCAATAATGTGTATTTTTGCATAATCTTTCTAGCATTTGATCAATAAAAGGTAAGGGGTAATGATCTTTCTTAGTAGCCTTATTTAACTTGCGGAAATCAATCACCATCCTATAACCTATGATAATTCTTTGCGGAATAAATTCATCTTTATCATTAGGGACAACTGTAATACCTCCCTTCTTAGGGACACAATGGACAGGACTTACCCACCGACTATCAGCAACAGGATAAATTATACCTGCCTCCAGAAGCTTGAGTATTTCTTTTCTTACCACTTCTTCATTTTAGGATTCAAACGTCGTTGAGGATAACAAACTGGTTTGGCATCAGCTTCCAAATTTATTTTATGTTGACATAGAGTGGGACTAATGCCCTTAAGATCATCCAGAGTATGTCCAATAGCAGCACGGTTCTTCTTCAGAGTTTTCAATAATCTTTCCTCTTCATGCTCTGAAAGGTTAGCGCTAATAATGATAGGATATATTTTCTTTTCATCAAGATAAGCATATTTAAGATTATCAGGCAACGGTTTAAGCTCAAATACGGGATCACCCTTGGGTGGAGGGGGATCCCTAGGATTTCAACAGGCAAATTGTGTTGTAGAATAGGTTCCTGTTTAAAGAATACTTCATCTATTTCCCTTCTTTCATTCATGAACATATCATTTTCATGGTCTAGCAAATAGTGTTATAAAGGACCACTAGGAGGTACAGCAATAGAAGCAAGACCAACAATTTCATCCTTACTAGGCAATTCTTCCTCCCGATGTTGTTTACTAAATTTAGAGAAATTAAACTCATGAACCATATCATCCAAGCCAATAGTAACAACATTCTTTTTGCAATCTAATGTAGCATTAACTGTTGGGGAACGTAGCAGAAATTCAAAATTTTCCTACGAGTCACCAAGATCTATCTATGGAGAGACTAGAAACGAGGGGAAGGAGAGTGCATCTACATACCCTTGTAGATCGCTAAGCGGAAGCGTTCAAGAGAACAGGGTTGAAGGAGTCGTACTCATCGTGATCCCAATCACCGGAGATCCTAGTGCCGAACGGACGGCACCTCCGCGTTCAACACATGTGCAGCCCGGTGACGTCTCCCATGCCTTGATCCAGCAAGGAGAGAGGGAGAGGTTGAGGAAGACTCCGTCCAGCAGCAGCACAACGGCATGGTGGTGATGGAGGAGCGTGGCAATCCAGCAGGGCTTCGCCAAGCACCGCGAGAGACAAGGAGAAAGAGAGGTAGGGCTGCGCCAGGGAGAGGTGGAAACTCTTATGTATGGTAGCCCCAAAACCTCAAGTATATATAGGGAGAGGGAGGGGGCTGTGCCCCCTTTAGGGTTCCCACCCCAAGGGGTGCGGCTGCCCCAAAAACCCATCTAGGGTGGCGGCCAAGGGGGGGGGGAGAGGGGAAACTTACCCCCAAGTAAGGTGGGTGCGCCCCCTCCCCAAACCCTAGGCGCCTTGGGCCCTTGTGGGGGGGCGCACCAGCCCACCTGGGGCTGGTCCCCTCCCATACTTGTCCAATGCTACCCTCTGGGGCCGGTGGCCCCACTTGGTGGACCCATGGGACCCTCCCGGTGGTCCCAGTACATTACCGATAACACCCGAAACTTTTCTGGTGAGCAAAACAGGACTTCCCATATATAAATCTTTACCTCCGGACCATTCTGGAACTCCTCGTGACGTCCGGGATCTCATCCGGTCCGAAAAACATTCGGTAACCATGTATATCTATTCCCTATAACCCTAGCGTCATCGAACCTTAAGTGTGTAGACCCTACAGGTTCGGGAACCATGCAGACATGACCGAGACGTTCTCCGGTCAATAACCAACAGCGGGATCTGGATACCCATGTTGGCTCCCACATGTTCCACAATGATCTCATCGGATGAACCACAATGTCAAGGACTCAATCAATCCTGTATACAATTCCCTTTGTCTAGCGGTATTGTACTTGCCCGAGATTCGATCGTCGGTATGCCGATACCTTGTTCAATCTTGTTACCGGCAAGTCTCTTTACTCGTTCCGTAACACATCATCTCGTGATCAACCCCTTGGCCACATTGTGCACATTATGATGATGTCCTACCGAGTGGGCCCAGAGATACCTCTCCGTTACACGGAGTGACAAATCCCAGTCTTGATTCGTGCCAACCCAACAGACACTTTCGGAGATACCCGTAGTGCACCTTTATAGCCACCCAGTTATGTTGTGACGTTTGGTACACCCAAAGCATTCCTACGGTATCCGGGAGTTGCACAATCTCATGGTCTAAGGAAATGATACTTGACATTAGAATAGCTTTAGCATACGAACTACACGATCTTTGTGCTAGGCTTAGGATTGGTTCTTGTCCATCACATCATTCTCCTAATGATGTGATCCCGTTATCAACGACATCCAATGTCCATGGTCAGGAAACCGTAACCATCTATTGATCAACGAGCTAGTCAACTAGATGCTTACTAGGGACATGGTGTTGTCTATGTACCCACACATGTATCTGAGTTTCCTATCAATACAATTATAGCATGGATAATAAATGATTATCATGAACAAGGAAATATAATAATTATAACTTATTTATTATTGCCTCTAGGGCATATTTCCAACAGTCTCCCACTTGCACTAGAGTCAATAATCCAGAAATTCTACATCATTCCTGATCAACAATATGTCAACAACATATACTCATCAGAAATGCTATAGTGCTCCCACTCACTTCTTTGGAAATACAAGTTTCTCATAAACTTTGTATAAACCCAAAATCTTTGATCATCTCATCAAAGCGTATATTCCAACTCCGAGATGCTTACTCCAGTCCTTAGAAGGATCGCTAGAGCTAGCATACCTTTTAGCATCCTTAGGATCGACAAAACCTTCTGGTTGTATCACATACAACCTTTCCTCAAGGATATCATCGAGGAAACAATGATTTGACATCCTATCTGCAAGATTTCATAAATCATATAGTAATTGCTAATATAATCCCAACAGATTCTTAGCATCGCTACGAGTGAGAAAGCCTCAGCGTAGTCAATTCCTTGAACTTGTCGGAAAACATCTTTAACGACAAGTCGAGCTTTCTTAATGGTGATACTTACCATCATTGTCTGTCTTCCTTTTAAAATCCATCTTTACCCAACGACCTTACGACCATCAAGTATTTCTTCCAAAGTCATGGATAATCTCTCAGATTTTATGGCCTCGAGCCATTCGTCGGAATCCGGGCCCACCATCGCTTCTCCATAGTTCGTAGGTTCATTGTTGTCTAGCAACATGACCTCTAAGATAGGATTGCGTACCACTCTGAAGTAGTACGCGTCCTTGTCGACCTACGAGGTCCGGTAGTGACTTGATCCAAAGCATCATGATCACTATCATCAGCTTCCACTTCAATTGGTGTAGGTGCCACATGAACAACTTCCTGTGCCCTGCTACACACTGGTTGAAGTGATGGTTCAATAACCTCATCAAGTCTCCACCATCCTCCCACTCAATTCTTTCGAGAGAAACTTTTCCTCGAGAAAGGACCCGTTTCTAGAAACAATTACTTTTGCTTCTAGATCTGAGATAGGAGGTATACCCAACTGTTTTGGGTGTCCTATGAAGATGCATTTTTATCCGCTTTGGGTTTGAGCTGATCAACCTGAAACTTTTTCACATAAGTGTCACAGCCCCAAACTTTTAAGAAACGACAACTTAGGTTTCTCCAAACCATAGTTCAAACGGTGTCGTCTCAACGGAATTACATGGTGCCCTATTAAAGTGAGTGCGGTTGTCTCTAATGCCTAACCCATGAGCGATAGTGGTAATTCGATAAGATACATCATGGTGCGCACTATATCCAATAGGGTGCAAATATGATGTTCGGACACACCATCACATTATGGTGTTCCATGCGGTATTAATTGTGAAACAATTTCCACAATGTCTTAATTGCGTGCCAAAGCTCGTAACTCAGATACTCATCTCTATGATCATATCATAGACATTTTATCCTCTTGTCACGATGATCTTCAACTTCACTCTGAAATTACATGAACCATTCAATAATTCAGACTTGCGTTTCATCAAGTAAACTGTAAATATACTCAGTATCTACTTAAATCATCCGTGAAGTAAGAACATAACGATATTCACTGCATGCCTCAGCACTCATTGTACTGCACACATCAAAATGTGTTACTTCCAACAAGTTGCTATCTTGTTCCATTTTACTAAAAACTAGGCTTTTCAGTCATCTTGCCCATGTGGTATGATTTGCATTTCTCAAGTGATTCAAAATCAAGTGAGTCCAAACGATCCATCTGCATGGAGTTTCTTCATGCGTATACACCAATAGACATGGCTCGCATGTCTCAAACTTTTCAAAAACGAGTGAGTCCAAAGATCCATCAACATGGAGCTTCTTCATGCGGTTTTTTACCAATATGAATTACATGGCAGTGCCACAAGTAAGTGGTCCTATCATTACTATCTTATATCTTTTGGCATGAACATGTGTATCCCTATGATCAAGATTCAATAAACCATTCATTTTAGGTGCAAGACCGTTGAAGGTATTATTCAAATAAATAGAGTAACCATTATTCTCCTTAAATGAATAACCGTATTGCGATAGACATAATCCAATCATGTCTATGCTCAACGCAAACGCCAAATAACAATTATTTAGGATTAACACCAATCTCTATTGTAGAGGGAGCGTGTGATGCTTGATCACATCAACCTTGGAAACACTTCCAACACATATCGTCAGCTCACCTTTAGCTAGTCTCGGTTTATTCCGTAGCTTTTATTTTGAGTTACCAACACTTAGCAACCAAACCGGTATCTAATACCCTGGTGCTACTAGGAGTACTAGTAAAGTACACATTAACATAATGTATATCCAATATACTTCCGTCGACCTTGTCTACCTTCTTATCTACTAAGTATCTAGGGTGGTTCTTCTTCAGTGTCCGTTCCTCTCATTACAGAAGCACTTAGTCTCGGGTTTGGGTTCAACCTTGGGTTTTCACTAGAGCGACAATTGTTTTGCCGTTTCATGAAGTATCCCTTCTTGCCCTTGCCCTTCTTGAAACTAGTGATTTTACCAACCATCAACAATTGATGCTCCTTCTTGATTTCTACTTTCGCGGTGTCAAACATCGCGAATATCTCAAGGATCGTCATATCTATCCCTGATATGTTATAGTTCATCACGAAGCTCTAGTAGCTTGGTGGCAATGAATTTGGAGAAACATCATTATCTCATCTGGAAGATCAACTCCCACTCGATTCAAGTGATTGTTGTACTCAGACAATCTGAGAACATGCTCAACGATTGAGTTTTTCACCCTTAGTTTGCAGGCTAAGAAAATCGTCGGAGGTCTTATACCTCTTGACGTGGGCACGAGCCTGAAATCCCAATTTCTGCCCTCGAAACATCTCATATGTTCCGCGACATTTCGAAATCGTCTTTGGTGCCTCAACTCTAAACCATTTAACTGAACTATCACGTAGTTATCAAAATGTGTATGTCAAATGTTCGCAACATCCACAGACCACGTTCGAGGTTCAGCACACTGAGCGGTGCATTAAGGACATAAGCCTTCTACGAAGCAACGAGGACAATCCTCAGTTTACGGACCCAGTCCGCATAATTGCTACTATCAACTTTCAACTAAATTTTCTCTAGGAACATATCTAAAACAGTAGAACTAAAGCGTGAGCTATGACATAATTTGCAAAAACCTTTTGACTATGTTCAGGATAATTAAGTTCATCTTATGAACTCCCACTCAGATAGACATCCCTCTAGTCATCTAAGTGATACATGATCCGAGTCAACTAGGCCGTGTCCGATCATCATGTGAGACGGACTAGTCATCATCGGTGAACATCTTCATGTTGATCGTATCTACTATACGACTCATGCTCAACCTTTCGGTCTCTTGTGTTCCGAGGCCATGTCTATACATGCTAGGCTCGTCAAGTCAACCTAAGTGTTTTGCGTGTGTAAATCTGGCTTACACCCGTTGTATGTGAACGTTAGAATCTATCACACCCGATCATCACGTGGTGCTTCGAAACGACGAACTTTCGCAATGGTGCACAGTTAGGGGGAACACTTTCTTGAAATTTTAATGAGGGTTCATCTTATTTACTACCGTCGTTTTAAGCAAATAAGATGCATAAACATGATAAACATCACATGCAATCAAAAAGTGACATGATATGGCCAATATCATTTTGCTCCTTTTGATCTCCATCTTCGGGGCTCCACGATCATCATCGTCACCGGCATGACACCATGATCTCCATCATTGTGTCTTCATGAAGTTGTCTCGCCAACTATTACTTCTACTACTATGGCTACCGGTTAGCAATAAAGTAAAGTAATTACATGGTGTTGTTCAATGACACGCAGGTCATACAATAAATTAAGACAACTCCTATGGCTCCTGCCGGTTGTCATACTCATCGACATGCAAGTCGTGATTCCTATTACAAGAACATGATAAATCTCATACATCACATATCATTCATCACATTCTTTTTTGCCATATAACATCATATAGCATACCCTGCAAAAACAAGTTAGACGTCCTCTAATTGTTGTTTGCATGTTTTACGTGGCTGCTATGGGTTTCTAGCAAGAACGTTTCTTACCTACGCACAAACCACAACGTGATATGTCAATTGCTATTTACCCTTCATAAGGACCCTTTTCATCGAATCCGATCCGACTAAAGTGGGAGAGACTGGCACCCGCTAGCCACCTTATGCAACAAGTGCATGTCAGTCGGTGAAACCTGTCTCACGTAAGTGTACGTGTAAGGTCGGTCCAGGCTGCTTCATCCCACAATACCGTCGAAACAAGATTGGACTAGTAAATGTAAGCATATTGAACAAAATCAACGCCCACAACTACTTTGTGTTCTACTCGTGCAAAGAATCTACGCAATAGACCTAGCTCATGATGCCACTGTTGGGGAACGTAGCAGAAATTCAAAATTTTCCTACGAGTCACCAAGATCTATCTATGGAGAGACTAGCAACAAGGGGAAGGAGAGTGAATCTACATACCCTTGTAGATTGCTAAGCGGAAGCATTCAAGAGAACAGGGTTGAAGGAGTCGTACTCATCGTGATCCAAATCACCGGAGATCCTAGTGCCGAACGGACGGCACCTCCGCTTTCAACACACGTGCAGTCCGGTGACGTCTCCCATGCCTTGATCCAGCAAGGAGAGAGGGAGAGGTTGAGGAAGACTCCGTCCAGCAGCAGCACAACGGCATGGTGGTGATGGAGGAGCGTGGCAATCCAGCAGGGCTTCGCCAAGCACCGCGAGAGACAAGGAGAAAGAGAGGTAGGGCTGCGCCAGGGAGAGGTGGAAACTCTTATGTATGGCAGCCCCAAAACCTCAAGTATATATAGGGGAGAGGGAGGGGCTGCGCCCCCTTTAGGGTTCCCACCCCAAGGGGTGTGGCTGCCCCAAAAACCCATCTAGGGTGGCGGCCAAGGGGGGAGAGGGGAAACTTGCCCCCCAAGTAAGGTGGGTGCGCCCCCTCCCCAAACCCTAGGCGCCTTGGGCCCTTGTGGGGGGGGGGCACACTAGCCCACCTGGGGCTGGTCCCCTCCCACACTTGGCCCATGCTACCCTCTGGGGCCGGTGGCCCCACTTGGTGGACCCCCGGGACCCTCCCGGCGGTCCCGGTACATTACCGATAACACCCGAAACTTTTCCGGTGACCAAAACAGGACTTTCCATATATAAATCTTTACCTCCGGACCATTCCGGAACTCCTCGTGATGTCCGGGATCTCATCCGGGACTCCGAACAACATTCGGTAACCACGTATATCTATTCCCTATAACCCTAGCGTCATCGAACCTTAAGTGTGTAGACCCTACGGGTTCGGGAACCATGCAGACATGACTGAGACGTTCTCCGGTCAATAACCAACAGCGGGATCTGGATACCCATGTTGGCTCCCACATGTTCCACGATGATCTCATCGGATGAACCACGATGTCAAGGACTCAATCAATCCCGTATACAATTCCCTTTGTCTAGCGGTATTGTACTTGCCCGAGATTCGATCGTCGGTATGCCGATACCTTGTTCAATCTCGTTACCGACAAGTCTCTTTACTTGTTCCATAACACATCATCCCGTGATCAACCCCTTGGTCACATTGTGCACATTATGATGATGTCCTACCGAGTGGGCCCAGAGATACCTCTCCGTTACACGGAGTGACAAATCCCAGTCTCGATTCGTGCCAACCCAACAGACACTTCCGGAGATACCCGTAGTGCACCTTTATAGCCACCCAGTTACGTTGTGACGTTTGGTACACCCAAAGCATTCCTACGATATCCGGGAGTTGCACAATCTCATGGTCTAAGGAAATGATACTTGACATTAGAAAATCTTTAGCATACGAACTACACGATCTTTGTGCTAGGCTTAGGATTGGGTCTTGTCCATCACATCATTCTCCTAATGATGTGATCCCGTTATCAACGACATCCAATGTCCATGGTCAGGAAACCGTAACCATCTATTGATCAACGAGCTAGTCAACTAGAGGCTTACTAGGGACATGGTGTTGTCTATGTACCCACACATGTATCTGAGTTTCCTATCAATACAATTATAGCATGGATAATAAACGATTATCATGAACAAGGAAATATAATAATAATAACTTATTTATTATTGCCTCTAGGGCATATTTCTAACATTAACAGTACGCAAGAAGGGTCTACCAAAAATAATGGGACGAAAGCTATCTTGTGGAGAACCAAGAACAAGAAAATCAGTGGGATATTTGGTTTTCCCACACAAGACTTCAACATCTCTAACAATTCCCATTGGAGATATAGTATCTCTATTGGCAAGTTTAATTGTAACATCAATTTCCTCTAACTTAGCAGGTGCAATGTCATGCATAATTTCTTTGTATAAGCCAATGGGTATAACACTAGCACTAGCACCCATATCACATAAGCCATGATAACAATGATCTCCTATTTTAACAGAAATAACATGCACACCTACCACAGGTCTATGTTTATCTCTATCACAGGGTTTAGCAATTCTAGCAGTTTCACCAGTCAATTGAATAACATGCCCACCAATATTATCAGACAAGAGATCTTTAATAATAGCAATATTGGGTTCTACTTTGACTTGCTCAGGAGGTGTATAAGTCCTAGTATTGCTTTTACGAACAACAGTTGAAGCTTTAGCATGATCCTTCATTCTAACAGGGAAAGGGGGTTTCTCAACATAAGAAGTAGGAACAATAAGATCATTATATGTGACCATCTTTTCTTCAACTTTAATAGGTGCAGCTACTTTTACTTCTATGGGAGGATGATATTTAAACCACTTCTCCTTGGGGAGATCAACATAAGTAGCAAAAGATTCATAGAAAGAAGCTACTATCTCAGAGTCAAGTCCATATTTAGTGCTAAACTTACGGAAAATATCGGTATCCATAAAATATTTAACACAATCAAACTTAGGTGTCATACCTAACTCCTTACCTTCGTCGAGGTCCCAATCTTCAGAGTTGCGTTTAATTCTATCCAATAAATTCCATCCAAATTCAATAGGCTTCATCATAAAAGAACCAGCACAAGAAGTATCGAGCATGGTGCGATTGTTATCAGAAAGCCGAGCATAAAAATTCTGGAGAATTGTCAATTTTGAGAGCTCATGATTGGGGCATGAATATAACATTGATTTAAACCTTCCCCAAGCTTGAGCGATGCTTTCTCCTTTGTGAGGCCAAAAATTATATATATAATTGCGATCACGATGAACAAGATGCATAGGGTAATACTTTTGATGAAATTCCAATTTCAATATTTTATAGTTCCATGATCTCATATCATCACATAGCCTATACCATGTCAATGCATCTCGCTCCAAAGATAAAGGGAAAGCCTTCCTCTTAACAACATCATCGGGTATACCTGCAAGCTTAAATAGTCCACAAACATCATTCACATAACGTAGATGTTCATCAGGATGCTTTGTTCCATCTCCTGTAAAAGTGTTAGCTAGCAGTTTTTCCATCAAACCCGAAGGAATCTCAAAAGGAGTTTCATTTTCAATAGGTTCAGTAGGTTGAGTAGGTTGAGGAGCAACTCTTTGCTCTGATGGATGGGGTGAAGATACCCCGAACAAGCCCCTCAGACAATTACTTTCCATAGTAACAAGTGACAGAAAATTTCAGCACACTAAATAAAATTTTCCTTACCAAATTCCACCTACCAAAGGCGCTTCACTCCCGGCAACGGCGCTAGAAAAGAGTCTTGTTGACCCACAAGTATAGGGGATCTATCGTAGTCTTTTCGATAAGTAAGAGTGTGGAACCCAACGAGGAGCAGAAGGAAATGATAAGCGGTTTTCAGCAAGGTATTCTCTGCAAGTACTGAAATAAGTGGTAACAAATAGTTTTGCGGTAAGATAAATTGTAGCGAGCAACAAGTAATAAAAGTAAATAAGGTGCATCAAGGTGGCCCAATCCTTTTTGTTGCAAAGGACAAGCCTGGACAAACTCTTATGATAGGAAAAGCACTCCTGAGGACACATGGGAATATCGTCAAGCTAGTTTTCATCACGCTCATATGATTCGCGTTCGGTACTTTGATAATTTGATATGTGGGTGGACCGGTGCTTGGGTACTGCCCTTACTTGGACAAGCATCCCACTTATGATTAACCTCTATTGCAAGCATCCGCAACTACAACTAAAGTATTAAGGTAAACCTAACCATAGCATGAAACATGTGGATCCAAATCAGCCCCTCACGAAGCAACGCATAAACTAGGGTTTAAGCTTCTGTCACTCTAGCAACCCATCATCTACTTATTACTTCCCAATGCCTTCCTCTAGGCCCAAATAATGGTGAAGTGTTATGTAGTCGACGTTCACATAACACCACTAGAGGTTAGACAACATACATCTCATCAAAATATTGAACGAATACCAAATTCACATGACTACTAATAGCAAGACTTCTCCCTTGTCCTCAGGAACAAACATAATTACTCAAAAAGCATATTCATGTTCATAATCAGAGGGGTAATAATATGCATAAAGGATCTGGACATATAGTTTTCCAACAAATAAACCAACTAGCATCAACTACAAAGAGTAATCAACACTACTAGCAACCTACTAGCACCAATCCGGACTTGGAGACAGGAATTGGATACAAGAGATGAACTAGGGTTTGGAGATGAGATGGTGCTAATGAAGATGTTGATGGAGATTGCCCTCTCCCGATGAGAGGAGCGTTGGTGGTGACGATGGTGATGATTTCCCCCTCCCAGAGGGAAGTGTCCCCGGCAGAAGAGCTCTGCCAGAGCCCTAGATTGGTTCCGCCAAGGTTCCGCCTTCTGGTGGCGGAGTCTCGTCCCAAAAGGTTCTCTCTGATTTTTTTCTCATCGAAAGACTTCATATAGGAGAAGATGGGCGTCGGAGAGCCACCAGGGGGCCCACGAGGTAGGGGGGTGCGCCCAGGGGGGCGCCCCCCACCCTCGTGAGTAGGGTGTGGGCCCCCTGGCCTTCATCTTTGGCGACGATTTTTATTTATTTATTTTAAGGTATTCCGTGGAGTTTCAGGACTTTTGGAGTTGCGTAGAATAGGCCTCCAATATTTGCTCCTTTTCCAGCCCAGAATTCCAGCTGTCGGCATTCTCTTCATGTAAACCTTGTAAAATAAGAGAGAATAGCCATAAGTATCGTGACATAACATGAAATAACAGCCCATAATGCAATAAATATTATCATAAAAGCATGATGCAAAATGGACGTATCACACGCCGTCGTGCTACTAGAGCTCTCCCTCAACTTCTCCTCTCCCCTTGCTGGATCAAGAAGGAGGAGACGTCCCCGGGCTGTATGTGTGTTGAACGCGGAGGCGCCGTCGGTTCCGCGTTAGATCGGATCTTCCGCGATTTGAATCGCCACGAGTACGACTCCCTCATCCGCGTTCTTGTAACGCTTCTGCATCGCGATCTTCAAGAGTATGAAGATGCACTCATCCTCTCCCTCTCTTGTTGCTAGAATCTCCATAGATTGATCTTGGTGATGCATAGAAAATTTTGAATTTCTGCTACGTTCCCCAACAGTGGCATCATGAGCTAGGTCTATTGCGTAGATTCTATGCACGAGTAGAACACAAGTTGTTGTGGGCGTTGATTTTGTTCAATATGCTTACCGTTCCTAGTCCTATATTGTTTCGACGGTATTGTGGGATGAAGCGGCCCGGACCGACCTTACACGTACACTTACGTGAGATAGGTTCCACCGACTAACATGCACTTGTTGCACAAGGTGGCTAGCGGGTGCCAGTCTCTCCCACTTTAGTCGGATCGGATTCGATGAAAAGGGTCCTTATGAAGGGTAAATAGCAATTGGCATATCACGTTGTGGTTTTTGCGTAGGTAAGAAGCGTTCTTGCTAGAAACACATAGCAGCCACGTAAAACATGCAAACAACAATTAGAGGACGTCTAACTTGTTTTTGCAGCATATGCCGTGTGATGTGATATGGCCAAGAAGGATGTGATGAATGATATGTGATGTATGAGATTGATCATATTCTTGTAATAGGAATCACGACTTTCATGTCGATGAGTATGACAACCGACAGGAGCCATAGGAGTTGTCTTTATTTATTGTATGACCTGTGTGTCACTGAATAATGCCATGTAATTACTTTACTTCATTGCTAAACCGTTAGCCATAGTAGTAGAAGTAATAAGTTGGTGAGACAACTTCATGGAGATACGATGATGGAGATCATGATGATGGAGATCATGGTGTCATGCCGGTGATGATGATGATCATGGAGCCCCGAAGATGGAGATCAAAAAGAGCAAAATGATATTTGCCATATCATGTCACTATTTGATTGCATGTGATGTTTATCATGTTTATGCATCTTATTTGCTTAGAATGATGGTAGTAAATAAGATGATCCCTCATAATAATTTCAAGAAAGTGTTCCCCCTAACTGTGCACCGTTGCTAAAGTTCGTTGTTTCGAAGCACCACGTGATGATCGGGTGTGATAGATTCTAACGTTCGCATACAATGGGTGTAAGACAGATTTACACACGCGAAACACTTAGGTTGACTTGACGAGCCTAGCATGTACAGACATGGCCTCGGAACACAAGAGACCGAAAGGTCGAACATGAGTCGTATAGTGGATACGATCAACATGAAGATGTTCATCGATGATGACTAGTCCGTCTCATGTGATGATCGGACACGGCCTAGTTGACTCGGATCATGTATCAATTAGATAACTAGACGGATGTATATCTGACTGGGAGTTCATAAGATGAACTTAATTATCCTGAACATAGTCAAAAGGTCTTTGCAAATTATGTCGTAACTCGAGTTTTAGTTCTACTGTTTTAGATATGTTCCTAGAGAAAATTTAGTTGAAAGTTGATAGTAGCAATTATGCGGACTGGGTCCGTAAACCGAGGATTGTCCTCATTGCTGCGTAGAAGGCTTATGTCCTTAATGCACCGCTCGGTGTGCTGAACCTCGAACGTCGTCTGTGGATGTTGTGAACATCTAACATACATGTTTTGATGACTACATGATAGTTCAGTAATGCTAAACGGTTTAGAATTGTGGCGTCGAAGACATTTTTGAAACGTCGCGGAACATATGAGATGTTCCAAGGGCTGAAATTGGGATTTCAAGATCGTGCCCACGTCAAGAGGTATGAGACCTCCGACGAGTTTCTTAGCCTGCAAACTAAGGGAGAAAAGCTCAATTGTTGAGCATGTGCTCAGATTGTCTGAGTACTACAATCACTTGAATTGAGTGGGAGTTAATCTTCCAGATGAGATAGTGATGGTTCTCCATAGTCACTGCCACCAAGCTATTAGAGCTTCGTGATGAACTATAACATATCAGGGATAGACATGATGATCCTTGAGCAATTCGCGATGTTTGACACCGCGAAAGTAGAAATCAAGTAGGAGCATCAATTGTTGATGGTTGGTGAAACCACTAGTTTCAAGAAGGGCAAGGGCAATAAGGGATACTTCATGAAATGGAAAATCAGTTGCTGCTGTAGTGAAGAAACCCAAGGTTGAACCCAAACCCGAGACTAAGTGCTTCTGTAATGAGGGGAACAGTCACTGAAGCAGAACTATCCTAGATACTTGGTAGATGAGAAGGCTGGCAAGGTCGATAGAAGTATATTGGATATACATTATATTAATGTGTACTTTACTAGTAATCCTGGTAGCACCATGGTAATAGATACCGGTTCAGTTGCTAAGTGTTAGTAACTCTAAATAAAAGGCTACGGAATAAACAGAGACTAGCTAAAGGCGAGGTGACGATATGTGTTGGAAGTATTTCCAAGGTCGATGTGATCAAGCATCGCATGCTCCCTCTACCATCGAGATTGGTGTTAAACCTAAATAATTGCTATTTAGTGTTTGCGTTGAGCATAGACATGATTGGATTATGTCTATCGCAATATGGTTATTCATTTAAGGAGAATAATGGTTACTCTATTTATTTGAATAATACCTTCAACGGTCTTGCACCTAAAATGAATGGTTTATTGAATCTCGATCGTAGTGATACACATGTTCATGCCAAAAGATATAAGATAGTAATGGTAGTACCACCTACTTGTGGCACTGCCATGTAAGTCATATTGGTATAAAACTCATGAAGAAGCTCCATGTTGATGGATCTTTGGACTCACTCATGTTTGAAAAGTTTGAGACATGTGAACCATGTCTATTGGTATGTACACATGAAGAAACTCCATGCAGATGGATCATTTGGACTCACTTGATTTTGAATCACTTGAGACATGCAAATCATACCACATGGGCAAGATGACTGAAAAGCCTCCTTTTCAGTAAGATGGAACGAGAAAGCAACTTGTTGGAAGTAACACATTTTGATGCGTGCAGTCCAATGAGTGCTGAGGCATGAGTGGATATCGTTATGTTCTTACTTCACAGATGATTTGAGTAGATGTTGAGTAAAGGTTCAAGTAATTTCAGAGTGAAGTTGAAGATCTTCGTGACAAGAGGATAAAATGTCTATGATATGATCATAGAGATGAATATCTGAGTTGCGAGTTTGGTACACAATTGAGACATTGTGGAAATTGTTTCACGACTAACACCGCCTGGAACACCATAGTGTGTTGGTGTGTCCGAACATCATAGTTGTACCCTATTGGATATGGTGCATACCATGATGACTCTTATCGAATTACCACTATCGTTCATGGGTTAGGCATTAGAGACAACCGCATTCACTTTAAATAGGGCACCACGTAATTCCGTTGAGACGACACCGTATGAACTATGGTTTGGAGAAACCTAAGTTCTCGTCTCTTAAAAGTTTGGGGTTGTGACGCTTATGTGAAAAGTTTCATCCTGATAAGCTCGAACCCAAAGCGGATAAATACATCTTCATAGGACACCCAAAACAGTTGGGTATACCTCCTAATTCAGATCCGGAAGCAAAAGTAATTATTTCTAGAAACGGGTCCTTTCTAGACAAAAAGTTTCTCTCGAAAGAATTGAGTGGGAGGTTGGTGGAGACTTGATAAGGTTATTGAACCATCACTTCAACTAGCGTGTAGCTGGGCACATGAAGTTGTTCTTGTGGCGCCTACACAAATTGAAGTAGAAGGTTATGATAGTGATCATGAAACTTCGGATAAAGTTACTACCAAACCTCGTAGGTCGACAAGGATGCGTACTACTTCAGAGTGGTACGGTAATCCTGTCTTGGAGGTCATGTTGCTAGACAACAATGAACCTACGAGCCATGGAGAAGCGATGGTGGGCCCAGATTCCGATGAATGGCTCGAGGCCATAAAATCCGAGAGAGGATCCATGTATGAAAACAAAGTGTAGACTTTGGAGAACTACTCGATGGTCGTAAGGCTATTGAGTATAGATGGATTTTAAAAGGAAGACGGACAATGATGGTAAGTGTCACCATTAAGAAAGCTCGACTTGTCATTAAGTTTTCCGACAAGTTCAAGGAGTTGACTGCGATGAGACTTTCTCATTCGTAGCGATGCTAAGAGTCTGTTGGAATTATATTAGCAATTACTACATGATTTATGAAATCTTGCAGATAGGATGTCAAAACATTGTTTCCTCGACGATATTCTTGAGGAAAGGTTGTATGTGATACAACTAGAAGGTTTTGTCAATCCTGAAAGATGCTAACAAGTATGCAAAGCTCTAGCGGTCCTTGTGAGGACTAGAGTAAGCATCTCGGAGTTGGAATATATGCTTTGATGAGATGATCAAAGTTTTTGGGTTTATACAAAGTTTATGAGAAACTTGTATTTCCAAAGAAGTGAGTGGGAGCACTATAGAATTTCTGATGAATATATGTTGTTGACATATTGTTGATTAGAAATGATGTAGAATTTCTGGAAAGCATATAGGGTTGTTTGAAAGGTGTTTTTCAATAAAACCCTGGATTAAGCTACTTGAACATTGAGCATCAAGATCTATAAGGATAGATAAAAAACGCTTAATAGTACTTTCAAATGAATACATACCATGACAAGATTTTGAAGGAGTTCAAAATAGATCGGCAAAGAAGGAGTTCTTTGCTGTGTCATAAGGTGTGAGTATTAAGTAAGACTCAAGACCTGACCACGACAGAAGAGAGATAAAGGACGAAGGTCGTCCCCTATGCTTTAGACGTAGGCTCTACAGTATGCTATGTTGTGTACCGCACCCGAAGTGTGCCTTTCCATGAGTCAGTCAAGGGGTACAAGAGTGATCCAGGAATGGATCACAGGACAACGGTCAAACTTATCCTTAGTAACTAGTGGACTAAGGAATTTTCTCGATTATGGAGGTGGTAAAAGTGTTCGTCGTAAAGGGTTACGCCAATGCAAACTTTGACACTAATCCGGATTATTCTGAGTAGTAAACCGGATTCGTATAGTAGAACAGTTATTTGGAATAGCTCCAAATAGAGCGTGGTAGATGCATCTAGGAGATGACATAGAGATTTGCAAAGCACACACGGATCTGAAAGGTTCAGATCCATTGACTAATAACCTCTCTCACAAGCGAGATATGATCAAACCCCATGGGTGTTGCATTCATTACAATCACATAGTGATGTGAACTAGATTATTGACTCTAGTGCAAGTGGGAGATTGTTGGAAATATGCCCTAGAGGCAATAATAAAGTGGTTATTATTGTATTTCCTTGCTCATGATAATTGTCTATTATTCATGCTATAATTGTATTGACCGGAAACCGCAATACATGTGTGAATACATAGACCACAACATGTCCCTAGTGAGCCTCTAGTTGACTAGCTGGTTGATCAACAGATGGTCATGGTTTCCTGATCATGGACATTGGATGTCATTGATAACGGGATCACATCATTAGGAGAATGATGTGATGGACAAGACCTAATCCTAAGCATAGCACAAGATCGTGTAGTTCGTTTGCTAAGAGCTTTTATAATGTCAAGTATCATTTCCTTAGACCATGAGATTGTGCAACTCTCGGATACCGTAGGAACGCTTTGGGTGTACCAAACATCACAACGTAACTGGGTGGCTATAAAGGTGCACTACAGGTATCTCCGAAAGTGTCTGTTGGGTTGGCACGAATCGAGACTCGATTTGTCACTCCGATGACGGAGAGGTATCTCTGGGCCCACTCGGTAACGCATCATCATAATGAGCTCAATGTGACTAAGTAGTTAGTCATGGGATCATGCATTACGGAATGAGTAAAGTGACTTGCCGATAACGAGATTGAACAAGGTATTGGGATACCGACGATCGAATCTCGGGCAAGTAACGTACCGATTGACAAAGGGAATTGTATACGGGATTGCTTGAATCCTTGACATCGTGGTTCATTCGATGAGATCATCGTGGAACATGTGGGATCCAACATGGGTGTCCAGATCCCGCTGTTGGTTATTGGCCAGAGAGCTATCTCGGTCATGTCTGCATGATTCCCGAACCCGTAGGGTCTACACACTTAAGGTTCGGTGACGCTAGAGTTGTTATGGGAATTAGTGTGCAGTTACCTAATGTTGTTCAGAGTCCCGGATGATATCCCGGACGTCACGAGGAGTTCCGGAATGGTCCGGAGGTAAAGATTTATATATGGGAAGTCCTATTTTGGCCACCGAAAAATGTTCGGGATTTTTTGGTATTGTACCGGGAAGGTTCTAGAAGGTTCTGGAGTGGGGCCCACCTGCATGGAGGGACCCACATGAACGTGGGTAGTGGGGGCAAGGCCCCACACCCCTGGTCAAGGCGCACCAAGATCCCCCCTTAGAAGGAATAAGATCATATCCCGAAGGGATAAGATCAAGATGCCTAAAAGGGGGGGATAACAATCGATGGGGAAGGAAATGATGAGATTTCTTTCCTCCCACCTTTGCCAACGCCCCTATGGACTTGGAGGGCAAGAAACCAGCCCCTCCACCCCTATATATAATGGGGAGGCGCATGGGAGCTTCAACCTTGCCCCTGGTGCAGCCCTTCCCCTCACCAACTCCACCTCCTCCTCGGTAGTGCTTGGCGAAGCCCTGCCGGAGAACTGCAAGCTCCACCACCACGCCGTCGTGCTACCGGAGCTCTCCCTCAACTTCTCCTCTCCCCTTGCTGGATCAAGAAGGAGGAGACGTCCCCGGGCTGTACGTGTGTTGAACACGGAGGCGCCGTCCATTCGGCGTTAGATCGGATCTTCCGCGATTTGAATCGCCACGAGTACAACTCCCTCATCCACGTTCTTGTAACGCTTCCGCATCGCGATCTTCAAGGGTATGAAGATGCACTCATCCTATCCCTATCTTGTTGCTAGAATCTCCATAGATTGATCTTGGTGATGCGTAGAAAATTTTGAATTTCTGCTACGTTCCCCAACAAGAATAACACCTTAAGACACAAATCAACCAAAACCCTAATGTCACCTAGATACTCCATTGTCACCTCAAGTATCCATGGGCATGATTATACGATATGCATCACACAATCTCAGATTCATCTATTCAACCAACACAAAGTACATCAAAGAGTGCCCCAAAGTTTCTACGGAGAGTCAAGAACGTGTGCCAACCCCTATGCATAGGTTCATGGGCGGAACCCGCAAGTTGGTCACCAAAACATACATCAAGAGGCACATGATATCCCATTGTCACCACAGATAAGCACGGCAAGACATACATCAAGTGTTCTCATAAAAGACTCAATCTGATAAGATAACTTCAAAGGGAAAACTCAATTCATCACAAGAGAGTAGAGGGGGAGAAACATCATAAGATCCAACTATAATAGCAAAGCTCGAGATACATCAAGATCGTGCCATAGAGGGAACACGAGAGAGAGAGATCAAACACATAGCTATTGGTACATACCCTCAGCCCTGAGGGTGAACTACTCCCTCCTCGTCATGGAGAGCACCGGGATGATGAACATGGCCACCGGTGATGGGTTCCCCCTTCCGGCAGGGTGCCGGAACGGGCTCCTGAGAGGTTTTTGGTGGCTACAGAGGCTTGCGGCGGCGGAACTCCCGATCTATCTTGATTTTCGATGTTTTTAGGGTACGTAGGCTTATATAGGCGAAAGAAGTCGGTCGGGGGGGGGGGTGCTCGAGGGGTCCACGAGATAGGGGCCGCGCCCTGTAGGGGGGGCTATCTCCTGGGCTCCTCGAGGATCTTCTGACTTGATCTCCAAGCCTCCAGGATGATATTTTTCCAAAAAATCATGATGCCGAAGGTTTCATTCCGTTTGGACTCCATTTGATATTCCTTTTCTTCGAAATACCAAAACAGGCAATAAAATAGCAATATGGGTTGGGCCTCCGGTTAATAGGTTAGTCCCAAAAGTAATATAAAAGTGTATAATAAAGCCCATAATCATTCAAAACAGATAATAATATAGCATGAATGCTTCATAAATTATAGATACGTTGGAGACGTATCAGCATCCCCAAGCTTAATTCCTACTCGTCCTCGAGTAGGTAAATGATAAAGAAATAATTTATAAAGTGTGAATGCTAGAAGGTGCACAAATTTGATCAACGATAATTTCAATCACCTTTACTAGCATCATTATATGTCATAACAATAGTCAATCTCATAAAACTTTTCATGATCAAGTAACAAGCTATTCACATGTCAGAGCATAGACCATAAACTTTCTTGAAAACTAGCAAACTTCATTCTTAGTCATCAAACAATTGCAATTCATCCTATTTTCAGGAAGGGTCTATGTCAGAGCTTTGATTTAGCAAACTTCACATACTCAACCATCATATAGTCTTCTACAATTGCTAACACTCATGCAATACTTGTGGTTATGAAGTTTTAATCAGACATAGAGAAAGATTGGGGCTTATAATGTTGCCTCCAAACGTATTCACCTTTGGGTGAAGTCAACAATAATAGTTCATGCTAACGTACATCCAATTGGATATATATCAGGATCACCCCCACCACGAAGTGCTTGCCAAAGGATAAAATGAAAAAGGGAAAGGTGAAGATCACCTTGACTCTTGCATAAAGTAAAAGACATAAAGTAAAAGATAGGCCCTTCGCAGAGGGAAGCAGAGGTTGTCATGCGCTTTTAGGGTTGGATACACAAAATCTTAATGTGAAAGAATGTCACTTTATATTGCCCCTTGTATATGGACCTTTATTATGCAGTCCGTTGCTTTTATTGCTTCCATAACAAGTTCGTACAAAGCTTATTTTCTCCACACTAATAAATCATGCATATTTAGAGAGCAATTTTTATTGCTTGCACCGATGAAAACTTACTTGAAGGATCTTACTCAATCCATAGGAGATATGGTGGACTCTCATGGCAAAAACTGGGTTTAAGGATATTTGGAAGCACAAGTAGTATCTCTACTTGGTGCTAGGAATTTTGGCTAGCATGAGGGGAAAGGCAAGCTCAACATGTTTGAATGATCCATGACAATATACTTTAACTGAGATGCGAGAAAACATAACCCATTACGTTGTCATCCTTGTCCAACATCAACTCTTTGGCATGTCATACTTAATGAGTGCTCACAATTATAAAAGATGTCTATGATAATATATTTATATGTGAAATCTCTCTTCCTTCAATATTCTTTCATGAATTGTTCAAATGACTAATACAATGCTTGCTAACCGTCAATAAGTTTACAACCTCTACTTAGATGTGAAGTCATTACCCCCCCCCCCCATGGGATAAGAAAATGAGGCATATATAATTTCAGATTTATGACATTCAACTCATTCAACCATTTACTCATATGATATAAGTGAAGCACACGAGTAAATGACAAACTACTCCAACAAGATATAAGTGAAGATCAATGAGTAGCTAAATAATTATGCAACTATGCGAAGACTCTCTCTCATTTAAGAATTTCAGATCTTGGTATTGTATTCAAGCAGTAAGCAAAACAAAATAAAATGACATTGCAAGGATAGCACAACTCATGTGAAGAAGCAAAAACTTAGGCTCAACCGATACTAACCGATAGTTGTTGAAGAGGAAAGGTGGGATGCCTAACGGGGCATCCCCAAGCTTAGATGCTTGAGACTTCTTGAAATATTATCTTGGGGTGCCTTGGGCATCACCAAGCTTGAACTTTTGTGTCTCCTTAATTCCTCTCATGTCATGGTTTCTCTTTTTATCAAAAGCTTCATTCACAACAAACTCAACAAGAAATCGTGAGATAGGTTAGTATAAAATAATGCAAAACCTTATCATTTTCTACTGTAACAAATTACTAACATTATTATTCAACATTGAATACTAAATGTCTCTGCATATTTAATACTCCTATCCTCAAATAGAATCATTAAACAAGCAAACATATGCAAACAATAAAACCATAACAACAATCTGCCAAAACAGTACAGTCTGTAAAGAATGCAAGAGTAACAATACTTCCCTGACTCAAAAAATTATGAACTAAAATTCCCACTGTAATAAATTTATCAGAGCTTAATATGCAAAACGATTCAACATTATACCATTCTCTGACTTTTCTAGGGAATTTTTTCAACAGCGGTAAACTTTCTTTTTTCAAACAGAAACATGTACACATGCAAAATAAGCATGGTAAAGGCTATCCTTGACATTTTTATTGAAAATAAAGACGCAAAACATTATTCTAAATAACAGCAAGCAAATACTAACAAAATAAAATGACGCTCCAAGCAAAACACATATCATGTGGTGAATAAAAATATAGCTCCAAGTAAAGTTACCGATGAACGAAGACGAAAGAGAGGATGCCTTCCGGGGCATCCCCAAGCTTAGTTGCTTGGTTGTCCTTGAATATTACCTTGGGGTGCCTTGGGCATCCCCAAGCTTAGGCTCCTGCCACTCCTTATTCCATAATCCATCGAATCTTTACCCAAAACTTGAATACTTCAACCACACAAAACTCGTAAGCTCCGTTAGTATAAGAAAAATAAATCACCACTTTAAGGTACTGTAATGAACTCATTCTTTATTCATATTGGTGTTAAACCTACTGTATTCCAACTTCTCAATGGTTCATACCCTTACATACTAGCCATAGATTCATCAAAATAAGCAAACAACACAATGAAAACAGAATCTGTCAAAAACAGAACAGTCTGTAGTAATCTGCATCAAACATATACTTCTGGAACCCCACAAATTATGAAATAAATTGCTGGACCTTAGTAATTTGTCTATTAATCATCTGCAAAAATAATCAACCTAAAAGCACTCTCCAGTAAAAAATGGCAGCTAATCTCGTGAACGCTAAAGTTTCTGTTTTTCACAGCAAGATCATAAAGACTTCACCCAAGTCTTCCCAAAGGTTCTACTTGGCACTTTATTGAAACAAAAAGCTATAAAAAATGATTACTACAGTAGCATAATCATGTGGACACACAAAAACAGTAAGAGTAAATATTGGGTTGTCTCCCAACAAGCACTTTTCTTTAATGCCTTTTTAGCTAGGCATGATGATGACTATGATACTCACATAAAAGATAAGAATTGGAACATAAAGGGAGCATCATGAAGCATATGACTAGCACATTTAAGTCTAACACACTTCCTATGCATAGGGATTTTGTGAGCAAACAACTTATGGGAACAATAATCAACTAGCATAGGAAGGTAAAACAAGCACAACTTCAAGATTTTAAGCACATAGAGAGGAAACTTGGTATTATTGCAATTCCTACAAGCATATGTTCCTCTCTCAAAATAATTTTCAGTAGCATCATGAATGAATTCAACAATATAACCAGCACCTAAAGCATTATTTTCATGACCTACAAGCATAGAAAATTTACTACTCTCCATATAAGCAAAATTCTTCTCATTCGGAATAGTGAGAGTATAATAAGAGACTTGAACACTAAAAATTGTTTCCACATTAAAACAGTAATGTTCAGAAAAAGGGTAATCATAATCATGATAAGTTTTATAAATATAATCATCACTACTTTTTATAGCATAAGTTTCATCACAATAATCATCATAAGTAGCAACTTCGTTCTCATCATAATCGATTGAAACCTCTCCCAAGATAGTGGAATCACTAAATAAAGTTGACACTCTTCCAAATCCACTTTCATATTCATCACAATAAGATTCAATATCCTCCAAAATAGTGGGATCACTACTTCCTAAAGTTGACACTCTTCCAAACCCATTTTCATCAATATAATCATCATAAAGAGGCAGGCTATCATCATAACAACTTTGCATATCAAAACTTGGGAGACAAAAAATATCATCTTCATCAAACATAGCATCCCCAAGCTTGTGGCTTTGCATATCATTAGCATCATGGATATTCAAGGAATTCATACTAACAACATTGCAATCATGCTCATCATTCAAAGATTTAGTGCAAAACATTTTATAGATTTCTTCTTCTAGCACTTGAGCACAATTTTCCTTACCATCATTCTCACGAAAGATATTAAAACGATGAAGCATATGAGACAAACTTAACTCCATTTTTTTGTAGTCTTCTTTTATAAACTAGACTAGTGATAAAACAAGAAACAAAAAGATTCGATTGCAAGATCTAAAGATATACCTTCAAGCACTCACCTCACCAGAAAAGAGCTCAGTGGACGGGGTGTGAGTACCGTTTACCTAGCTTCCCCGGCAACGGCGCCAGAAAAGAGCTTGATGTCTACTACACAACCTTCTTCTTGTAGACGTTGTTGGGCCTGCAAGTGCACAGGTTTGTAGGATAGTAGCAAATTTCCCTCAAGTGGATGACCTAAGGTTTATCAATCCGTAGGAGGCGTAGGATGAAGATGGTCTCTCTCAAACAACCCTACAACCAAATAACAAAGAGTCTCTTGTGTCCCCAACACACCCAATACAATGGTAAATTGTATAGGTGCACTAGTTCGGCGAAGAGATGGTGATACAAGCGCAAAATAGATAGTAGATAAAGGTATTTGTAATCTGAAACTATAAAAACAGCAAGGTAGCGAGCGATAAAAGTGAGCGTAAACGGTATTGCAATGATAGGAAAGAAGGCTTAGGATTCATACTTTCACTAGTGCAAGTTCTCTCAACAATAATAACATAGATAGATCATATAACAATCCCTCAACATGCAACAAAGAGTCACTCCAAAGACACTAATAGCGGAGAACAAACGAAGAGATTATGGTAGGGTACGAAACCACCTCAAAGTTATTCTTTCGGATCAATCTATTCAAGAGTTCATACTAGAATAACACCTTAAGACACAAATCAACCAAAACCCTAATGTCACCTAGATACTCCATTGTCACCTCAAGTATCTGTGGGCATGATTATACGATATGCATCACACAATCTCAGATTCATCTATTCAACCAACACAAAGTACTTCAAAGAGTGCCCCAAAGTTTCTACTGGAGAGTCAAGCACGTGTGTCAACCCCTATGCATAGGTTCATGGGCGGAACCCGCAAGTTGGTCACCAAAACATACAACTAGAGGCACATGATATCCCATTGTCACCACAGATAAGCATGGCAAGACATACATCAAGTGTTCTCATAAAAGACTCAGTCCGGTAAGATAACTTCAAAAGGAAAACTCAATTCATCACAAGATAGTAGAGGGGGAGAAACATCATCAGATCCAACTATAATAGCAAAGCTCGGGATACATCAAGATCGTGCCATAGAGGGAACACGAGAGAGAACACGAGAGAGAGAGAGAGAGAGAGAGAGATCAAACACATAGCTATTGGTACATACCCTCAGCCCCGAGGGTAAACTACTCCCTCCTCGTCATGGAAAGCGCCGGGATGATGAAGATGGCCACCGGTGATGGGTTCCCCCCTCCGGCAGGGTGCCAGAACGGGCTCCCAAGAGGTTTTTGGTGGCTACAGAGGCTTGCGGCGGTGGAACTCGCGATCTATCTTAATTTTCGATGTTTTCGGGTACGTAGGCTTATATAGGAGAAAGAAGTCGGTCGGGGGGGGGTGCTCAAGGGGTCCACAAGATAGGGGGCGGCGCCCTGTAGGGGGGGGCCTATCTCCTGGGCTCCTCGAGGATCTTCTGACTTGATCTCCAAGCCTCCAGGATGATATTCTTCCAAAAAATCACGATGCCGAAGGTTTCATTCCGTTTGGACTCCGTTTGATATTCCTTTTCTTCGAAATACTGAAACATGCAATAAAACAACAATATGGGCTGGGCCTCCGGTTAATAGGTTAGTCCCAAAAGTAATATAAAAGTGTATAATAAAGCCCATAATCATTCAAAACAGATAGTAATATAGCATGAATGCTTCATAAATTATAGATACGTTGGAGACGTATTAGCATCACCAAGCTTAATTCCTACTCGTCCTCGAGTAGGTAAATGATAAAGAAAGAATTTATGAAGTGTGAATGCTAGAAGGTGCACAAGTTTGATCAACGATAATTTCAATCACCTTTACTAGCATCATGATATGTCATAACAATAGTTCATCTCATAAAACCTTTCATGATCAAGTAACAAGCTATTCACATGTCAGAGCATAGACCATAAACTTTCTTGAAAACTAGCAAACTTCATTCTTAGTCATCAAACAATTGGAAT
The DNA here is from genome assembly GCF_002162155.2 of Triticum dicoccoides. NCBI lineage: Eukaryota > Viridiplantae > Streptophyta > Magnoliopsida > Poales > Poaceae > Triticum > Triticum dicoccoides. The sequence continues at coordinate 179,655,995 of NC_041391.1, forward strand.
TCATCCTATTTTTAGGAAGGGTCTATGTCAGAGCTTTGATTTAGCAAACTTCACATACTCAACCATCATATAGTCTTCTACAATTACTAACACTCATGCAATACTTGTGGTTATGAAGTTTTAATCAGACGAAGATGGGAGAGCTTGAGAGTTTTGAGACACTAGTTGGAGTTGACTATCACACCTTCATCGTGACATGGATAAATAACCGCAAATTTCAGTTCAACGTCAATTATCAAGCTGAAAACTCTGAGAATACTCTAGACTGCAGTTGTGGACGAATGCTTCGGAAAGGGTTGCCTTGCAAACACATTATGTGTGTGTTGATTCATCTGAAAATATCTGAAATACCTAAGTGTTGCATCCTTAAGAGGATGTCGAAAGTTGCGAGAGGTGGGCTGCCTGCACTGCAGAAGAGTGACATGTTTGGCTAGGGTTGGACAGGGGCAGAGCAGCGTGCTCACTATAGTCAACTCAGTATAACAGGAGCAGAAGCTTTCCATGTTGCATCAAATGATCCATTTGTCTTTGATGAGTTGATGAAGTGTCTGCAGAATATAATAGCTAAGAAAAAGGTCCCTGATGATGATGCTGTTGGTAGTAGAAGGAATGTGCATGAGGAGCCACGTGAGGCGGAACAATATGTTGATGTCATAGGTGATCCCGTGAAAGTTTCCACCAAGGGCGCCCCTGAACAGAGCAAGAGAGGGCGGGCAAAGAAAGATCCAAATATGACAAAAAATGGAAGACCAAAATCATTTTCAGAGAGAACCCGGTCCTCTTTGTGGAATATGTCGCGAAGAGGGCCATAGACGACAAACGTGCCCCCCAGAATGAAAAGTAAGTTTTACATTTTTTAATTATTTTTTATCTCTCTCTTTACAATTGCCTGATAACTTTTTTACAATTTGTTATGTAGGAACCGGGCATAAAGATGAAGTATTAATAATCAATGGAAGGCACTGGGACAGAGTTCAAATAGCATGTCGTCGTGTTGCTACACGTACTATATTTGCAGACAATTTTATTACATTTTATTGTCGTTTTCGTGTGAGACTAAACATTTAAATGTGTGTCCAACTATCATTGGTACTATTTTGTGAGACAGAATGTTATAAGTGTGCACAACTACTGTTATCTATACTGTGAAAGTAATATTTTTGCTGTGTTAAAATGTATCAGTTTGCGGGTGTGATGTTTGCAATATTTTTCATACGTACTGTTGTTGTTTGTATTCGCGATGGTCATATTTTTTTATATAAAAAATACCGCCGTCGTCCTGAGTTGGCGCCAACGGGGCACAGTGGCGCGGCGGCAATGACGAGCGAACCCAAGGCATCAGGACAGCTTTGAAGCTTATGAGGGGACGGCGAGGCGGCTATTTAAGCCGGTCTGTACGTCCCTCCGCAGACGAGGTGGGACTAAACTACAGAAGCTGCGGCGCAGGATCCCAGAACTATTCTGGTGGCAGCAGCGGCGCTAGATCCGATTGAGATCGGCCTGGCAGCATGATTGGTGCGCGATCCGACGAAGATTCCAGCCCAACCCGTGCGGTGGCCGACAGCCTAGGCAGTGGCGGGCCCGCCACTCCAGCCAGTGCGGTCTGGCGCAGTTCGCCGTGCGCCACGCGCGCGTCTGGTGGCCCAGCCGCCTACCGTGCGACAGCCGCGGGCCCGGTCGCAGACGTCTCGTCCCGCCCGACCAAGCAGGCACCTACCGAGGATGCCACGTGGCCTTCGCCTGCTGGTGCAACAATCCCGAGGCGTTTGTCGCGTGGCCCGGCCCTTTAAGGTCGCTTCCTGTGCGGCTGGGGACGGTGGTGCGTTGAGCCGACTAAGTTTAGTCCCACCTTGCCCGCCGAGGGACGGCACGACCGGTTTATATACCTGCGTCGTCGCCCTTCTCACAAGCTCACTACACACTATACTACTATGACCGCCCTGTTGTATGTCGTGGCTGGGCCGCTCGGCGGCCGAAAGGCCATCCCTTTCGCCTTTGGGCTAGATCGAGACGGTTCTAGTAAAGTCTCCATGCGTGCGCCCGGCCACGGCTGGGCCTCTCTTTTTAAAAATGTTTTTATTTCACAAAGATTTTTTTTGGTATATTAAATAGCCAACAAAAGTCATGACAACACTAACACATTAATACAAATATATCATATTTCACACATAACAATTAAAATGCCACGTCTCATAACCTTCAACAAAATATCATAACGAATAAACTGAAAGTGCCATCTCTCATATCCTTTAACAAAGTAGCTTAACAAATAAACTAAAAGTGCCATGTCGCATTACAATTGAACAAAGTGATAAGTACCCAACAACGACAGGGAAACCTTCTACGGGACTAAAACCCTACCAATGCTAATACCTATTCCTTCTTCATGATTTTAACTATTTTCATCTTGACCTTCTCTAATGTGTTCACCTCCGAAAAAATAATTTCCGCGACAATACGTGGCCTTGACGCATTAATCTCTTCCTGGTCAAATTCATGTGTCCAGCGATCTCCGTCCTAGTGTTCTATGCACCATATCACAAAAAGTCCATAAGACACTCTGTAATAAACATGTGCGATCAGCTTAGGACATAGCATGCACTTGCTTGTACTAGTTGTATGCAGTATGAACTTACCCATCTTTTTGTCTCGGCATTTCATACTCATTTGTTGGCCACGATGAGACATATTTTGTTGGCCTTCATAATATCCTTAGAAATTTCAGCTCTCTGAAACAAATTAACGAAACCAGAATATATATTTGTTCCAATATAAACCACAATAATGTATGCCGCAATATAAACCAGAAAAATGCATGACCCAATATTTTTTTAATATGAGTGCGTAAATTATAGCGTACCAGTGTGGCAATCATATTGCGAATTCTTTGGCTAATTGCGCCATTCGAATTTGAGTCAAGAACTTGAAACTCCTCCTTGACAGTGTGCATCACTATGGTTATCCAATGATTGTCGTTAACGTGCATAGGAAAATACGCCTACATAACAACCAAATGATATTAGTGCAATTACAAAATATCGACTTACAAAAACTAATAAATATGAAAGCAATACCTTGTCCTGTGCGAAATACTCATCCATTACTCTCGTGAGGACTTTTGTTTTCCTTGTAAGCTTCTCTGAGTTTATATTATTTACTGACTTGGTCTTTCCCCTTTCCCTATTCAACATAAATTTGGGGAACCACGTTGTTGATATGTGACGATCAGCAAAACCACGGTGTTCTAGGTGCGTACAATATGCATTGATTATCTGCATACATTAGTACAAAATTTATATCAACTTCTGAAGTACAAATGAGGGTTCTATTAAAAACAAATCATACTTATAGCGCCATTCAACCATTTAAACATGAGGACATCACGAAGCATAACTGGCGTGCATATGTCCCCATCTGGTGGCGGCACATTAACCACGGTTCGGTGCCATGCTTCTTTGACGATGCAAGAGTCTCAACAAAAACTTTGGCTGCCTCTATGTGATCCAGAGTCATATTAAGAGAACTTGCTAGAATTGAATGTGGTGACGATGCAGACAGATCTAAAGCAATGTAGTTACGGTCAGTTAAATAATAAAAGAAATTACAGAAGGCGTGAATGCATAATAAAGTAGTATTTGACTTACTTTTTTAACACGTTCTTGCGGGTAATGAGAAGGTCGTAGGGGGATTGACAATATTTCGACGGATTTTGTTTGCGTTTATCTTCATTGTCCTGACTGCCATCACCATTAGCTTTCTTGCTCTTTGCCGGGAAACTCTCAAACGATTCTTCGGACTTTGTTGGTGACAAACCACCCATAGACTCACCAGAAATATCAGCATTCTGTGGTGTTCGGGACATAGACGGGAAGTCTTTTGTCCGTACAGTTGATGCCGAAGATGGAGAGTTTCCATTATCCTCTATAATGAAAGGATGAGTAGCTTCACCTTTATCCGGAGTCGTCGCCGGAGCATCCGTGTCATCAATGGGCATGGAGGTATCATACATACCCGTGAAAGATGTTCCTATCTTTATGTCGGTAGGTGATTCAACATCTGGTCAATATTTTGACGGCCCATATTTTGACTTGTAATTGCCATTCTGCATCCCAACTCCTTCACCTACATCATCAAATTCGTCAACGTTGTCCCTCTTATTAGGTTTGTACATCACACCTTCCATGTTCAACCTTTCCATTACCATCTACAGACACAAATGAAACACGATAAGTAGTTGAATAATTAAAGCATATTGAATACAACTTCTAAATTACCTATGCACATCTTTCGAGAATATTGAGAACCTCCTTGTGAAGTAGTTTTATGTATGTCATCACACGGTCCATATTATAATTTGTGTTTGATGAAACCGTCGACGTGCTTGCCTTTCTACTCCTGCCACCACCTTTCCGCTTAGTTTTCAGCGGTTCTTCCTCTGGGACAGTCCCTTCGCATGCAACCTTAGCACGTATGTACTCTTCGCTAATGCAGTTTTCAATCTGTACAAAAAAATGAAGAGCATTACATAACAAATATACTTAATTAATAAGTGAAAAAAATAAGGACTATACTTATTGACTTACATTGTCGGAATCCCGCCCGTGTATGTTGTCATAGTTGTCTCTCTTTCTCCCTTCTATTTCTGGCCAGTTAAGCATTAGTGGGTACTCACAAGACAAAGGATCAAATGCATCCAGACCAATTGGCTCAAGTTTTTCCCAGTATATATACTGAATGATAGTAAACACAATTAATCAGACACATATATCACATAAAAAATATATGTACATATACAACTATTACGAAATGACTTGTACCTGAAGAAGAGCCAAGTTGTTGATAGGCCAATGGAATTTTTCCGTTTTTAATAGCATCCATGCACACACGCAACGTGAAATTGTTCCAATTGTATGACTTGATAGCGCTGACATGCTCCGCCATTTTGTAATAACGATAAGGAACAAATTTGGTGGATTGTGGTGCTAAGACTGTACCCATAAGAACTAGTACGACCCTTCTCACAAAATCATCATCATATGACTGACTATCAACAATATTTTTTATCAAGTCATCGATGAGGATTAGGCCCGTTCTTTTGTCTATAAACCTATTCAGAACAATTTTTTTGGCGTCTAGTTCTACGGTTGCTATCATGCTAATCACATCATCACCCTCATTATGTAGACCAAATATGTCATAAACATCTTCATTAAGCATAGTGATGCCGTCAGTATTTGGCCGAATAATAAATCTCTTTCTGCTAGTATCATAACATGTAATCATAAATTCCAATAAATTTTTCCTCGTTTTCACCGAAGGAATTGTCAACATACTGTCCAAATTTGTGCCGCGTAGCCTCATGCGCTGTCTGAGTGTGAATTTTTCCACCAGTTCGCACCACTTCTCAACTGAGCAGTACACATCTTCGTATTCTTGCATTCTAAATAAGATGAACGTTATTTAACTAGTTACGAGATTTTAAAAACATTACATGTGGTTTACTCTAATACCATACCTTCCCATGGTAGGTGCACCGGCAGCCCCGTTGGCTATCCCCACCCGGTGTGGGTTAGTTGTCACAGCCGCGCGCCCTGCCCACACCTTCGCGGTGGCCGACGGCCCGCCCTAGGGTTCTGGGTGCGGGCGACTTTGCCAAGACGGCCCGGCCGGGCCGAGATCCAAGTTGCGCGCGTAGATGCCGGAGTGTATGGCCGTCGTGAGGGTGGCAGGGAAGGGAGCTGTGACGGCCACGACGGTGCGAACGTGGGATCGGGGTGAGGTTGTGCGTGGAGGCGGCGGGGTTAGGCGGTCGTGGGGCTAGGTAATAGCGGCGTAGTTATCATGCCCATGCACGCACGTAGGGCGTCATAAGACATGATCACGCCATAGTGGGCCTGTTGGCCCGTCCCGTAAAACTGCCGCCGGCTGGGCCATAATGCATTTATTAAAAACAAATAAATGCATTGTACTTTAACATCACCCCTAATTTAATACCACAACGCCAAGCCGGCACGCCGTTGACTTCTTTATATACTATTCTTTTTTGACATGAACAAACATCTGTGTTTGTGGGACTCTATTTGGTGGATATGCAGGATTGATGTGAGACTTCACCTGCTCAGAGAGCTTGTGAAGGTTCACAAGGATCATGCATATTCTTCAAATGGAGAGCCATTATCTCCGGATTTTTTAAGGACATAAAATATTAATGTTTTTTTCTGATAGAAAATATTAATGCGTTTTTTCTAAGTCAACCATTCAACCATTCAATTTTTTTGCACACACACGCATCATCAGGTCCATCATGCATGCAAATTTTCATGCACACACATGTTTCATGCATGCCACCTCGTACCACCTATGCAACCAGCACTGATCGGATATGAAGGAGGTCAGCTCTGTAGTGCGGTTTCTTTTCTAACTCAGCCAGTGGACCCCAAACTTTTTGCACACGCACGCATCATCAGGTCCATCATGCCTGCAAGTCTTCATAATTTTTCGACACCATACGAATTTCTTAAGATTTTCCCAATGAAAATCACCAAAAACACTGACCGGGCATGACGCAACATGCATTTGGTGCCCGAATTTGTTCTAATCTTGTGTGGGGTCCGACGATGGGCATCCCCACTGCCTGCTAAAACTGAGAGAATT
>NC_041391.1:179664206-179664992 GCF_002162155.2 Triticum dicoccoides
CGTACCACCTATGCAACAAGCACTGATCGGATATGAAGGAGGTCAGCACCGTACTGCATTTTCTTTTCTGACTTAGCAGATGGACCACAAACTTTTTTCACACGCATGCATCATTACATCCATCATGCAAGCAAGTTTTCATGATTTTTCGACACCGTACAAATTTCTTAAGATTTTCCCCGTGAAAATCACCGAAAAGACTGACCGGGCGTGACGCAACGTTCGTTTGGTGCCCGAGTTCATTCTAATCTTGCGTGGGGTCCTACGATGGGCATGCCCATTGCCTGCTAAAATTGGGAGACGTTTCATTCATGCCACCTTGTACCACCTATGCAAACAGCACTGATCGAATATGAAGGAGGTCAGCTCCGTAGTGCGTTTTCTTTTCTGACTCAACCGGTGGACCCCAAACTTTTTGCACATGTACGCATCATCAGGTCCATCATGCCTGCAAGTTTTCATGATTTTTTGACACCGTACGAATTTCTTAAGATTTTCCCCGTGAAAATCACCGAAAACACTAACCGGGCATGACGCAACGTGCGTTTGGTGCCCTAATTCGTTCTAATCTTGCGTGGGGACCTACGATGGGCATGCCCACTGCCTGCCAAAATTGGCAGACGTTTCATGCATGCCACCTCATACCACCTATGCAACGAGCACTGATCGGATATGAAGGAGGTCATCTCCGTAGTGCGTTTTCTTTTCTGACTCAGCCGGTGGACCCCAAACTTATTGCACACACACGCATCATCACGTCCATCATGCGTGCAAGTTTTCATAATT
>NC_041391.1:179665512-179667855 GCF_002162155.2 Triticum dicoccoides
CGGTGGACCCCAAACTTTTTGCACACGCACGCATCATCACGTCCATCATGCCTGCAAGTTTTCATGATTTTTCGACACCGTACGAATTTCTTAAGATTTTCCCTGTGAAAATCACCGAAAACACTGACCGGGCGTGACGCAACGTGCGCTTGGTGCCCGAATTCGTTCTAATCTTGCGTGGGTCCTACGATGGGCATGCCCACTACCTGCCAAAATTGGGAGACGTTTCATGCATGCCACCTCGTACCACCTATGCAACCAACACTGATCGGATATGAAGGAGGTTAGCTCCGTAGTGCGTTGGCCGGCCCAGCGACGGTGCGCCACGTGTTGCGTGGGCCGGCCCACTAACTGTGCCGGTGGTGGGGGCGAGGCAGGGCAGCGGGGGTCAGGACTAAAGTTTAGTCCCACCTCGCCCGCCGAAGGACGCGACGACCGGCTTATATACCTCCCTCCCCCAACCCTTTCGAACTCAACTGAAAAATTCCTCCTGCCACTGCCCCGTTGTGACCGTCCTGCAGGCTGTAACAGGGCCAAAAGGCCGGCCCTTTCGCCTCCCGGCTTGATCGGGCCGGAGCGATTACGTCTAGTTGCGGCATGCAAGGATGGTTGGGCCTTTTTTCTGCCTCACTTCTTTCTTGTCTCTTATGAGTCACAATAACGTTATTACTACATATTTTTTTGTTTCATTTTGTCACTGCGTGCACTTTTTAACAAATAATATTCTATATTCAATAATCTTTCTTTATAATTATGGAACATTTTTTAAACGATAACAAAATGTATATAACAGTACAAAACTTTGAATATATGTATAATTATTAAGGGTGTTTTCTGAATAATTAGTTATAGCAAATAACTCATTATTATTTTTGAATAAACTAAAAAATGTTAGGCATTAACGAAAAACTCATAAACAATTATAACAAAAAATCTCATTAATATTTTTGACTCAAATAACAATAGTGAAGTTTTCATATGTGTAATTTAAATAGTAACTAATTTCTTGATTAAATAATTTTTTTAAAATTATGGAACATTTTGTAACCAAAAAATTAAATAATCAACATTACATAAATATAAAAATATAATTACTAATATAATATAACTACTTAATAAATTCTATATTAAGTACTATTTTTAATAATTATGAAAAAATTATTAAACGTTAACGAAAGGCATAAATAACTAAAAAAATTAACACTATTAAAACACAAAACTAGAAACAAATCCTCGACGGTGCGCGTTGGCCGGCCCAGCGACGATGCGCCACGGGTCGCGTGGGCCAGCCCACTGACTGTGCCGGTGGGGGGGGGGGCAGGGCGGCAGGGGTCAGGAATAAAGTTTAGTCTCACCTCGCCCGCCGAACGACGCCGCGTGACCGACTTGTATACCTCCCTTCCCCAGCCCTTTCAAACTCAACTGGAAAAATTCCTCCCGTCACTGCCCCGTTGTGACCGTCCTGTGGGCCGTGACAGGCTGGACCGATTAGGCCTATCGCGGCCTGCGAGGATGGTTGGGCCATTTTTTGTCTAATTTTTTTTGCCTCCTAGTCACGGCGCAAGGAGAGGGGGCGAGGGGCGGGCGCTAGTTTAGTCCCACCTCGCGCGCCGAGAGACGCCACGACCTGCTTATATACCCGCGTTCGTCCACTTTGCTATATAAGACAGTTAGTAATAATTTGAATTGACTTTGCATTGCCAGTGGCGGCACTGCCGTACTGCCTGGGCAGTGCAAGCTCGGCTTCCACTGCCCGGGCAGATCGGCAAAGCTGCCAGTTGCAGTGTAAACTCAAATCACATCATTACTATCTATCTTATTTTTTATCGTTTGCCACACTACACAAATTTAGTGTCATTCCGTCCGAAAATGCGTTTTTTTGACATCCTTCAAATGAACCCATATTTTTTTATAGTGTTCCACCATCATGACGAGAATGCATGACAAGTTTCGAGGCTTTTTGCCACTTTATGAATTTTCTATAATTTTTTTGGTCAAAACACCACATAGCACACCCCGGACGTGACACAACATGTTTTTGATGTCCAAATACGTTCAATTCTTGGATTGAGTGTGGGGGTGGCCATACCAACTCACTTGCAAAATTTGTGGTCATTCTGAATATGTCGAAAAATTGACCTCCTTCTCCGGAGACCGTTCGGGTAGGACCGAAGGCCCCATCCGAAAGGAGTTTTTTTTCCGACATCCTTCAAATGAACCCAAATTTTTTTCATAGTGTTCCACCATCATGACTAGGATGCATGACAAGTTTCATGGCTTTTTGCCACTTTATGAAATTTCTATAATTTTTTTAGTGAAAACACCAAATTGCACACCCGGACG
>NC_041391.1:179668846-179670455 GCF_002162155.2 Triticum dicoccoides
CGTGGCTTTTTTCACTTTAAGTTTTTCTATAAATTTTTTGGTGAAAACACCACATAGCACAGCCCGGACGTGACGCAACATGTTTTGGATGTCCAAATACATTCAATTCTTGGATTGAGTGTGGGGGTGGCCATACCAACTCACTTGCAAAATTTGAGGTCATTCCGAATATTTCAAAAAATTGACCTCCTTCTTCGGAGACCGTTCGGGTAGGAGCGAAGGCCCCATCTGAAAGGAGTTTTTTTTTCGACATCCTTAAAATGAACCCAATTTTTTTCATAGTGTTCCACCATCATCACTAGGATGCATGACAAGTTTCGTGGCCTTCTGCCACTTAATGAATTTTCTATAATTTTTCAGCGAAAACACCACATAGCACACTCCAGACGTGACGCAATATATTTTTGGTGTCCATGCGTGACAAGTTCTCCGGAGACCGTTCGGGTATGAGCGAAGGCCTCATGCATGCCTTTGCCACTGATTTTTCTACATTTTTTGTGTCGCTTGATTTATTGCACGACTAACATTAAATTAAATATAAGGATATTTTTTTCCAGATAAACCATTCTGAGTTCATTCATAATTCAAGATATTTTACATAATCCTAAACATAACCGAGCACTGCTCTTACATAACTTGGAACGAAATTTAAATCTAAACCCTAAAACTAGACTACTCGTCGTCGCTGGAGCCAGTGAGGTCGACGACCGGCGCCATACCGCCGGCCTCTCCTTCGTCGCCGTCGCCGCCGCCGCCGTCGTCGTCGTCGTTGCTGAAGTCCCACCAGTTGTCTTCCCGCGCCTGCTGCTCCTGCACCCCCGCTATGGCCGCCAGCCGCTCTCGTTCCTCGCGAGTTGTCGCCGTCGTCGCCTCCTCTGCCGACCGGGCCAGCACCGCAAGTAGCCCCGGCGTGTCATCGGGGTCTCCGTATTGCGCGAGGGCGGCCTACGCCGGCGGGATCTCGACCAGCACCGGGGCAGGGGGCGCCTGCTGTGCCGGGGCAGTTGGGGCAGCTGGAGGTGGGCCGTGGCGGCGACGGGAAGAGCCGGCCTCGCCGGTAATGTCCCCGACGGGTAGGCTGGCCGCCGCGGCCCTGAACGCGCCGAGGACGATGTCGAAGTTCTTCCCGCGCCAGAACCTGCGGCGGGCCCTCCTGTTGTACCGACCGCCAGGGAAGGCGCGGAACTGCTCCCTCGTCGACGGCGGTCCCATGGTGGGGATGCCGTCCGCGCCGATCCGCCATGGCCCCGACACCTTGGCAGCTGGCGGCACCAACAGGTCGTACCGGGTCAAGTCCTCGGTGTCGCCGATGGTGAGGCTCAGCGGCCAGATGCCGCCCGACCATGCGCCCTCGTCGGAGTCGCTGGAAAACATCGCCGGCGTGGAGAAGAGAGGAAGAGAGGGGTTGGCTTTGAGAAGAGAGGAAGAGATGTCACGGCGTGGAGAGGGGCTGGCGCGGCCTTTTTATAGACGGCGGGGAAGGGAGAGGGATGGGCGAACCGTCGGTGGCACGCGCCACGAGGGGGAAGGCGGGCGGCCCGATGCGGACGGCGGGTGGCAGGCGCGGCGGCGGTGCCGTGTGAAGGCGGGCAGGCGGCAGGCGCGGCAG
>NC_041391.1:179670818-179678560 GCF_002162155.2 Triticum dicoccoides
CGTCTGAAGGCGGGCTTGTCGCGGCAGCCAAGGCGGATGGCGGCAGGCGGGCGGGTGGCAGACGGGCGGTCGCCGCACGCGCGGCATTGGAAGATGCATGGCGGGCGCCCCGAGGCGGACGGTGGCAGGCGGGCGGTCGAGGCACGCGCGACAGTGGAAGGCGGGCGTCCCGAGGCGGTGGCCGCTGGGCGGCACGCGACCGGGCGCGAGCAATCGCCGCCTTCAGTCATGCCGCATTTACCGCGGGCAGTTATTGCACGAGGGTACGCCCGTCCGCGCCACGTCAGCACGCACGTCGCATGGTGCCTGACATAGTGGGCCCATGGGGTGCAGATCGACTCGCGTCCTGTCGGCTACTGGGCGGCTCGGCTCGCCCCGCAGCCGTATACACGGGCGCGCGGGGTATCGGCCTGGACGCGCGGGGTTAATTTTTACATAAGGCAATCCTGCCCCTGCCAGCGAAGAAGTATGGACGAATCTCAGCCCTTGATGTGTTTAAGGAGGTGAGCGAAGCAGAAGTAAGATCTAATTACCCCCAACCAAACAAGCTGTAACTCTAATTACCCCAACAAAACACGCTGTTGGTGCTTTCGAATTTCTTGCGGGGTACTGAACTACTGATTCCAATCTGATTCGACTTCGAGTTCCATCTCCTTGTTACAGTTTTCCCTCAAAAGAACGAAGAAAAAGTTAGTAGCTCCGTTGCCCGCAAAATCGCGTGAGGCGAGCGGACCGACGCCCCCGCAATCGGAGAGGAGAGCGCGAAGCGGCGACCGAACATGCCCCCCCGTCGCCGAGATCGCCCGCGGAAGAGGCCAAACCCAATGGAGGCGAGGGTAGCGAAGGCCACCTCGGCGACGTCCTTCACCAAGCCCCCGCCGCTGGCGCTCCCGAAGACGGCGCAGTTCTTCTTCCGGCACCTCCCGCGTCACAGCCGTGGTGGCGCCAGCGTCGTCCCCCACGAGGAGTGGGTGAGGAAGACCGCTCTGAGGGACTCCATCCACGACGCCTACCTGCGTGCCCTCGCGCGGCTCCCTTTCAACGGCCCCCGTGGCGTGCCGACGGTGCCGTCCCTCCTGCCCGCGCTCCTAGCCGGCGGCCACTGCTTCGGGCCCCTCTCCGACGGCGCGTCCAACGTCATCGTCAACACGGTTTGGCTCTACGCCGCCTCTCCCCCTGCCCGCTTCTCCGCCGTCGACGCCGTTGTCGATGTCGTCGACATCGATGACATCAAGCAGAGATCCTTCCTCGGCCTCAATCGCGTGCACCACGACGTCGATCGGAACTACGACTACTACTACGCTGCCGCTGCTGCCGCCGGGCACCCCAACTGCGAGGCCTTCGCTGCGTTCGCGCAGTCCGGAGTTGCCACAAGCCCCGCCGTCACAGAACTGCTCGCCGGTGGCAGCAGCGCCCATCTCTCCGCCGAGGATGTCGAGCGACTGGCCGTACTACTCGTTCGACCCTCGGCTCCTCCACTCGACTCTTGCCAGGTGCTAGAGCCGCAGTTCCCGGCGGAGAGGGAGGAGTACATCAGAGCCGGGCAACGATGGAGACGGAAGCTGGCAAACATGGCGATTCAGCACTGGAACCGCACCATTGGGATCAGTCTCTTTATCCAACAATCACACCTTCATACGCCTATTTTATTTCCTGGCCATTGGTGCTAATCGTCAATTCGTCATTGCTATGTACAAATTTCTTCCTCCCAAGGGGCCAGAGCTGCAGCTCCATGTTGTTTGTGACGCCAGTGCTGACAGTCATGGTTACCAACATATCAACTTCATGGCCTCTGCAAAAGATAATCCGGCAGCCATACAACTCTTCTTTGCGGAATATGCAAGAAAAATGGGGGTCGTGCTTTGCTGCCCTGTCCAAGACTCTGTCTCTCTAAGCGGTGAGCACTTCCTCTTCTTTTATCAATACTATGATAATTAATTTATGTTAGTGAGCAAAATCTTAGCCTTCTTTGGTAGAGTAATGCTGCTGTACAACCTTGTACTAAATCATCGTTAATTGTACTATGGATCGGTGGGAGTACTATAATAGTATCTATAGTTAATCATCTCAGGAATGTATGAGGATTAGTCAAACGATGAGTACAACTATACTCATTCGTGCTTTTGATGATGATATTTAAGTTTGGATCTATTCTTTAAAATAGCACAAACACATATTTAAGTTAGTATCTGATTGGCCTAATAAATGGCTATTCCTTGACAAGACAATGATTTCTTTTTTTCTGTTTACTTGCTAGTCAGGGCTATATATGCTAATCACATTGGGTATGCCCCTTGGCCTTGAACTCGGTGAAATACTACATGTTTTTTTTTTTTGCGAGATTGAAATACTACATGGTTAAGTAGTTAGTTAATGCCCGTGTCCTAAGTTGGCTACATGTTTGTGTGTAATACATCACGTTTATCAGTACTCCATGCGGGTCATACATACTGATTATCTGAAACACTTGTTATGTTATGACGCTCGTCTCAGATTGGACATGTTTATACTTTTATCAGGTCACTGCGATCTTTGTGAGAGTCTTCATTTAAGGCTTATCCACCCATCTTTTGGAGCATACAATTTCCGCAGTCCCCTTGATGCTACCTCGGGTATAATTGACTTTGATGTTGCAAATCTGCTGGACATCAAATATGCTCGGCACCTTTGGGGTTCGAGGCACATGGACCGTGCTTTTTACCCTTATGATGATTTTCATTCCAGCGATGAATGGAGGTGTGGTTTCATGGTAATCCGGTAGTTCAATTGCAATGAGAAACTGCTTTTATGTACCTGTAAGCACAAAAGGGCGAGTGCACGGAGACCTTCGAAGATTGTTGTATGTGTTGAGACCACCGTGGAATGCAGGCAAAAAGTATAGATAGGAGATGCAAGATGTAGGATTGCAAGGCGTGTTGGAGTAGGAGTCTACCAACCCTGGTGGGTTTAGTTGAAAAAGGGGTTTAGTTGAAAAAGGGAGGAAATGTATTTGTACTATGCATGTTTTGTATGGATGGCCTCGTTAAAACATGTGTGAAGAAACTTTGGAAAAACTCGAACAAGATAAAAGGAGTATAATCCTATCTTTTGGCAGATGTACTTATTTCTCAACTTAATTCAGCATTCCATCAAGTATTCTCATTCAAAATTTTGAAGTTTCGATTGTCAACTAGGAGTGACTTGTTCAATAGAGATCTACTAGATTATCACATGACGTTCATGCATTTGCAATGCAAGATCGCAGGAGAACTCGGGGTCGACATGCTTGATGCTTCATGAGTCAATTTCACATAGCCTATGCGGATAGGTGCAACATATGCTTGATTACATCCCTAGATAACTGCTAGTGTTTGGTGGACATCGAACACACATGATGCCCACACGTGGTACTTCATTCTCTTGAGCTACACACGTTAAGTGTTTAGGATAAAATAACACACATTGTATAGATCAACTCAAAGACATGAAAATAGTACTACTAGAACACAACGACTCTTTCTCTTTGGCTATGCTTCCGTGGCGTGAGAGCTCGGTAGGACCAAGTTGTATGAATGTTTCTTGCAACCTATTTATGCCGTCTATATAAGAATATGGCACGTTCTTGATATGCTCTTGAAATAAGAAGTATGTAAGCGCTAAATGTGTCATTCTAAACTTCGTGACAGAGGATTATTCGGTCTTGTTTGTAATTTTACTTCTTGGTCAGTGTTTTTTTGTGCAAAACTAGCGTTTTGTTGTTTTTCAGTTTTCCAGTTCGGTATATACGTGACTTGTAGTGTAATCCTTTCAATATTAATGAGAAATGTATTACCATGCAAAAAAAAATGATGCCGGAAATCCCCCTTAAAAATCACTTGTTCAGTTGTTCCACAAGTGTCATTTTGTTTGATCGAGACCACACCACATTTACAACGGTGCATCAAAATGCCAAAGCGCACACAATAGACCGACCCTTTTTTTTTTTTGAGGGGGATAGACCGACCCATCTGATCGTCGAAGTACAAGGAACCAAACTGGAAAGCCGTTTCCCTGACCGACTAGTTCGCCTTCTTCGTAGTGGAGCCGGCGGGCTTCTGCGCCCCGCAGAAGGCCTCCCGGTTGGCGGCGGCGCCGCCGCGCACGATGTAGTGGCCGAGCGACGGCGTGGTGGTCCCCTCCACGCGGTTCTCGTCGCAGAGGAACTCCCGCGCGCACACGCTCTCCACCTCCCGCTCGTAGTCGTGCACCAGCACGTCCGTCACCGTCCCCTTGGTCCGCGCCATCACCGCCGACGAGTAGATCGCCGCCATCCTGCCCGGCGACCCCTCGGCGTACCCGTGCGGCCCGTCGACGAGGATGACGTCCCAGGCGACGTCGTAGAGCTGGTTGGGCAGGTCGCCGATGGCGAGGCTGCAGTCGGAGAAGAGCAGGTTCTGGACGGGGCGGCACTCGGCGCGCCGGGACGCGCGCGCGGCGTCGAGGAGGTCTGGGAGCTCGCGCACGGCGGTGGCGTAGGCGACGTCGTACGCCTCCAGCCCGCCGTGCGCGCCCTCCATGTGCGCCACGTAGAAGGGGTTCTCGTCCAGGAACACCGTCCGCCCGCCGTGGTTCAGCGCGCGCCACAGCGGCGTCTCCGCGCCCAGCCCGAACACCAGCAGGTTGCAGGGCGCGCGCCGCCGCACCACCGACGCGATCGCGCGCACGTCCTCCTCCGGCATGCTCACCGTCGAGTTCGCCCCCGCCGCCGCCGCGTACCGCACCAGCGCGTCGAACACGTACGCCGGGAGCGCTCCTCCGCCCGCCGACGCGCCGCCGACGCTGCCCGCACCGACGCCGGCCGCGACGAACGTGACCCCCGGCGACGCCGCCCCGGACGGCGCGCGCGCCGTGGAGAAGACCGTGAGCAGGGACGCGCAGGTGAAGAGCGCGAGGAACGCGACGAGCCAGAAGCGGCGCCAGGAGATGGATGTGGCCGTCGCCGGCGACACCGCCCCGTTACCGTACTTGCTCGACGGCTGGCGGACGAGGAGCAGCTTCGTCCCGGACATCGCCTTCATCTCTCCCTACCAAACCAATGAGCAGAGCAGGCAGCTGGAGTGGCTGGTGCTCGAGTTCTTGTGCCCCTGTGTTTCCTACACCATTTTATGCGTGTGATCTTGTGCTCCGAGTGAAGAGCAGCGATGGTGTTAATACAAGGGGTGGTGCGGATGGCGAGAATGGCTCACCGTACCAGAATGACATCTCAGCCTTTCAGGGCGTGAGAGTTGGGATGTTGATGGCAGACAAGCCAAGCTAAGCTTAATTTAAGCAAAGTAGAATAAGACGAAGTTTATTTCTTTTGAGAAAAAAAAAATAAGCGATTGAGCAGTAGTTGGCATGTTTGGCGAGAAAGCAATCTAGGTGAAAATTCACTTCGCTGCAGGTTTGCTTCGGAGTGGCTCAAATTCTGGTAGGTTGGGATGGCACTACTTTGATTTGGACGCTGGAACTTTCTCCTTCAGAATATGAACACTCATATCCCCACCATCCAAAACTTTCAGTGTGGAACACAGATTGAGCTGCGATGAACCCCGGGCAGGCTACCAAATTTCTTGGGCAATGTCAGGACCTTATGTTTCTTCTTTTCTCCGTGTGGTATACGGCAATGTGCCATTAACTGATGATAGAGGATCATCAGTAATTACTTGAAAAGCTACAGGAGATGGCTCCCGATCTTGGAACTTTGAAGACGGGCAGCTTTCTGGCCATCAGACTCAGATATCAAACAAAAGAAGGTTGCAGATACAGCTATCATATTTGGTGAGAAAATTGTTGAACAAGGCTGAACCTCCTTTGACAAGGGTGACGCAAAAGAAGACTGGCCACTTGGGATTCAAGCGACTCACAGTCTCACAGATGTGGCATGCAGGAACTAACGTTTGTAGCTAGGAGGTGCCTGTCGGTCTATCCCTCCGTTGCCTTCGAGTGAAGCCTCGGCAAAAGCAGTGGCATGAAACGCACGCTGACATGTTCAAGTCCTAGGCTGTTTCTGGGTAACCTGAGCTCATTCAAAATTTCAAACAAGGAACTTGTATATGTTTACTGCTAGCAACAATCTAACAGGCACATGCATTGGCTAAAAAGAAACTGAAACAGAAACTGAAACAATACTGAAAAGCACGGTAGCAGGTAGTGACAACAGAGTTCCATCTTCTTATAGATCTGCCCATGGATACCAACTCCCGGTTGTCCGAATCAGCAGATCATAATTAAAAGGGACAGAACATCAGTTAACTAACTTTCCATAGAGTATACGCCGTCTAATGACAGACAGAAGATTTTCCTCACCAGACTATGAGGATTTTGACAACCTCGAGCAAATAACAGAGGATCATATCAGGATTTACCAAACCACCAGCAAAAAAAGTGCCATAAGAACACAGCAAGGCACAATGAAGCGTCGATTCCAGTTCATAATGCTCTAGGTTGGCTATGTATTTGCTTCTGTGAACAGGAGATGTATCTCTGGCATCCCTGCAGTAGAGAAGCGGTAACCGGAAAAGAGAGCAGGTTCTACAAAATATCATGCGCATCATGATCACCGTCTGGGGTGAGCACCCATATACAGTAGCAAGGATTTATCACCAGGATCATGCGGCACCGCACCAGTAGGCCAGGTGCTCATCTTTGCGTGACGTGCTGAAGAGCCCGCCACATTTCAAGCAAATGAAGCTGCTGCCATCGTTGAAGGCATCCAGGATAATCTGCTTCCTTCCACACTCAGCAAGTATGCAGGCCTCATCAGAGTTCAACGTCGTGACAGGGTCAGAACCAGGTGCTAGTGGATTAGGGTTTGATGTCTGAGCCTCTGCTATAGCACACTGTGCGAGCAAAGAAGCGAGCTCATCAATGTTGGGAGCAGGCTGCGATCTCTGCCTGTAGAGGTCACGTGCACGGTTCAGAGTCTGGATGAGAGCCTGTTCACCACCTTGAGATCTTATGGCCAAGAGTACCTGCATAATATTCCAGAGTTCAGTTCCTTGGCAGAACTAGGAAAGGTAAAATTTATGTAAAGTAAATAGCAAAGGCTCATCAGAACAATCACAACCAAGTATAGTTGCTTGGGAAATATGGAATACCGGGAATGATCAACGTCTTCAAGGGCATCAAGCCCATCTCTACAGATGCAGGAGAAAAAAAAATCTAAGAGGAATTGCAGTGGCTTCTTCATCGAGCTAAGAGGAAGAAATATAGCTCCTTGGCACTGGGTTGAGCCTGTCGCTAACTCAGTTGCTTGTTGTTGTAACCTTAGTTTTCCTTTTCTGGATTTTTATTTTGTTTTTATCTTCATACAGAAAAATATAACCCAAAAATATACATACGCACATTAGAAAGACCCTACTATTTTAGTAAAAAATAATCGCTGCAAAGAAATGTTGCCAATTTGGATGCCTCCTGTACTTGCATCCCCCACAGAGCTTACATTATTTTCATTGATGTATACAAGTTAAGAAGCAGATTGCAAACCTCATTGAAATTCACTATTAGTGCTGCATTTAAGTTAAGGGAAAATTGATCTTATACCACTAAGCAAATTAACATTTTCCAAAATACATACCACTCATTCATGTGTCCTTGACAAAACAAAACTAGTTCCGTCCCCCCGCCTTCTCATTCACTGGTCTTTATCCCTTCCTATTTCTGCTATTTCTTACCTCCCCCAGGGCTGCTTCTTCTCCTTCCCACCATCAAGGTTTTCGAGTCGATGAGTCGCTCAGGGGAAG
>NC_041391.1:179678731-179680177 GCF_002162155.2 Triticum dicoccoides
TCTAGACTAGTCTAGACTCATGGTCGACGAGTTGACGTGAGTTAAACAGTAGGTAGTAGGTGCAATAAAATTACCATACAGAAGCACTATCCTGTATAATCTCTTTTCCTTATGCTCCGATCTGCTCTGGGCCTCTAGTGCTTCTGCTTGGTAGCTTAGGGGAGAAGCAGACCAGCAGCAGCAACAACCAAGGGAGGAGGGGAAGAGCAGACCAGCAGCAGCAACAACCATGGCAGGAGGGGAGGAGGAGACCAGCAGCAGCAACCAGGAGAGGAGGGGCGTAGCAGATCTGCAGCGGCAACCAGGGGAGAAGGGGAGGAGCAGCAAGCCAGCAACCATGGGCAGCGGTGGCTGCCAAGGAGAGGGATGGGTCGGGGAGAACTGCTTCGATCTAGGTTTACAGGGGGTGGGCAGGCAAATACAGTAAAAGCATATGACAGGTGGGGCCCAAAAAAAATTGAGTCGTTCGACCCAGGAAACGTGACTAGTCGCTCGACTCATGCGATGAGTCGAGTCGCCAGGCTGAGTCGACCCTGCCAGTGCGACTCGTCGACTAGTCGAGCGACTCGAAAACAGAGGCCACCATTGCTACAAATATATCATGTTTGACTAGGGAATAGGAACTGGGCGTCGACCAGTTGGCTAGTGGCGTGGAGCCGGCTGCGCAGCCTAGCCCACCACCCGCGTTTGAGCCTTGGCTCCACTGGGTATGTGCCAACATTTCTTCTTAACAAAATACCAGAGGGGCTAGTCCCTATTGGTACTTTTTTTTTACTAGGGATGACTCTGGACAGAGGAATGAAAGAAATAACGCAATAGGAAAGCAGCTGTTAATGCCAATGAGTATTTGTGGTCGGTATCAATTTGCACATGTTGAATTCCAGTCATGTATAGGAGAAACAGGAAATGCTAGTGAGTATTGCAGAATTGCTGCGAACGCCATTGTGTAGGATTCACAGCACTCAAGTCCTGACGAAGACTGCAGACTCCTCATTTGGATCATCTTAGGAAAGGTCTATCCTATACATCAGACAAGAAATCATATACGCCCAATGCAAACATGGCATGAATATCCTAATGCTACACAGAATAGTAGTGTATTTAGTAAGGTTGGGCTAGTACTATCCTGTTCTAAATTAGCATAATTGACTGAGCGGTTTCACCAAGGTATCAAATCCTAACTTGTTGACTTCTCATTCATGTCTTTTGTCTCCATATTTTTTGGCTTCACTATAAATGGTTAAAAACAGTCTTTCATGGCTACCAAATGTATATATGAGCCATGACACAAACTTGCTTCAGAAGAACCGTATCCTGCAGAAGGATAAGATTAAAGCTAATCTTGCCTTTAGCGCATCTTCATATGATAAGCATTGCAATCTACCTTTGCCAGTGTAACCTCACAACAGCTCAATAGTTCAAACACCACAGATTCACACCTTTTTT
>NC_041391.1:179680387-179683978 GCF_002162155.2 Triticum dicoccoides
TTCCATTAAGACATTGAGCCCAAAATAACAGCCAGATAGAGTTACAGATTACAGTCAGGGAAGAGGTGACCGAGCACACAACCCAAACAACAGCAAAACTAGCAGATGCAAACCTCACCAACTAATAAAGGGTAAAGGATGAGGGAAATAATCACTGTTCAAAAGTTCAAGCATGCTTGGCTGAAGTTGTACACCAAACTTTGGGTGGAGCGTTGGTGTTCATTCTCAGAAAATATGAATTCGAAGAACCCTTGTTAAGAAACAAACTTTACATAAATATTAAATGGCAGGTCTCCAAACATCGACATTTCTGAACTCAATCAAAGAAGATAATTATTTGGGGTTCCCCATTACTACCAGAAAATGAAAGAAAAGAAGGTAAGGAAATTTGGGGTTCCCCATTACTACCAGAAAATGAAAGAAAAGAAGGTAAGGAACTAGCAAACCAACAAAGGGGGAACAGAAAGAGCAGACACAGGACTATGCAGGCACAAACAAATTATCAGAAAAACACCACTGTATGAAACTGAAACTAAGTCTAACAATTACCCTAAGAAAATTACTATATCTAGCTACACAACTGCATGGCAAACTCAAACACTTAGAAAATAATTAATTACTCCCTCCAATCCATATTAATTGTCGCTGATTTAGTACAACAACTAATAATCACTCCGATCCATATCAGGGAGTAGTAAAACTAGCTGTGCAGTTGCGTTGGAAACTCAAAACTCTTTTAAGATTTTTTTATCAGAAACTATTGTAACTGTGTGGCCCATGAGGAATACACTCGAATCTACACTGCGGCATGTCAATTACAATCGGAAATGAAGTCTTGACAATGATTGCCAAAACAGATTTGTAAGGCTACAATGCATCTGTCCTACTTCCCCACTTTGCAAGCTCAATCCTCATACGTTTGTAAACACCATCCCTAGAGCTTACTCAGTGTGCTAATGGAAATCCATTAGTAAATAGCGAGTTGAAATACTGATAGGTGTGAGATATCAGATATGTACGAGCCTACGAGCACTCAACATAGTGGAAGCATTTCCCTGTGTGTGCATCACTTTATAATCTTCCTCCCTTTTACCTCTCAAGGAGGAGAAACATCAGAACAATCATTACTAGCCTAAGGGGAATATAGCCGAAAAGAAGAGGTGCGCAGGTAGGGAGGCACCACCCAAACACCTAAACATCTACTAGCACGAATCATACCTAACAAACCCTAAACCTCAAAGCCTAGAACCCTAAGACCTAGAACGAATCATACCACCTAACCCCTGTTTTGTCGCTCCGCGCGAAATCCCAAGGTGGACTACGCCATGGAGAAGACGATCCAAAGCGAAACTGAAACCAGAGAAAACCCACCTCGTCCGTTCTAATCGCGTGATCAGCCATGGCGGGTGCGGACCTCGCGGATTTCCTGTTCCGACACGCACGGTGAGGGTCGAGACGCGACGAAGCGCAGGAAATGGAGGCGGAAGGGGAGAGGGGATGGCGAGGGCAGAGAGAGTGAGGCGAGGGTTCTCACCGCCTGCAGCGCGAGGGACGGCTGGCCCTCCTGGAGCAGGCCGCGGGCGCGGGACAGCATGCTCCACCCATCTCCGGCCGCCGCGGGCTGCGGCGGCGGCGGAGGCTGCTGGGGCTGGGGCTGGGACGGATGCTCCGCGGGCTCCATCTCGACGTCGGACGGGTCCATCGGCGGCGCCTCCCGATCGACTGCGCGCTCTCGTATGTGCTCCGCCGCCGCGAGGTGCACGGCGCCGCGGGGTGATGGCTGGTAACTGCGGGCGACGGCTGCTCTGCGGCTGCTGTGCCACGCCTCCAGATGCTTCCAGGTGGTGCGTGCCTCCTCGGGCAGTCGGGGGCGGCCTGGTTTCGGTTTCTAAAAGAATAGACGCACGAAAAGGAAATCCTGATTCTCAAAAAAAAAAAAACGAGAAGGAAATCCTTCGAAATTTTACGAGTTGGTCCCCAATTTTCCCCTGTATTTATTTAGCTGTTTTACGGAGGAACAGATCCTTGAAGATAAAAAGCTAACGCGGCGGCGCTGGCGATGGTGGGCGACGTGCGCTGGCGAGTCCTATTAGCGTCGAACATCGCGGCGGCGCAACGGATCTCGCTAACGGAGCGTGTGCTCTGGCTCCGGCGCGAGGCCCTCCGCATCGTGCTCCTAATCGATCGCGGGGGAACAGTAGACGCTCGTTTTCTTCGCGAGGGTGAGTTCATCGACATCAGTGGTATCGTCTCCTTCCCATGTCACTTTGCTAGGGTTCGGGACAGGTTTCCGGCGACGCCCGCGGCGGCCGGTGGAGCGGCTGCACCGTCACGTGGCGAGAACGCACCAGCACCGGGGGAGAGCCGACGTGTCGGCTATGGGCCGCGAGAGGATTGGGCGCGCGGGACCCTGTGCGCGACGCACTCTGCCGCCCCTGACAGCTCGACCGAGCTGCTGGGGTGTGGACCGGTCCGCCATGAGACCGATGGCCGCCACGTGGTGGATGAGAGATCTGACTGCCATGGTGCGAGCGACGCTAGGGTTTCGGGGGCTGAGGCAGGTATTAAGCGCCCCGCCGCTCCAATCCCCCCATTCTCGATCTCGATGAGTGCCTCTCCCATTTCTGGGACGCCCCACCACCTGCTAGATCTAGGGTTCGGCAATCCTTCTCGTGGTGGGAGGGGAAAATCCATGGCGATGCCCGCTCGTTTGCTCAAGTAGTTGCTTCTTCTTCCCTGCCATCTACTCCCGATGTGCCTCGAGTAGATAGAGTTCCTGAGATTAGAGGGGACAGATTCGGTGCGGGGCACCACGGCCGTGGCGCTGGTCGCTTCGATCGTGGCCGCGGCTGTGGTTTCAATTCTCATGTCTGGAAGCGCAAGACGGAGACCAGGGACTCCTCGACGACGAGGTTCTCTGGATCCGGCGAATCCGGGTTCGAGAGGTGGGACGGGGCGGCCGACGGGATGTGCTACCTCTTGAGCTTGCGTTGGTTTTCCCTTGAAGAGGAAAGGGTGATGATGCAAAGTAGTGTAAGTATTTCCCTCAGTTTTGAGAACCAAGGTATCAATCCAGTAGGAGACAACGCACAAGTCACCGAATACCTGCACAAACAATTAACAACTTGCACCCAACACGATAAAGGGGTTGTCAAGCCCTTTACGGTCACTTGCAAAAGTGAGATCTGATAGAGATAGATAAACGGTAAAGTAAATATTTTTGGTATTTTTGGTTTATAGATTAGAAAGTAAAGATTGCAAAATAGTAGATCGGAAACTAGCAAGATATAAACGAGATTCAATATAATGAAAAAGAGACCCGAGGCCCATAGGTTTCACTAGTGGCTTCTCTCGAGATAGCAAATATTACGATGGGTAAACAAATTACTGCCGAGCAATTGATAGAAAAGCGCATAGTTATGACGATATCTAAGGCAATGATCATGAACATAGGCATCACGTCCGTGTCAAGTAGACCAACTCATGTCTGCATCTACTACTGTTACTCCACACATCAACCGCTATCTAGCATGCATCTAGAGTATTAAGTGGCAGTAATTTGCCTGACTGTAATGAGGAGGTCATCCTCAC